>NW_022436948.1:43899704-44325836 GCF_009761245.1 Sapajus apella
AAAGAAAGAAAGAAAGAAAGAAAAGAAAAGAAAAGAAAAGAAAGAAGGAAAGAAAAGAAATTAAGAAGCCAAGACTAGCTGATCTTGAATGGGAGTGAGTGTTCAAGGCTCAGAAAAATAATTTCTAGATGGGTCTAAGGATCACTGCATTCTACATAAAAGAATATGGGCCAGAATGATGTATATATCACCTGGTCTTGAGATGTCTGTAGTCAAAGAATATAGGCATGTTAGCATTTTGGTTATCAGGTACAAAACTCTGAATCAAAAATTCTCAAATATCTGGACATTTCCTTCCTTTGTGATGAATATATGATCCTTTCAGCAAAGACTGGAAAAAATACATTCACACACACACACACACACACACACACACACACACACACACATAACACATTGCAGGTTCTTTCTCAAGAGACCCAAGTGTCTTCTTCAGTTAATGGGCCCTGAGTTTGAGAACAATCTCAATATTTGAACAGGATGAGGAATTGTGATTTTTCCCATATTCATATTTGTTATAGGCTTTTCAATTATTTATTTTATACTAATTATGAGTTAGTTCATCTACAAAATATATTTCTTGTTTATTATTTCTTGATAGCTTATATTTAGGTTTGCTAGAGAATACAGAGAAATCCTTCTTCCTTCCAAGTTTTAATCACATAGTTTGTTTTTAGTAGAATATTAACACAATACTATGCTATAGATGCACTGAGATATGGCTGTATTAAGACAATCAAAAATGAATGTGGAGTAGTATGCATTACTTCTTCCTAATTTATCAAGAGAACCACATGCATCTTAGCTTTAAATTGACCTGTTGACTTGCACAGTATTTGCTTTCAGGTGTTTTCATTCTAGTAGCGGGAGATTGTTGTGTTTTAGGTCATTAAAAGCATTGCCCAGCAGGAAAAGCACAAAATCAATTAGATGTTTTGAAAGAATGGAAAATTCACCAAAAAAATTGTTAGACTTCCCAGCAGTGTTACGGAAATTAGCCCCACTCCACCCAAAAAGAAATATAATGACAAAAACATTTTTTTAGAGAAAAACAAAATAGCTGCAAATTTGATGTCAAATTGTATGAAAGAATCATATTTGTGAACAGTGGCTGGAAAATTTCTTTTTGTGAACAATTCATTTTTTTCCCTCTGGAGCAGGTAGTAGGTTCTTATCTAGCGGGAAGCTCCTGGCTGCTGAATCCATAAACACACAGCCAAGTGGGTCCAGTTTCCTCTCCCTTTTCTCTTCATTGGCATTTGCAACATATTTAGGGAAACAGCTGGATATGGGGCAGGCCAACCACAAGGAAATATTGATGCTGACTAGAGAAATGTACAAAGTTCTCCTTAAAATATGAACTTTCTTTTCTTTACTTTCATAGACCGCTTTTTTCTTTACGTTTTTCTCCAAGAAAGATCCAGAGCTTATTAGACAAAATTTGATTATAATTGAGCAATTTGACAAAAAAAAAATCCATCATCATGAGACATGTCAAATTTGGAAGTAAATTATTCCATTTTAAATTATTCTTGATTCTGTCTCAAAGTAACAAAATTATAAAAGCATGACCAGCATATCCGGTGTTATTTGTGTTATTTCTCACTCTGCTGTTTGTAGAGACATTAAGAGAAGATAAGAAGACTTGACATTCGACGGGAAGCAGGGCAGCATGGCAGTCCAGGTGGAATCTGTTCAGTCTCTGGCTCACAGAAGGCTGGAGACCGGCAACTCTAAAGAGAAACAAGTACATGTTTCACAAAATGTTGGCAAGAGCAAGCAACTGGGACTGATGCTGGAAATCTTTCCCATATTTGAAAATGGCATATGCTGATGTCCTTTGGCCAGCTGAACACATGACAGATGTCTTTCAACCACGTCAGAAAAACACAACATGAAAGCACAATTCATGCTTCTAGTACACTCTGGTCTGCACTCACAAACAGAAATAAAGGTAGAAACTGTAAAGTGACCATGTTCCTACTCTTTCACAATTACCCGTTTTCTTCATTTGTGCATGGTGTTGATATTGTTAGTGCTCTAAGAACCTTCCTTTATGTGAGGGAACACTTTTCTTTAACTTTTCAAATCACTTATGTACATTTATGAATTGGTTCTGATTATATTTATTTATTATTTTTTTCACTTCTTTTAGAGACAGGGTCTCACTCTGTCACACAGGCAGTGGCATGATTGTGGTTCAATGCAGCCTCCTGGGCTCAAGCAATGTTCTTACCTCAGCATCCCAAGATGCTGGAACTACAGGTGGGAACCGCCTTGTCTGGCTAATTCTTTTATTTTTCACAGAGATAGGGTGCATTAGTTTATTCTTGCATTGTTATAAATAAATGCATGAAGCTAGATAATTTATAAAGAAAAGAGGTTTAATTGACTCATGGTTCTGCAGGCTGTACAATAAGCATGATGCTAATATCGACTCAGCTTCCAGGGAAGCCTCAGGAAACTTACAATCACAACAGAAGACAAAGGGAAAGCCAGCACTTCACATGGCCAGAGCAGGAGGGCTAGAGAGGTGTGGGCTACACACTAAACAACCAGATCTCATGATAACTTACTCACTATCACAAGAACAACACTCAGGGGATAGTGCTAATTCTTTTACAAGAACTCTGCTCCCGTGATCCAGTCACCTCACACCAGGCACCACCTCCAACAATGGGGACACAACTGAACATGAGATTTGGGCAGAAACCCAGATCCAAACCATATCCTGGGGTCTCAGTAGGTTGCCAAGCCTGGTCTTGAATTCCTGGCCTCAAGTGGTTTTCCCACCTAATCTTTTTAAAGTTTGCAATTATATTTAATTGTCTCCTTTCTTGCATCCTTCCCTTCTTTCTTTTATTTTTTATTTCTATACATAGTGTTTTCTTGAGTATCTGTTGTGTGGCAGGCATAATGTTAATTAGGAGATCAAACAGTGACTAATAAAATTCCTTTGCAAAGCTTAAAGCCTACTACATCAGAAAGGAAGGTAACCAGATAAATATAGTACAATGCATTCTATGAAAAGAAAATTCGAAGATACAATAAGGCACCTAAGAGAAGCACCCGCTTTATGAAAAAGAAATTTTCTTGGAGAAAGTGACATCCTTAATACCTAAATACTAAATAAAAGTTAGATTGCTATGGGAAAGAAGAGAGACCCTAAGAAAGAAAGAATTCCAAGCACAAAAGCCTGGAGTCAGGGTGGGGGGCGGGGGTACCTCTCAACAGAGACTCTCAGAAATAAGAAGAAATATAAAAGATAGAGGTTAGAGTGTAAGCAGAGATGAATTTACAACTCCTTGTAAGTAATGCCAAAACATTAAACCTTGTAACCCGAGGAAAGGCATGATTAGCATATTAGATTAAGCAGCAGTGTGCAGACAGTAAATGGTGATGCCTTAGCAGTGTGGTGTTAGAGTTCATTGTCTAATCACTGTACTCTGTTGCCCCTTGAATTCAGGTCACTCAGATAAAATATTAATGAGAATATTTAGGTATGTATTAATGGTACATACTTAACAGGATTATTTTGAGGATTATACTAGCTAATACATGCGGAGAACTTAATGTTTGGTAAAGAGTAAACACTAAATAAATGATTGCCATTGTGGAGACTTACTTAGAAACCAGGGTTGGTATGACGATTGGCCTAAGCTGAAGACATCTGACATTCGACAGATCAGAGAAAAGCCTTCTATGAGCTTCCTTTGTCTGACGAAAAGCATCACTTCTGGGAAACGAGGATGCCATAAATTCTCTCCTTCGGATGGGTCTATCTCATAGGACAGACTAAAAGTAAAACTTGTAAAATGCTTCTCTTTAAGAAAGCATCTATAGGTTACAGGGAGGAAGGCAGCAAATCACCATGTGTGTACCTATGCAACAACCTTGCATGTTCTTCACATGTACCCCAAAACCTAAAATGCAATTAAAAAAAAAGAAAAAAAAAAGAAAGCATCATGGCCAAAACGAAGACAAAAGACCACTTGCTCCATCATAAGCAGATATTATCACAAACTTTCTTATCTTCCTTTCGTTTTAAAAACCTAGCTATATTTCCTAAAAACAAAATCGGTTTGTTCTTCACATAAAGCCTTTCCTCCCCTCCTCTATTTCCCCTAATAAGTACTTAAGCCTCTAATTTTAACTATTTAACCAGCTAGATACTTCTTTTATTAGCTGCCTTGTGCATGTGAGTAGGTGATTTTTATCCCATTACTCATCTTGCGTTAGTTTAATTAATTGGTCACCAGTTCAGAACCTAAGATGGTGGAGGAAACGTTTTTTTCTCCTAGACATTATTATTATTGTTATGAATTATAGAATCATTACTCTGGTTACATTATGAAAAATACATGAGGAATGTATAAATAACGCAGGAAAAAATGTTAGATGTTATTATGGTGGTCCAGAAATAGATGATGATCAACTAAATGAACATATTGGCCGAGGCAAAGGGTGGAGATGGTTAGTTTTGACAGGAGTCAGCTGATGAATGGATGGGAATCACAAATTTGGAAAGCAGAGCTTTATTTCACATAAATAATTGCAGCCTGCTGGGCGGCCATCCTGTCAGGGAGGAAAGCATAGCCTCCAGTCAGAAGCCAGAAACAGACGCTTCAAGAAGAGGCAAAGGGAACGGGAATTTATGCTGAGCAGGGTGGACAAATATATAACATATTTAAAATGCTGTAGGTGAGTGGAGTTGTGAATATTTATTAAGGAAGAAACATGCACATGTGCAATTGAGCTTCATGTCCCTTCCTGGGTGCTATGTACAAAATATGGCCAAGTTAGCAGGATCCGAGGGTGGAGATTTTGGCCCCGTTGTGTCAAAAGGTTAAGCAGAAGATGTGGAAAACCTTACTGCTCATCCACCGTGGATGCCAGAACTGCTCCATGGTCCATGGTCTCTTATCAGAAAGAAATGCCAGTTGCTTGATTTGTTGAAACCCCAAAAGGGAGGGGCAGCAGAAAGGTGGGTAGACTGTACTCTCTGTAGTAGAGTCTTTTAAAGAAACTGGTTTCTATGTAGCCATTAGGGAAGAAAGCCTAAGGGGCTTAGCCAGGGATGGGGTAGAATAAGGCATGCCTGATCTCCCATCACGGCCAAGAACTCAATTTTCAAGTTTACTCTGGAGTCCTCTTGGCCAAGAGGAGTCTATTTAGTTTGTCATAGAGCTTAGGATTTCATTTTTATTTCTCAGAGGCAAAGTGCAATAAAGTGAACAATACTTAATGGATGATTGAATGAGGGTGTTGTAAAGGACACAGGTATGGATGAAATTTAACAAATGACATTGGAAGAATTTATATTATTCAATTTAGTGTCCAAAAGTGACAACATTGAAAATAATATTAAAGAACTTCTACTAACTAGCTTAGAAAATACACTAGTAACAAATCTGACATCGATAAAACAATTTAAAATGTAACACATCACTTTGTACTGTTAAATTACCAAACTTTAAAACGTTAGAAAATTCCAACAGAAATGTGGGTGAGAAGAAACATAATGCCCTGCATGTAGGTTTTGAAGTGAGATGATGTGGTCAAAATCAGACTATTAATTTCCATACTGGATATGGAGCCCAGTAACATTTTGAAACATTCCTAAGAAGGGCATACATTGTTTGTTCATTACACCATTCTGTTGGGACATCAAAAATAAGTGGCATATATCAATAGCTAGGTGTTTGCACTGGTAAATTATATTGTACTCTGAAATTGTCCTCAAGTGTTTGTTGCATCTCCCTGCCTGAGTTCCTTGTAAGAGGAAATTTTATTCACACACAGACACACACACACATACACAAACACACTTTCCTGATTGTTGCGGTGTGACTCTTACTTCCCTCTTGATGGAGGAGCACACTGCTTTCCTACGTTAACATCAACTTGGTGGGTGATTTGTTTTGGTCAAGAAAATGAGAGCAAGAGTGACTGTCTGCCAATTCTAAGCAAAAATTTTAAACAGCAATTTTGCAGTTTCGTCAGGTCTCTTGGGTTGATCTTTTTTACTTAAGGAAGGTGAAAGCTACATAGAGCAGACTGCAAAGCCCTGCAGATCATGAATAACTACAGCAGCAATGTAAGCAAGAAATACATATTTGTTCTCACAAGCCCTGGGTATCACTGTGATTATCCTTTGGTTACGAATAGTCTTTATCACTTGTAAATTCCTGAAGGTCAGAGGGCATTTTACTCATCTTTATGTTTCTAGAAAATAATATTTCCTGGTACTCAGTAGCGATGCAGATTTTTCTAGGTCACTTTGCTAGCCGGGGACTTCCGGGTGGTGATGCCCCTGTCAGGCTCTCACCTGGCCACGCTACCTGCCACAGGACGTAGCCTGCTCACTTGGCCCACCTGGACTGTGCCTGGCTTGTGCAACAGCCCAGCCCACAGCCCACCTTTGTTATAGCACGTGCCTATGTTCAGCGGTTCTCAAGTTCTTGTCCCACATACCGAGAAGAATCAGAATATGCCAACAACTGAAGGGTGAGGAAGAATTGTATTGAGCAACAGAACAGCTCTCAGTGGAGAGGGCATATAGGGATTCTCTCCTCCTAGTGTGGCTGGGTCTGTGGCTTTTGTAGGTTCGGAATGTAAAGTGCATGCTGATTGGTTTGTGAATATGCACAAAAGGCTAAAACAAAGGCACCACACAAAGGTGGGCCTGACACTATAGAACAGCAATTAGGAAAGGGTAGGTATATGTAAAATAGGTGAAGGGTGGTAATCAATCAGAAAAAAGCATGCCAAATGGGAAAAGGGGTTCTCAACCCGATCTGAGGATTTACCAGGGCTGTCTTTGTCTTGAAGGTCAAGTTTCACCAGGGACCTACCCCTGTCTGCCTAGAGATTTGTCTGTCTCCTGCTACCAGTAGATATTAAATATATATATATATATATATATATATATATATATATTTAATTTTTATTTTCCCAGAATCAGTTTGGCTTTTTTGTAATCATCACCCTATGTAGGGGCAAACAGATCTTCACTAGTGTCACTCTTTAGCAACTTCTGTATTGTAAATCTGGTGATTAAATCATCTTTTATCTTTCTTTCCTGGGATTTTCTGCTAGACTTTTCAAATACACTTTACTTATTTAATTGTTTTGGTAGTTTTAGGCTCACAGTAAATTCAGAGGAAGGTACAGAGATTTTTCAAATATCCTTGGCCCCCTCACAAGAAACACCTCCCACATTATGAGCATCCCCCATCAGAATGACATTTGTTAGTCAGTGGACCTACACTGACACATCCTTAGACATAGGACATGGCAATTATCAAGACCGTAGTTTATTTTAGAGTCAATTCTTGATGTTGAATATTTTACAGGTTTTGACAAAGGTATAAAGTATGTGAATCCACCATTATAGTATCATATAGAAGAGTTGTACTGCCTCAAACATCTTCTCTGCTCTGCCTATTTATCTCAACCTTCCAGTTAACGCTTGGTAGCCAATGATCGTGTTTACTGTCTTTATAGTTTTGCCTTTTCAGAATGTCACATAATTAGAATCATATAGTATGTATCGTCTTCAGATGGTCTTCTTTCACTTAGTAATATGCATTTAAGTTCCCTTTCATGTATTTCATGGCTCGATTCTTTTTTTTAGTACTGAATAATATTCTATTGCCTGGATGTACTGCTGTTTGTTGATGTATTCACCTACTGAAGGACATCTTGGTTGGTTCCAAGTTTTGACCATTATGAATGAAGTTGCTGTAAACATCCATGTGCAAGTTTTTGTGTGAACAAAACTTTTTAACTCCTTTGGGTAAATACCAAGGACGTAGTTGATGGATCCTATGGTAATTCCTGGATCATATGTTGAGTATAATCAATTTTTTTTTTTGTAATCAGCCAAACTGTATTTCAAAATGGATATCACTTTGCGTTTTCACCAGTAATGAATGAGAGTTCCTGTTGTTCCACATCCTAACCAATATTTGGCAATGTGTGTGTTCTGGACATTGGAAATATTAATAGGCATCTCATTGTTGTTTTAATTTGCATTTCTCTGATGACATATGAAGTAGAACAACTTTTTGTATATTAATTTGGCATCTGTATATTTTCTTTGGTGAGGAACCTATCTGTTAATAATTGCAGCCCAGTCTTTAATTGGGCATTGTTTTCTTATCGTTAGTTTTAAAAGTTCTCTGCTTATTTGGGATAATGTTGCTTTATCAGATATGACTTCTGCAAGTATTTTCTTCCCGTGTGTGGCTTGTCTTCTCATTCTCTTAATAATGTCTTTCAAAGAGCAGATATGTTTAATTTTAATAACATCCAGTCCAGTTTATCCTTTCTTTAATGGATCATGCTTTGATGTTGAATCTCAAAGATAATCGCCAAATCCAAGGTATTTTAGATTTTCTCAAATGGTATTCTCTAGACAGTTTATAGTTTGCATTTTGAATGTACATCTGAAATTCTTTTTTAGTTTATTTTTGCAAAGGGTGTAAGGTTTGTGCCTTTTGAGTGGATGTCTAGTTTTCCCAGCACCCTTTGTTGAAAAAATTATTTTTCTTCTTTGTATGTTTTTGCTCCTTTGTCATAGATAAGTTGTTGATATTTATATTGTTTTTTTCTAGGCTCTCTAGTCTCTTCTTCTGATCTTGTCTTTTCTTTCAACAATATCATGTGTTTTAAAGTCAGGTAGTATCAGTGCTTTAACCTTTTTCTTCTCCTTCAATATTATCTTGGGTATTCTAAGTCTTCTATCTCTATATATAAACTATATTATCTGTTTGTCTATATCTACAAAATAACTTGGGTTTTTGTTTAAAATTGCATTAAATCTATAGATTAAAGAGGGAAGAACTGACTTCTTTACAATATTAAGAATTACTATTTTAAAACATAAATATGTCTACATTTAGTTATTTGGTCTTTTATGAGTCCTATTTTTTTCTCACATATCTTATATATTTTTTTTTTACTTATAACAATTTTAGTTTTTAGGGTGCCAGTAGAAGTGATATTGTGTATTTAATTCCCAATTTCACTTGCTCATTGCTGAAATATAGAAAAATTTTTTACTTTTTTCTATTAATCTTATATCTTCCAATTTTACTATATAATTATTTATTAGCTCCAGGAGTTATTTTGTCAATTCTTCCGAATTTTCTACATAGATCATCATCTAATCTGGGAACATAGATGTCTTTATTTCTGCCTTTTCAATCACTATAGCTTCTATTTACTTTTCTTGGCTTTCTGCATTAGACAGGACTTCCATTATAATGTTGAATAAGAATAGTATGGGGGACATTTTGCCTTGTGCTTAATCTTAGTAAAAAAAGAAATCTACTTTTTCCACCATCAAGTATGTTAGCTGTAGATGTTTTGTAGATTTTCCTTATAAATTTGAGAAAGTTCCACTCTACTTCAAGTTTTCTGAGGGTTTTTATTATAAATGGGTATTAGACGTTTTTCTGTATCTATTAATTTTTTTAGTGATTTTTCTTCTTTAGTCTTTTGCTGTGATAATCACATGGATTTTCAAATGTTGAGTAAGCAGTATATAGCTGAAATAAATCTCACTGATAGTAATTAATTCTGTTTACATTAGATTTGCATTTTTTGCAGATATTTACACCTATGTTCATAAGGAACTTTGGCGTGTTGTTTTCTTTTAACTTGTTTGGTTTTGGTATTGGTGTGCTATGGGCCTCATGAGTAGTTAAGCAGTCTCTCTGCTTCTATTTTCTGAAATACATTGTAGATAATTGGTATAATATTTTTCCTTCAATGTCAGGTGGAATTAATCAGAGAACTCATCCGAGCCTGATGCTTTGAAGGTTATCTGTTGATTCAATTCCTTTAACAGTTATAGACCTATACAAAGTATCTGTTTAATCTTGTGTGAGCATTGGCAAAGTGTTCTTTTGAGGAAAATGGCCTATTTCATCTAAGTTATCAATTGTGGGCATAAAGTTGTTCATGTTATTCTTTTATTGTCCTTGTATTTTCCATTGGATCTATAGTGATGTCCTCCCTTTCATTTTTGATATTAGCAATTTTATGTTCTTTTTTTTTTTTTTAATTAGCCTGGCTAAAGGTTTATTGATTTTATTGATGTTTTCAAAGAATCAATCAGCTTTTGATTTCATTGATTTTTCTCTATTCATTTCCCATTTTAAGTTTTATTAATTTCTGCTCTTACTTTTATTGGTTTTTTCCCTTCTGCTTAATTGGAATTAGCTTTCTTTTTTTTTTTTTTTTTTCAATTTTCCTAAGAAAACTTAGATGATTAATTTTGGATATTTCTTCTTTTCTAATATAGAAATTCAATGTTATAAATTGCTCTTAAGCAATAATTTCACTTAAGGCCATAGATATTGATGTGTTTGTATTGTCATTTAGATTAACATTTATTTATTTATTTATTCTTTTTGAGAGTTCTGCCAATTTTGGCATGAGACACTGTTTTAGTCTGTTGGAATTGTTATGCATTCTTGAAGAATTGATCCCTTTTACATTATGTAATGCCTTTTTTTATACTTGAAAACTTTCCTTGTTCTAATGCCTGCTATGTTTAAAATTAATATAGCTACATGCACTTTCTTTTGTTTAGTGTTAGCATGGTAGAAATTTTGCCATCAATTTCACATGTGTATTTATATTCCAAGAGAGTTTCTAATATTTATAGACAGCATATTTTTGAGTCGTGTTTTTTAATCTTTTCTGACAATCTCTACCTTTTAATTGGTGAGTTTAGAGTATTCAAATTAACAGTGATTATTGATATGGCTGGAATAATGTCTGCCATATATTTCTCTGGTTTCTATTTATTATCCTTTTTTTCTCTTTTATTTCTTTTCTGCCCTCTGTGGCTTTACTTGAGTGAAAGCTTTGTGTTTCCATTATCTCACTTCTATTAACATATTACTCATGCTTTTTTTGCACTCATTAAAGTGTTTGTTCCAGAATTTCCAATATATGTTTTCAACTAAGACAAGTCCACATTTAAATAAGACTGCACTGCTTTTGTGTATGCAAGTACCTAATAAAAACAAAACAATTCTAATTTTTCCCTTTCATTCCTTGAATAATTGCTGATATCTGTTTTGCTTATACATAGATATACATGAAAACACACACACACACATACAAGCATATATATTAAAATGTATTGTTTCTATTATTTTGAAGACAGTTACCTATCAGATAAGTTAAAAATGATATAAATAAATTTTTAAATTTTGCCTTTACTTATTTTTTTTCTGATAATCTCTTTTTTAAAATGTAGATCTGAAGTTCTTACCAATATTATTTTCTTCTCTTTAAGAACTTATGACATCGTGTAAAAGGGGTCCTTGACAACAAATTCATTCAATTTCTCTTTGTCTGAGAAAGTTTTATTTTTTCTTTGCATTTGAAGAATGATTATTCAGAGTATCAGTTCCAGTTTAGTGTGTTTTTTCCTTGCACCATTTAAAATAATATATTCAATTATCTTCTTTCTTGCATAAATTCTGAAGAAAAGCTGGATGTAATTCTCACCTGTCCATCTCTACAGGCAATGTTTGTTTCCCTTTGGCTTCTTTCAGTATCTTTTTATTTTTGACTTCATGTGGTTTGAAAGTGATATACGTTGAATTTTCTTTTTTTCTTTTTTTGACATTTATTCTGATTGAGCTTCTTGGATCTATGGCTTGATATACACAATAATTTATAGAAATTCTCATTTTTGTTTTATATATTGATTCTGTTCCTCTCTTTCTTCACATTTTGGCATTCCCATTGCGCACATTCATATCTGTATAATTATCCCACAGGTAACATAGAGATTCTGTTCTTTTTTTCTCCAGCCTTTTTCTCTTTGCTTCTTCAATTTTTGAGGATTCTATTCAGATAATCTCAAGTTCAGAAATTCTTTCCTCAACCATGTACAGCCTACTAATAAACCTCACAAAGGCATTCTTCATTTCTGTTACAGTGTTTTTTATCTCTATTATATTAGCTCTTTCTCAGAATATTTATCTTTGTTAACATTGTCCTTCTGTTTTGCATTTTGCCTATTTTACCCAGAAGAGCTTTTAACACATTAAACATAATTGTTTAAATTTCAGCTCTGATCATTTCCTTATCCCTGACACATCTGAGTCTGCTTATGATGATGTTTTGTGTTTTTGTGGGTTTTTTGTTTTGTTTCGTTTTTGCCTTTTAGTATGCCTTGTAATTTTTCTTGATATCCAAGCTCCATGATTAAAGGAATGCTGTAAATAGGCCATTAGTAACGTTGTGGTAAGGTGTGAAGGAGACGAAGTATTCTGCAGTCCTGTGATTAAAGGTCAACCATTTCATGGGCCTATCGCTCTAGACTGTGAACTTTGTAAGTGCTTTCTGTTTGCCTTCCACCCTTATGAGATGGGACAGGATGACTACAGTGGGCTGAAAGCTGGACTTGAGTATTTCTTTTCTACCACTTGGAAGGCTTCAGGGAGCTGAAGTTGGGTATCTTACTTTCCCCAGGTCAGTTAGATCCTGATGCAACCCTAGGATGTTAAACCTTAGTTAATTAGTTTTTTCTCACAGCTGACCTTGTTAATGAGAACGGAATACTCTGATGTGTTTTAAAATTATTCCCTTCCTCTTTCCTCCTCAGAGGGGATTTTTCTCTGATATTCAGTGTGAAAAACAGGTGACGCTCCTCCAGATATAATTTATAAAGCTCCACCCTTCCCACTGCCATGACAGCTTCCTCTGTAGTTTTCACTCAGAGTTACCCACACTGAGCCTCCAGCAATTCATCAGTTACAGTTTAGATTTTCCTACCCTGGCATTTTCCTACCCTGACCACAGACGTTTCAACTTTTGGGTTTCTGTGCTGATAAGAATTCATTTCTCTTATGAATTTAAACTAATCGGTTACTGATTTTTCAATTTGTTCAGCATTTTACTTATTGTTAAATGGAGTGGCAAAATTTCCAAGCTTCTCACTTGACAGAATGCAAACTGTAAGTTCTCTGTTGTACTTTTGTATAGAGGAATGGAAAACTCATGTTGGTATGGCGCCTTTGTGAGAAGGCACACATAACAAAGTGTGCTAATCACAGTAGAAGTGCACAAATCTCTTCCAATCCTGGAGGACAGAAAATACTTTCAATGCATCATGGCAGCCTAAATAACAAACTGGGAGAGGCTATTAAAAAATGTATTTATTTATGTACAGAACATTGCAATGGAAATTCAGGTACTGTAGCATATTATGAGAGATAGAAACAGATTTAGAGAGGTAAAAACATTTAAGGAAAAAATACACAACATTTAAGGATACACAATGGTTTTAAAATATTCATCTTTGGTTATGAAGATCAATAACAAGGGTGGCACCAGTTTGGGATTGCACACGCAGTTGCTGGGCAGATATCCTTGCCGAAGTATTTGTGTGTGTGTGAGGTAGTGTTTTTGTACAGTTGAAGTTTTTGTACAGTCTTTTTTATTATCAGACATACAAGTATGATAATTCTCTCTTTTTGAAGTTCCTTGGCTCCATTATTTATTTATTTAACATTAATAATCCCACTTTGGTTCTGATACCTTTGTATTTCTCCCTTTTGATCAAAGTCCTTCTCCAAAAGTATTGCTAATAATTCATCCCTTTGTGAGGATTTGATGTCCCTCAGTGCATGGATGGGTCTGTTCTAGTTGCTTGACTTATCTCACCCGGAGAGGAGTGACTGCAAACTGGGAGTCCGTGGCCACAGTTGAGCGACAACGGAGATTGGAAGGACTTGTTCTCAGGCTAAGTCTGCCTGGAGTCCGTGATTAAGTTCAGTTTTATGTGTTCTATAGTCTTCTGTTGTCACGTCAGAATGCTGCGCCAGAATTATTTTGTTACGATTTGTACTTCTGCAAAAATTTAACAAGTAATAGATACAAAGTTAAAAAGAGAAAATACAAAGTAAAATTAATAGCAATAAGACAATTCCAGTTTGTGTAAGGGCTTTGAGTCACACACCTAGGCTTAAAGGCAACTAATTTAATAAATTTAATAGACATAGGGAATTAAGTAAGACCTACTGTATTATGTGGCCTGTTTTCTATTTTCCCAGAGGTATTTATCCAAGCATAGCTTTTAGTATTAGCAATAACATAGCCATTTTCTTATTTAACCAATAGCTAAAGGACTTTTTAGGTTTAGTTTCTGTTAAGTTCTTGCAGAAGCTATTGATTATAAATTTCCATTACACCATTATCCTGTGAAGCAAAAAAGTAGCATTAAAAGAGTAAAATTTTCATTATGATATGAAGTCTTGTTTCAACATCTTGAAAACCTGTCTATGATATGAAAACATAAACTTTTTCTCCTAGTTTGTAGTTTGAATGTCTCTGGTCATGACATTGGGAGTTTGGTGAACTTTTGTGTTGTCTATACATCAGGCTTGAGAATGATCCTTAAAATTTACCTAGTTGCAGCCTGCAAGGCTTTAGGAAGAGAACAGCTTTTGTTTTTAATTATAAAGTTGTACTCAAATATTGGAGGAAACTGGGAGAATTCATGACCTAGTCCAGCCTACAGGTAGGTAACAAGAACTTGAAAACAATGTATAGAACCACAACCTAATAACAGCTATATAATAGGTTTTTAAAATAACATTTTCTATATATATAGATCCTATAGCAATATCTTATTTAAAAGCATCTTGAGTCTAGGCAGAATTTAGAATTTACTTACAGTCTTAAGGGTCTTGAGCCTGCCAGGTAGCTGTAATTTTTACTCATTGTAAGGCTGGGAACTCTTGAAACCAGGCATTTAACGCATATTATTAAATATGACATTTTAGTTAAAGCCTTAGTAATAGAATTAATATTTGCAATTGTATTCTGCTTAATTATAAAGTGAAAGAAAATTTTTATTGAACTTATATAAATAAAAATACAAAGACACCTGAATAATTTCTGAATTTGGGAGGAATCAGTAGGGAGAAAAAGCAAATGTTTCCATCTTTGTTCACAAATGTATACTTTTCCAAATTGTTAAAAACTATAGGTAGCTCATGTGACAAAATTTTCTTAAATCTAGAAAACAAAATATTTAATTAAAGAACCAAAAATATTTTAAGTAAAAGTCATAAAAGTCATCTTCATCTTAAAAATATTTTAAATAAAAGTCATCTCCATCAGTTTCTTATGAACCCTTGAGTTTCTTCACTATAGCTCCAGAAATATCTAGTTAGTCCATTGATCTTAAAATTATCAGAAATCTGCGTTCAAGAGTACTTCTAGAAACTTTTCCATGAAAATCATTTTTGGATTATCACTGATTGCAAAAGTTTTTAGAGAAGAATTCAGAACAATAATGTGGCTGATAAAGTGAATAACCATTCTGAAAATCCGATGAAAGCTCTCAATTGGGAAGGAAATTTAATTACTCACATTAGATGTGGCATTTTAAGATGAGAACCTGAATCATAACAGCATCCCATCAGGACCATATTTCATGTAATTTTTAGAAACCTCACATTAATAATATATTTATATGAACATAACTTTAGAAAAGATTTAATATAATAATCAAAAGTATAAGGTTAGATTTTTACAAACATGTAGTTATTAGAACATTTATATCAGTAACTGATTCAGAAATGCAAGGTAAGGAAAATCTAATATCACATCATTTAACCATGGTTCTCATACAATTTACTAAGTAAGTCTTACCATTTAATATATCAGCATAATGAGAGGTATATCCTTTAAAGCTATCCAGGGACCCAACTAAAATATTCTAAAATTAAGTTTATACCAAAAATACTTAATTTAGAATTTTGATTCTAAAGATACCTATCAAAGATGTCAAAAGACCCAAAACACTTGATCAAAAAAGAATCACATGTCATGTTTAAAAAAATAGTTATTCCTTTCACCATGATAAAAATCAAAACACTTCTAAAGCAATACAGAAAGTTATATGGATGTAAAAACATTATCCCTTTTATAGTTTGGATTTCTTTTTTTGAGACAGCATCTTGCTCAGTCGCCCAGGCTGGAGTGTAGTGGGCTGATCCTGGCTCACTGGAACGTCCACCTCCCGGGTTCAAACAATTCTCCTGCCTCAGCCTCCTGAGTAGCTGGGATTATAGGCGTGTTCAACCACACCCAGCTAATTTTTGTATGTTTAGTTGAGACAGGGTTTCACCATGTTGTCCAGGATGGTCTCGATTTCTTGGCCTCGTGATCTGCCTTCCTGGGCCTCCCAAAGTGCTGGAATTACAGGTGTGAGCCACCACGTCTGGCAAGATTTCTTTTTTATTTGTATTATATTTTAGGGTCTGGGATACATGTACAGAATACACAGTTGGTTACATAGGTATACACGTGCCATGGGGGTTTGTTGCATGCATCAACTCATCATATACATTAGATTTTTCTCCTAGTCTATCCCTCCCCTAACCCCCACCTCCTGACATGCCCTGGGGTTAAGTAATTAAAGCTTAATAAAGATAAAACAGGAATTGTCTTGACAAAACATAAATTTGTTTATTATTATTATTTTTAGGCCAGTCTTCATAAAATAAAGAAAAACATACTACAATGTGAATGTTTTTCCTTATGGGAAGTCCATTTTGATAACCTGGGAGTCAAAACTGATATAATGGGTACTTGAATTTAATCAGACACAGGGAGAGTATATCCAGCCTTATGGGTGTAAACTATATTATAAAGGAATGTTAAAACAAGCAAACGAATTAGTACCTTGAGCAGGGAAATACATGGATTTAAGTAACGGCATGGGAATTTTTCAGTTTACATTAAAAATATTCAGACACATTTTACAAGTTAAGTATATGAAATCCAGTTAAGACGGAGAAAAACATTGGCTTTCTAGATCTTCAAGATAAACATTTCAGCATCATGTCATTACAGCAGAGTTAGAGTCAGTGAAAAGGTTACAGGAGTTTATGAAAAGGTTAAAGGTTCAGTTTTTACAAACACACAAATAGTTTTTGTATTGTAGCCAACTTAATGACACACAAAATTCCTTTAATAAATTTTGTCTTCATGAACCCTATCCCAACTTACTCAGACTGTTGGCAATACACTTAAAATTTCTGCTTCGCCCTATACTTCCTCTCTCTAAAAAAATAAAATAAAAACAGTCATTTGCTTCAGAACAAAATTTATCATACCAGATTCTTTCTCATACAAAATTATTCTCTCTTCTAATCAACCTCCCTTGCCAAAAATATATCTTCATTTTCATAATTTTCTTCACATCTCTTTCTCCTACTTCCTGATTTCCTTCTATCTTGTTTCTATTTTCTTCATAAACCCACAGTCTGAAGTGACATTTAAATTTCCTTTAAATTAGACAAAAGCATTTTAATAAAATAAAGAAGGCATTTTTATGCCTTTCTTAATTTTGTAATTAAAAGCAACTTATGTGTATATGCACTTATATGTAGAACAATTTGTACACATTAGGATTTAAACTCTTAGTAAGCTTAAATTTTAATGAAAAGCTAGGAATCAAGCAATCTTGAATTGTCTGCCACACATCAGTATTTTATAGATGAGGACCATTTTATATTTTTTAGAAACATGTTTCTTCATAACATAATTTTATGTATATTAATGGACTCAAATACATTTAGTATTTCTACAAACATTAAGAAGCCAAAAACAAAGTTATATTTATGTTCAGTAATTTTTTAAACTTATTTAGATATGACCCAGACATTGAATGAGTATTTATTATTAAACATAACTTAAAGGTTTCAAATTATATGGCAAGTTCATTTATAGATGTTTACCACATTTACATTCATCTAATTTATTTTTTAACAGTTACCTCTATTACTTATAAAAATCAAGATATTAGACAATGATAGTCATCATTTCTAGTTATTTCCCTGTTAACCATTTTTATAGCCTATGACTATCCGGTGTATACATAAGTAATAAAAAACTTTAAAATTAAATATATGGTTATTTTCCTGACAAATCTGAACCTACAACTGGTTTCATAAACCAACAATATTATAATAATTTCACCAAAAAATGCACAAAGATCATTCTGTTTCATATTTTGTTTTATAGTCTTATAATCTTTGTATACAACCCTGCCATTTGAAAATATCTAACAAAAACAAATATAAAACTATCTACCAGTAAATCCAGGCAAAACTGTAAGTTGGCAAGTTTGAAGACATATCTAATTTATATTATGAATAATTTAAAAATCAACTAATTTATTAAATATTTGCTTAATTAACATGACTAAAAGACAGTTGGATTAATTATTATATATTTTATATGAGCACTCATTTATCTTTAGGGTCATCAGAACATATAACATGATACATGTACATATGCATAAACAAGTTTGAACACACACACGCGCACACACACACACACACACACAGATCTTATAGTTTTTCATTTTAAAATTTTAGACATGAGATAGTAATACAACAAATACATTGGTTTATAAAAGGCAGTTGTATTTCTGACAAAATTGGAACCAACTCACCTAACTAAACATTTTTAGCCCCAATATGTAATCTAACAAAAGCTGTGGACCAAAACTTTGGGCAAAGAATTTTCCATGGCAATTTGATTTTACAAAAACATAAAATAAACAAACAAAAAACCTATTCTTTATTCTCTTGCACCCTTTTTAAAAGTTTCAAATATGTTTAGGGGCTTGGTGCAGTGACTAACACCTGTAATTCCAACATTTTGGGAGGCTGAGGCCAGTGGATTGCTGGAGCCCAAGAGTTTGAGACCAGCCTGGGCAACATGGCAAAACCCCATCTCCACAAGTAAGTACAAAAATGAGCTGCGTGTGTTGGCACAGGCTGTGGTCCCAGCTACTCAGGAGGCTGAGGTGGGAGGATCCCTTGAGTCTTAGGAGTGGAGGTTGCAGTGAGCTGAGATTGCACCACTCCACTGCAATCCAGCCTGGGTAACCTAGCAAGACTGTCTCAGAGAAAAAAAAAATATGGTTAAAATTTCAGTGTTTACATTTTAGCTGGGACTAGCTGAATTTTATAAGAAGTAATATTCAAGCAGTCTTGAATTAGAAACAAATGTATCTATTATTTGTCGTCTGATTTTCTTGATTAACAAATGCAAGCAGGAAAGTACTTCAGCAGTTTCTTTTTCTTTTCATTCTTTTTTTTTAAAAAAAAAACTTTTTACTTTTGGCTACTCTGTGACAGAAAAAAGAAAAATGTTTTTATGGAGGACTGAGACATCTTATGTAATTGTTTTCAACTTAAGATTTTGATCTGTTTAATTGGAAAGCCAACTCTTTAAGACATTTACCTAGTTCTTTTCTTTAGATCATTAATTATTCAATTCCGTTCTATCATCATATGTAATTGTTAGTCAAGCAAATCTAAAATTACCATTTCTAAAAGGTGTCCAATTTGTTGGTTGTTATGAAGCTATCAGAATTAATAGAAATCCATTAATTTTAAAGCACTTTAACATTTATTTTTAAATATATATATATTAAATAAATTTTAAAATAAAATATATTATATATTTTAAATCATATATATGTGTATGAGTGTGTGTATATATATATATAAATATACTTCAATGGCATAAACAGTGAATTTGATCTCACCACCAGAAGAAAAGACAGTAGATTCAAAGTAGACAGAGAAATTATAGAGACCTAGATAGAGCAACTTAGAACGAAAATATAGACAGAGAAAATATAGAGACCTAGATAGAGAACTTAGAAGACTCTGAATGTTAAATCTATAGTTGCTAATTTTTCTAGTAATGACTATTTGAGCTCTGAATTTTCCTTGTTGTAATTTGCCCGCCAGTTTAAAAATATGCCCACAAACAGACGTAAAATGTAGCCAGCTGGCATCTCAGAAAACTTGGCATTTCCTAATGTTTGACAATTCCATTCCATTTCTTATTAATCTCACTACTACTATATATGTATAAATTTAGTCAGAGAATGTCAGGAGTTTAGACTGGTGTTTTAGAGTGTGGCAAGTGCCCTAGTAGCTTTAAATTAGCCATCCTGCATTTACTATTTAGAATCTTCATTTTTGCTCTCATAAGATTTTCAGAAACAAGCAAGGGAAAAGAGTCAAATCGAATTCACTGAAACCAAAATAAGAATGTGCACAAAAATTTTAACTTAGATGTGCAGATCAAACAAAATATTAAACCAAAAGCAATGATTAGACCGAAATTACTCGCCAGAAGACATAACTTAAGTGCAGAATGTAAGACCTATAGAAACAAGACTGCTCAATATAAAGACCCTTATCTTTATACCAGAAAGGAATCAGCAGAAAAGACAAAATTCTTTTATCATCCCTGGAGGAATATATCATTCCTTATTAAGGTGGCCTTATCCAAATAAGATTCCCAACTTATATCAAAAAGGCTCAGCCAAAGAATGAAAGCTAAACATTGAAGAAGATGTGCAAGGCCAGACATGGTGAAGCATGGAAGCAGAGGCTCAAGGGGCTCAAGTTAGTACTGCACACTAATGCCAAGAATTGCCAGTTTCTTCTTACAGTGATTTTTTTCAGGTCCCATTTCAGATACCATATATATGACAAAACAAATAACAAACAAAAAGAGGTTCTCTAAGAGAAAACGTATTTATTTGGAAATAGAGCATTGTAGTAAGAATATGCATGCCATAGTAAACTATATTCATATTTAGGAAGGTTAGAAAAAGATCAAGGATTTTAAAGGACAAAATAAGAAAAGATTACATAGTTATTTTAAAAATAATTATGTTTGCCTGCAAAGATTAATAACAAACGTGACACCAGTCTGAGGTTGGGCGGGCAATTTCTGAGCAGATGTCTCTGTAGAAGTTTTGTTTTTTGTAGTTTTTCATTATCAGGCATACAAGCTTGAGGATTCTCTTCATGATCTTCCTCAGATATATTTCTGAGTTTGCTTCTTAACATTAGTAACTCCATTTTGATGTTGAACTACTTTATGGCATAACTGGGAGAAAACACCAACAGACTAGAGTTTTAGTTAACCTAAAATCTATTTCTCTCTCCTCTAGGGAGGAAATAATTGGCTTTGGATTTGAAATTCAAAGGAACGCTCTTACTTGCCTCACTTAAACTTCTTGGATTATGTAAAATTAGTCTGAAAAATACTTTAATTTCAATTCATTGTAACATAGTTTAAAATGAATATGTTCAAATTAGCTTTATTAGTAAGTTTTAAATAATATTCTTAGTTCACTTTCACTATAATTTTAAAGCCTCATTTCTTTTAATGCTTATACCCATATGTTTTTAGGATTAGGATTAGGATTAGTGTAATGTAACACTATGCATAACTGTGTTTGAAAGTAAATTCAAATTACACTACACAAATAAATTTTTTAAAATAATGAGTTGTTTTTGTGATGTTTATTCTAATTAAGTATTTTAGTTATGTCTTTATTTAAAATAAAAATTTTAAAAATAAAAAAGAAAGCACACAAAAACAGATTTTTGAATCTCTTAAACATTGTGATCTTGATTAGAACTTGGTATCTTTTACTATATTGGAAAGAGGAAGGATATTACAGCATTTTATTTTCAGGATAATAACTGGAAATGTATTTGAGCACTCATCTAGAACTTTAATATTATTTTAATTTTGGTAAATGAAGAAGCTCATTCTTCTTTGCTAATTTAATGAATGGAAACCAAGAGGCATCAGAGGATAATAACAATTGAACATTGCATTCAAAACATCACACTGTATGTGGAAAGCACATGTAATTTTATCTGTCAATTTAAAAATATTTTAAAACTTTATTCTAAGAAAACATATTTTGATTAGAAGAAAACTAAAAGGAAGCCATACATTTTCAACTGTATATTTGTATATTCTGTGGTCTCCTTAAATATATGTTTATAAATATATATAATATCTACTACATGTATTTATCATACATGTATTATATGTACATATATATGTTTATAAACATAGATATCATATGCACTACATATATATATCATATATGTAGTACATATCTACTAAATATATGTAGTGGATATTATATAGATTATATATGCAGTAGATATACTACATATATACATGTATTTATTACATATACACGTATTTATTATAAGTGTATAATGTATATGCATATAACACAGGCCAGGTAAAAGTAATATGCATAATATGTAAACATATTATATGAATAACATTTGTTTCTGTATTTTATAATGTTTCGACATCTTGCTAATCCTAAAAACAATGCCACTTTCAAAACTAGCTAATTCCTTGAAAGAGCAAATGACTTTAATGGGAGCATAGCCTTCCTATGCAAATCAACCAATCCAGAGCCCGTACTGGCCAACTATCCTCTTTCTTCAGCTCTCAAAGGTTGAACCACTATCCTCCCTGCCTAGCATCGCCTCAGGGCCCTGTACCAGGCGATTCAAGACACCTCCTACCACCTAGAGCCCACTAACACAGTTTAGAACTGGCTAACTCTAAATCTGGTTACCGTGCCTTGCCATCCCCACAGAAACTACAAGAAATGCTCCTGTCCACACTTTTCCCTCATTCCTCCTGCCTCCTGACTGGACCTGGTGTGTCTCTGCGTGGCCTTGTATGGCAGAGGGTGCTCTGTGCTCCTGAGAACTTGAAACTCTCTTTCAGCAACAATCATCTTCTCATCTGTTGGTCTCAGCAAACTTGAATAATAAGTTCCATATGTGAAAACACATATATGTATATGCATTTGTGTATGTCTGTACTGTGTACATATATCTACTGTACAGCTTAGCCATTGTATCACTATTTTTTTCCATTATCAATAAAAATTTATCTATGCTTAAGAAACAACTTAGTCTTACAAAATGGATTAATTTTATTGTTTCATGAATTTTGGGCTTCTAAAACATGAAAAAATGACAATGAAAATGATTTCAAGTCTTTAGAGTCACATATATATATATAAATTCGTATATGCATCTTTTTGACATATTTTACAATTTTAGATGGAGTTTTAACATATTAAATATATTTTAAATATTAAAATTTGAAAATGACTGACAAAGCATTTTCCCAGTAGAAATAAAGATAGTCTCTTTTTCCCTGAAGCCATTTGTAAGACATTAATAAACAGAATTTACAAATAAATAAATAAAATAATTTTTATACTCCTTTTTTGAAAGATTGCACTGTTCACTGAGGATTAAGATGAAAATTTAAGTCAACAATCAAGTTTCCATTACATATCTAAGCCTTTCCTAAGAGAAAAATAACTTTAGAAGCGTCTGTAATTCTTTCAAGATCTATTTATATGAATGGATTTCCCCACTTGAATCTCAAGGAGGCATACAGATCTTTACATGTCTGTCTTTCAAGCTCACTCTCCATCAGTTGGCACCACCATTCATCCTTAGCCTAGGGCAAAATAATGGAGGAATATTGCATACTTTCCACCACAATACACCTACAATTATAAAATACATATTTTTTTACCAAAATAAATGTTAGAAAGAATGCTATAATTTCTTAGAAACTGTATAATTTTCACTTGTCCAAACCGTCAATTTTTTTTACTATTTTCTCCAAACTAAATTATTGCAATAACTTTTGTCCAACCTCTACAACATTTTTCTAACACAGGCAGCAGAACAAATTGAAACATTTTACTCTCCCACTACAAATTCTATAAAATTTAAACTCCTTACCAAGAAACGCAACGCACTGTACAAACATCCTCTGCTCACAATTCAGCTACACTCCCCCGTTACTTCATCTGCCTTGGCAGGCCTGGAATAGTCTTGGTAGTCATTTCAAGTGAGAAAACTTTTAATAGAATTAGCAACCATAATATATTTTGAGCAATGATGCTAGAGTATGAGATTGAAATTTAAATTTTACTATCATCTTCCTGTGAAGGTTCAAGCATTTTCTTAAAGATGTTGTATCTAGTTATACCAGAAAAGAAATAATATTTGGCATATTAAAAACATATTTTTTATCCTTTTAAATTCATCCTCACTAGGTTTTCTTTGGCTTTCATGTCAAGATCAAGCTTGATCAACTCAGATCCTAGCGTTACTTCAATAGTATAGAATTATATATTATATACATAATATATAATACATATTATAAATAATAGACATTTGGTATAGATTCTCTCAATCCAAGTATATTTAAATTGTGGATAGAATTTAAAACACTACACATGTAAAATGAGTAGTGAGCTATATAATTATATCTAATATGTATTTGATTAATATATATTATATATAATTAATTATATATTAATTATATATTACCTAGATATCATATTTTTCCAGTGGCCACAATGATGAGAAAAGAGAAAGGCTGAAGATGTGTGGAGAACGTACAGAATTCCATAGGTAATAATGAAATGTGTATAAATTCTTCTACTTCCTTAACCAAACTTCCAAAGAGATAAGGAGAAAAGCTAGATAGAACAAGGACAGTATCTCAAGTTGAGAGATTTTATTTGCTGCTCCCTTTTTGGGAGCCTCTAGCACTATGAGTTTCCAAGATGCAGACTTTAGCACCATGTTCCAGAAACATGGTTGGTGATAGGTAAAAAAGGAATTTTCAGATTCAGGGTCCCAGAGCCACTATATTCTTCTTATGCAACCAATATAATGTTCTGTCCCTTCTGATGCCACAAGTTATATAAACTGTATTCCTCTCTATTCCTGTCCATCCTAATGCCATACAAATAAAGCAATAATTTTTGTGTGCATATATTTATAGTAGACTATCTTTTAGGCTCTCTCACACTGTTTGATATGAACAACTCACATGACATAAATTTCTTGCACTAGTAATTTCACTCATCCTGAGATAGGGAAAGAGATCTATTCACAAATTAAATATAGCTAAGTATTTTAGAGATCTACAACAAATGTCAAATTGGTATAAGCCTGTAATTGCCAACGGGTAGTGAAATCCATCTACTCTAATTTTTAATCCACTAATGATACTTCACAGTTGTTTAATAGTAGAAACAACATAAAGATGAGGGGGCAACAAAAATATGATATGAAAGTATAATAAGAAAAAAATGGTGAAATTGAAAACAATCGCATGCTTTGAGGTTTAATAGAGGTCAAATTGGAAATTGTCTTCTTTGGAAACACAATGTAATGCAATCACATGCAAGAAAATAAGTTGATAAAATTTCTATAGAGTTACCTAAATCTAATTTACTTTGATTTTTTTCAGTAGAAATTAAAAACTAGAACTTTAGGCTTTTATCCCATTTTCCTATTCTGTTCTTTTCTAGTTTTGTTCTGTCCTATTTTTAAACTTTTTGCTTCAATAGATTTTATATATTTTAGAAAATGATTTGCAATGTTTGTAAAATTTGAAATGTTAATAGAAATTTTATGAAACTAAAAATGTGAATATATTTATTATCCATTAGCCACAAAGCTAATATTTGATGGTTTTTAATTTAATTTTAGTTGGCTTGAATTTTCTTAATATCCCAGAAGTTATGTCAGTCTTCATTTTCGTGTTTAAAATAAAATATTAAAATAAAAAGATTAATGAAATATACTGTAATTCAAACAACATAGCATTTGACCAAAATAATTGCCTCAATAATGCTTGATTAATTTAAAGTAGTTTTGTTCATTCACTAAGAAACATAGTAGAAATACATATAAAATATCAGATATAAATAATTATCATTTGAGATTACAGTTATCCCTCAATATCCATGGAGGATTGGTTCCCAAGCCCTCCCAATACCACAATCCACAGATGCTCTACTTCCTACTATAAAACGTCAAAGTATTTGTGTGTAATCTGTGCACATCCTCTTATATACTTTAGATCATCTCTAGGTTACTTATACCGCCCACAATTCCTGCATATCACCTCATTTACATGAATTTAATGTAGTACTCAGTGTTGGAAATTTCAGTTCTGCTCTTTGAAACTTTGTGGAATGTATTTTTCAAACCTTTTTGATCCATGTTTGGTTGAATCCTTGAATGTAAAACCCAAGGATATAAAAGATAGGCTGTATATCCTTATTTTATTAAAAATTCAAGAGGTTGTCCATATTTCTTATAACACTTTGCAGAAATATAAAACCCCATACTGGCATAAACAAAGGGGAACTATTCATTCTGTAGCTTTAGTAAGGAACAAAGCTTAAAAGTGATTTGGTGCTTTGCTATTAAAAGTATAAGAAACATCTGCACCAATCCTGGGACTTGTTTGAAATCCAGAAAATCAGGGCCCTCCATGAATCTTCTAAACAGAATCCGCATTTTACGAAGATCTTGAGGTAATTTTCATACAGTTACATGTGTAAAAGCATTATAGGGGAAAAAGTGATGGGAAGATGAAAGGGGTAGGAGCAGGTGTAAATTGGATGTTCTGACAGGGCCTGCGTGGAAACCTTAGTTCACTGTTTTCTAGTTTGTGCTTGCAAGCTAACCAGTGCACTGAGGTGCATGAGCACTTGAACCCCAGATTACAGGCATGCGCCAAGATGGGTGTAAAACAGGTATAGAAAGATAACATTTAAAATGTATTATTGACTTTTGAACAGTTGAAAATCTACTAAAACTGTCCTCAGGTAGCTCTCCCTGTGATTGATTGTTTTGAATTGAGTAGTTGATATTGTGGCGTGCAGGACTTGTGTTCAGGCCTATAAGAAGAGTTTCCCTGACTTTCCACTGGGTAAAACCATTTAATCTAATTTCACTATTGTCAAGATTTTTATATCACCAGAGAAATTCTTTACCATTAGAATACATTTGAGTACTTAGAACTGTTATTATTAAAACTTTTAAAAATGATTTTTCTAAGCTAGAATCTATGATTGCTATTTTTATTACCTGGTATTAGATATTTCTATGTAAAGAACAAAGTTGATTTTATAGAATAGTAATTTCAAGCATTTATGAATCATTGGCTATTAATGTCAACATTTACAAAACTTTTAATACATTAATATTTGTTTTCAAAATTAAATAATATTTCCTAGATGGAAAACATATAATTTATTGCAGTGCACTATGCACTAATGATTTACTGAAGCGAACGGTAGGTACAAAGAGTTTCAAAAGTATGTTTTGCATAATATTTTCATTCTGTAGGGGAATACTATTGAATTCTGTATATTTTTCCAAATTTTAATATTAAATAAGCGAAAAGTATTATTTATCTATTTGCATTTTGCTTATCACATAGCGCTTTTGAAATATGTGATTAAATAAAATTTGTTATTTTATATAAATAAAAATTCTTATAAATACAGATTATTATATATTTGTAAAATAAGAATTTTCTGGTCCTGAAGGTTGGCAATTGTTACATATTTTAAATTTATTTAGATACAATATTTTGATATATCATATCATAATCAACAATTTTAAAATAAAATCAAGAGTTATCAATTCACAGAAAGGATATCTCAAAATACACAATTTAAATCAAAAAGCAACATGAAGATTATCACAATTATGCATTGCTATATTCTGAAAATTCATCTCTTCTGCCCAAATGTCTTATTTTTATAGAAAGAAATAATAAAAATAAATCACACAGCATAGCTAGAAAGTATACCATGCAGATGTAACTAAAGTATCAGCTGCAGCTCCAGTAACCAGCCAAAGTTGGACAGTTAATAGCCCCAACAAAATAGCTTAATGTTATTTTTTAAATTACATTGGAAACTGTCAGTGTTATGTTTGAGATCAATGAATCAAAGGGAGCAGAAAGGGTTCCATTTTCACATGACAGTATTAGTGAACATAGTGGTTATGTATTCATAAGGATGACAACATTATCTTCAAGTTTATTAAATTTATAATGTTTTCCTTGCAGATTGATAATATAGTTACATTTTTCTCAATAAATGTTAATAGATTTACTGAAGAAAAAGGCTGAGGAGAATATTGTGTTTTATCCATATAATTTCTTAAACAGGTTACTGTGAATAAATTACTCATAATGATATAACAACACTTTGAATGTGAATGAAATATTAAAATATTAGATAAACATAATAAGGAAAAGGAGTCCTCTTATACAAAACTTGCTTCTAGATTTGATTTCTATATTAAATGCTTCCAAAGTGACATAATCAATCATGTATGTGTCAATATCATCAAAAACAAAAGTACTCCTTAACAAATTGCTTTTATAAAACCTGATAATGGGTTGATGACCAAAAATAGAATTTTATCAAAAAATTGTGAGTTAAAAATCTGAAAAAAAAATAATTTTTTTAATTTGCAATTTATTTGAATGACATCTCTAAAATATACTATTTTGACTAATATTTAATTGTAAGGAAACGCTCAAGAACTGCTTAAAATACATGTTAATATTTACTGAGAAAAATCAAACCTTATTTTGGAAGTAAGGTTAACAATAATTTTTGTTGTTTTATCAGTTATATTTTGATTTTTCTTCCATTTGCTGCTTAAAATTTACGTGTGAAAAAGTGTATTATTGAACTGCATAATCAAGATTTTGAAGACAGTATTTCAAGTATAAAATCAGAAATAAAATATTTTTGATATGTGAAGGTATACAAATATACTTCTATATAAAATAAAATATTCTGAAAATTGTATACTGACTTAGTATTTAACATCTGTAAAAATTTATGCTTCACCTTTCTTTAAGTCCTTATAGAATTGCAAGGAAAAATGTTTCTTTCATTAAATCACATACAGATGCCTCAAAATCTTCACCAGTTTACCCCTGCATACAGACATATACTGCCATTTTCGACTTTTGCTATTCCATGTATAAGTTTGGAAAGTATTGTTCTAGATGAAGGAAAATAAATCGATAGATTAATAGACAACTGGATGGGATTAAAAAATTACTTGAAGGACAAAAGGTTAAACATTTCTATGTTTAATTCAATAATTTTGATTCATTATCATAACTTTTTCCTTGAGGTAAAATTACTAGTTACAATGGTAAATATAGATAAGTTCCTTCATTCTTTATAGGTTAAATCAATCAGTATACAGAAGTATATCTTTCACATGTGTGACTAAGAAACAGGAGTACTGATTACTGATGATCCTGTTGAAATTTTATTTGGGAAGTAGTTTATTTTTAAAAAATAAATTCATTTGAATATTGATATACTATATCTCTCAAGTTTTCCTCCAAGATTCAACAATAGTATGACAAAATTGCAGTTGGTTTTGGTATGTTTGCTTTCTTTTATTAGATATTTTAGTTAAATAGTAGGGAGGAATTTAGGGGAGAAAATTTTAACCTAAATTTAGTCCCTTCTAATTAGCTTCCTCATCGGCAGATTGGAGGGAGGGTGTGATTTAAGGCATAGGGCATTATTTTAGAGATAGACTCCTTGGCTTCTTTAAATCCTTGGCTCTACCATTTACTTAGCTATCTGAGTTAATTCACTTATCTAAAATGATAGTTATTTCAATTCTTACTTTTAAAAAATCAATTGAATGATGAATTGACATCTGAAAGTTCTTAGACCACGTGGGCACAAGTGAAGCACTATGAGACCGCTATATCTTGTTATTATGTACACACTGGATAAAATTGATTTGGCTCTACACACAAGTTCAGCCTCCAGCAGAGTAGGCTCTCGATATTTCAGTGAATTTCTCCATTATCAGGGTTATATTCTCTCTCCCTTGTTGTATTCAAGATTTTACTGTACCTGGCGTGAACTCTATATCAAAACAATAAAGAATGTACATGTAATATTTGCTCCAGGACTATGACATTAGAAAAGTGTATAAAGAAAGAAGAAAAAATGCATCCTTCCTTGACAAAAATTATTTTATGACAGCACAAAATCTTACCATATTACATATAATATTTACACCTTAAAAGTTTATCATCTGCACGGCCCCATTTCTAGTAACCTTGAGTATCATTTATATCAGAAATTATGCTCCCATTTGTCAGTTATAATATTTCTTAGAGTTTAACTTTTGAACTTGGTAGAATAACTGAGGTAGCTAGTCTTCTATCATTAGTTTGCTTTGGAAATGATTAGCAGCAAAAATTGAGATGGTTAATTTTACTGATGGATGGCAGTGAACTCCACAAATTATATGTCATGAAACCTAAGGAAAGCTTTCATTCTGACCATGAAAATACCAATCAATTGCTTAATTAAATTTAGTAACTTTAGAATTTAAATGTTATTCATAGATCTGTAGAAGGGAACTTCCATATAATATTAATATATTGTCCCTGAATAGTTTGTATTTTAAGGGCTTTATCTCCAAGTATTCAAAGCACTGATAATAAGTGTTAAAAATTTTTGTCTTCAGAAGTGATTGGTATTAAATTAATAGATAACAAGATATATTTCCTTGGTAAAAGTTTAGCTGGCAAATGAGAAATTCAAAATTTTATTAGGAATAGAAACACAAATTTTAGATAAACTTAATTAAAATTTGAGGTGATACAGAAACATCATATACAGTCATTGAGAAAATAGGAACTCTGCTCTTTAACAGTGAAAAATAATTCATTTTATTAGATAAAATTTAAACCTTAAAATTTGTGTTTGTTTCTACTTTCCTTTAACAAGACTTGGATAAAGAATTCAAATACATTCCAGAGAAGAAGTGTTAGATGACTAAATTTCAGGAATACTTACGTACAAAGATGAAAGATGTTTAGGTTATTCCAAGAGGGAAGATAATTCCTCAGAGTGATTTAATTATGCTTTTCAAGTTTGATCAAAGTTTTTTCTGTCTTCATAAGGAAAATCAAAGTGGAGCTTGGCCTAAAGTGAAGTTCCCATAATTAACTTTGGAAAGACATTGTGTTTATAAAATCAGTTGTTACTGAGCTATTGATATTATATTCTCCTGTGCTGATACTATTAAAATATGTATAATATTTCATGTCTGTGTAGTGGTTCATTGACTTATACAGCAATGTTTTAGCATACATATTATAAGACTCCACGCACTGAAACTATGAAGATAAAGAAGGTATAGCCTCTGTTCAAGGAGCTAACAGTCTAGAAGAGAGACATTTATGTGAAAAATTGTAGCATAATGTAATAACAACTTTGAAATAGATACATGCCTAAAATATTAAGATTGCACAGAGAAGCGATCTATTTAGATTGAGGGAAAAGTCAAGGAATTCATTCTATAATATTAGATGGAGTTTATAATTGTATCATAAAGCTTGAGAAAACTCAAGCCAGGCAGAGTAGTTGAAAAATACCGCAGTGAAAGGCAAAAAGAAGCATACTGATTTCAAGTATTATAACCTCTGTCTTCCACTGTGACTAACATAGGGTGCAGGGATGAGACTGTTTAGAGTTTAAGCTAAAGTAATAAAAAATAATAATGAAGGCCTTCGAGTGTTGTGTTAATAAATGTGGTTGTTGCCCTGGGGGTTATAAGCAGGCAACAAAGGATTCTAAACTGCAAAGAAAGAATTTCAACTTTGTGTTTTGAGAAAGAAAAAATCAAATTATTTTGAGAACGGATCAACACTGCAAAATTGGTACAAATATCTAGTCTCCTTCCAATCTCTAATTCTTTGGGGAAACAAAGTGTTTCAAAATAAACAAATGTATTGCATTGCAAGAAAATAACAAAATGCCATCAAAAATATTATTTAGAGCAATTACTGAAAGACAGAAGGCTGATGGGAAGGAACAACTTTATGTGCAATTAAAACTATAAAAAACTGCAGAGAAAGTGACTATAGGTAACCATGATGATGTTCCAAGCTTAGAGTCAACTTCTGAGAAGAGCTGAAGAGAGTCGTGATCACATTTAATGATTATTAATTGAAAAGATCATCAAGATTACATGATTATTCTCGATTTTCCCCTGGTCATTAAATATAGCAGGCAATATTAGTATTTAATCCAGCTGTGGTGAAATTTGAAATGAATATAAATTATGGAGAGACAGGTTGTTTCTGCCACCCAAAAACTGAATTTCAGAAAACTAATAACATTCTCTAATATTCAATACACCACTATTTTTTTTTTTGCGTAGATGAGGAAAGGCTATTTAAAGTAATTACAACAAATAAAACTAAAAGAAAATCTCAAATACAAATGAGCACAGGCTAACTAACTAACCCTCTAATATTTAGATAGAATGCAAAAAAGTAGAAGAGAAGCACCAAACAGCGTGCAAGGGTAAAAGTTTGAAACAATGCTCAATGTGGCTTTTATTCATAATATTTGTTATTGTTGTTAATGTTAATTATTGTTGTTTTGCCCTGCACTTCTCAAGCTTTTAAGCCATTAAACATAAGATATATATTACTTAAGCTGAGAGAATAAAACAAGATGAAAACCCAGGAGCATTTCAAAAATTAACTCTTAAGTTTCAGTGCGGAAGGAAAAAAACCAATGTATTCCAGGGCACAAATTATCATTCAATTAGTAAGCACAGTGCCCAAGAGGTAGTTTTTAAATCTTCCTCCTCCTTTCCCCTCCACCAAGTAGGCCCAGTGTCTGTTGTTTTCTTATTTGTGTCCATGTAATAAGCGTTAAAAAAAGAAAAACAACGAATGCACAAATTAGCAGAGAATACCGAGGCATGATTGACTCATGGAGTAGTCATGTTGGATATGCCATGAAGGAAACTCCTGTCATTTATGAAGGAAAAAACATTGTTATTTTGTTTGGGTGGGAATGAAAGAACCTGGAAAAACATAGGGGCTTTGGAGATGCAATGCATGTGTGTGTGTGTGTATCTGTATATATGTATGTACATATATTTGTATACATATGAATGTATATATGTGTATATATACATACAGATGCTAGACAGATGATTGATAGATAGATGTACAGATATATATCTATCTTCGAGTGAGGTGTTAATAAATGTGGTTATTGCCCTGGGGGTTATAAGCAGGCAATAAGAATACTAAACTGTAGGGAAATTTTCTCTCTTGTTCACTGCTCTACTTTGACCACTCGGCATAGAGAATGACACATAGCAGTTGCTAACTACATAATGGCAAGATGAATGGAGTAGAAATTAGCATGGCATGAATTGTTCCTCAGGAATTAAGGTAAATGGAGACTGCTGTCTGAAAAAAACACAGAATAAAGACGTTAAATAGAAAAGGAAGGAGGATTCAGATAGCAAAAATACCTTTTTGGCTAAAAAAATAAAATGAGTTATAAGACTTCTATAAGATCTCTTTATCATCTGTATGTGAAATACGTGCTGTTTTGTTCATTAATAAAATGAATCTGGCAAACATTTCTTGAGTATCTACTACTTGCCAAGCATGTTCAAGTGATAGTGTTTGTCAAGTGGTAATTCAGAATATATCATGAAAAATTATAATATAATAACTATTCATATATAGATTGGAACGCAGTAAAGGAAATCTTAGACTGAGAAAGCACATGTGACTGATGAAGAATAAATTTTATAGTAAACATAAAAGTAAAAAGTAAATGATGATAACATTTTTGTATTTGGTACTAAGTCTTAGAAGTCCAGTGTGTGTTTTATAATCACAGTACCTCTCAATTTTGGCTAGACATGTTTTGAGTGCTCACTAGATACGTGAGGCTAGTGGTTATCATAGTGTATAGGTATGAAAAGAAGTGATAGCATGCATTTCTTCTGTCACATGACTGGCTTACTTTCCCAAGCATGGAACTCCATTCAGTTTCTATGAAATAGCAGTTCCTCAAAACTATGTTTTGTATGTATAGATGAATAAGAAAACAAAGTGAACAAAGTGAATCAACAATGAAATATAAGATGATAGGATGTCAAGAAATAGCAAATCAATTGGCGAGGCTCCATTAACTACACATGGTGGGAAAAGAGTCATGAAGGATAGATATATTAGGAAAAATAGAGAAAAATGTATTACAAAGAAAATATATAAATATATTTACTACATATATATACACAGATATGAAGAAGAGATAGAGGCTGAAGGAATTTGTATCACGCAAGTGAAAACTGGCAAGTCAAACATCTTCAGGGTAGACCAGCAGGGGGCAGAGTAATATTGCTTGTGACGTGGAGAATATCTTAGGGAGCGTTGGGTCCACCTCAGTAACTGGTTTACCAAAACCAAGCCTAAAAATGGAAGGTATTATATAAACTTCCATTGCAGGCTGTTGATATTATATAGTCTCTATAGTTCAGTGTTTTCAAATGATAAATGGAGCAATTGTGATGCATGGAAAACTCTATTATCAAAATAATCAAGGCAGCATCTTTATACCACCAAGTACACAAAAGGATTATTAAATATTAGGATTGTGTTAATTTGGATTCTGTAATTATATTCACACCTTTCAATGTTAGGGATAGATTTTAAAATTATATTATACATGCATTTTCTTTATTTTATTCTAACAAGGCTTTGTCTTTTTGCTTAACACAAATCAAACCACTTGGAACAACCGTATTTCCACCAATCCACTTGCAGTTTCCAGAGAGGGGTTGGGCAGAATTAACATTCCATTAGGCAATTTAAAAAATAGGTTTATTGGCCAAGGGGCATGGCTCATGTCTGTAATCCCAACACTTCAGGAGACCAAGGCAGGTGGATTCCTTGAGCCCAGGTGTTCGAGACCGGCCTGGCAACATGGCAAAAGCATGTCTCTAAAAATAAAAAAAATAAAAATTAAATTTAAAAAGCTATGCATGCTGGAACATGACTGCAGTCTCTGCTACCCACAAGTCTGAAGTGGAAGGATTGCCGGAACCTGGGAGGAAGTGGCTGAAGTGAGCTGAGATCACTTCATTGCACTCCAACCTGGGCTACAGAGAAAGACTGTGTTTCAAGAAAAAAAAAAAAAGACTTGTTTATTAATTGAACTGTAGGGATTTCATCTAGCTTGTAAGATAATATAAAGAGCCAAGGGTAGTAACGATTCATTTGTTCCTCACAATTTAAATAGTATTAACAAATTTTTAGTTCAAAAACATGCCAAAAAACAAATTTCTAATAACACATTAACAATTAGGGTTTAAAAATTAAATTCAAACAGAGGTATATATAACAAATATTTTTTCCACTTGAATTGATAACAAAAACTAACTCCCTTCACAATTTATAGAAACATTGAAATAATGGCTCATGGTTTATTAACTATAACCTGGGATTAATTTAGGCACTTTTAGAAACTATATTAATTTTTTAAGCCTCTAGGGTACCATTTGATAAATTACTGCTTTAGTGCATTAAATGATACCTAAATCATTTTAGCATTATCTCTTATGTTAACCCTGAACTTTTCAACTATTAAAGATAAATGTAGCCTAGGGTATTTTATGTTGGAATATCAAAGGATAGGCTAATGATGGGCCGAGGTTGATGGATTCCTGAGAGTCAGGCAGGCCTTCTTTTTCACGATAAGTCAGTCAGGGAATATTGCCAAACCTTTACAGATGAGATTAGAAACATTTGCTTCACTGTCATATAAAAAAGATTTTCTTCCTACCCTATTCTGTGCCCGAGGCATTCTATAAGTGTACAATCTACTACCAGCACATTTTCTACAAAGTGATAATCTCTATAAGTTTTCATCATTTTTATCCACTATATTTTAATTTTTTCTTTATTTTCTGTACTTTTGTTAATTATACTATTTATACATAAATGTGTTCTGTACAACAAATATTGTTTGAATTAAGGATCAAACAAGGACAACATTGAACAATTCTGCATACCAGTCCCCACAAACCTTTCTAAACATAATTACGGTTGTCCATTCAGTGAATATTCAACCAAAGCATACTCTGTTCCATCAAATGCATATGCCTGTGTGCATAGCAAATGCACATCATATGCATATAAACCTGAGGAGACACTGTATTATCGATGCACGTGATGTGTGTGAATTTATACAAATCTCTGTATTTTCCCTTCACACACAAAATGACCTATTTAGGTATTTTACCCAACTTTTTTTTTTTTTTAACCAAACCAAAAGGTTGCATAATGATAAACTATAATTTGTTTTCCCTTACCTTATAGATGAACATTTGGATCAATTAGAATCTGGGATGCAGCTTAAACAATAAAAAAGATATTATCTCACGTGGCAAGATACTTGACAGGTATGTGTTTTCTAGCATGAGTAAAGCAGGATCACTATTATGTCATCAATTTCCCATGTTACCTCCCATATCTGTGCTCAGCAAACTACCTTTTTTTTTGCTTTTAAACAGAGTCTCATTCTGTCACCCAGGCAAGAGTGCAGTGGCTCAATCTCAGCTCACTGCAGCCTCCACATCCTGGGTTCAACTGATTCTCCTGCCTCAGCCTCCTAAGTAGCTGGAATTACAGGTATACACTACCACACCCGGCTATTTTTTGTATTTTTAGTAGAGACCTGTTTTTTTAGCACGTTGGCCAGGCTGGTCTTGAACTTGTCACCTTAAGTGATCCACCCACCTTGGCCTGCCTCCCAAAGTGCTGGGATTACAGGCATGAGCCACCTGCCTCCATCTTCACTGTTTTTAAGGTTTGTTTCAGGATTACAAGTTAAAACAATTATGTCTTTCATTACTTCCTCACCTATCCATATGGTAGGTAGCAAATGGCCAGTCACTTCTGTATGATCAGGATTAATAGGAAGTGCTATTTTCCTAGAATACCTTCAGCAAACTTACCGCAGGTCTCACTAGATATACTGGCATTACCTTCTTAAAGTAATGGCCATCAAGGTGAATGAAATTAACATCATTAACAGACTAATCAACATTTATGCCACCCCCCCTCCTCTCCTGCTGTGGCTCGGAAAGTGCTCGTGATGCACATGTTCAATGCCTGGTGGAAAAATAATTTTTTAATAGCCAGGAAAATGAGGAAATGGCTATTTGGTAAGAAACTGAAAGTATCTGCCACAATTTTTATTTTCTCTGAATTTTTTTTTCAAATGTCATAATTGATGCTTACAAAAATATCATTTTGGAGGTATTCTAGACACATATGTAAAAATTTCTATGGAATAAATGCAAAGAAGTAAAAAGTTGGCATATTGATTTTAATAAATACATCCAAACTTCCTATGAGTTTACATATCTCTTTGCATATGGCAACAATATAATTTATTATTTAAATTAGAATATTGTTGACAGTGAAATAAAGGATTATTTATAATTATGGTTAGCAGGCAAAAAAAAAAAAAATAGGCTCTTTCCCAAGCCAACTAGGACAATTTGGTCATGTTATATTTACCCTTATTATCTGTATATGAGAGTAGCTAATGTGAACCTCAAATATTTGAGACAAGTCTCGGTCAACATAGGAAGTTTATTTTGCAAAATTTAACGATGTGCACCAGTGATACAGCCTCAGAAGGTCCTGATGTCATGTGACCAAGGTGGTCTGAGCACAGCTTGGTTTTATATATTTCTGGGAGACATGAGATCAGTATATGCAAGATGAACACTGATTTGGTCTGAAAAGGCAGGACAGCTCAAAGCAAAGATGGGGCAACTCAATGCAGGGAGGGGCTTCCTAGTCATAGGTAGGTAAGAATGTGCTCTTTTGAGTTTTTGATTGGCCTTTCCAAATGAGGCTATCAGAAATGCATTTATCTCAGTGAACAGAGGGGCGACTTTGAATAGAAAGGGAGACAAGTTTGCCCTAAGCCATTTCCATCTTGACTTTTCCCTTAAGCTTAGTGATTTTGGGGCCCCAGGATTTGTTTCCCTTTCATACTAACCAGAATATACTGCTAGAAACACTTATAATATTTGAGAGATTAAAGTCAAAATGTGTTTGGAATATATATTTACTGGTCATTTGCTCTGTTTCCTCTTCTAAAAGACATATGTTCATATATGCATCTATTTTTCTTTTATTTGTATATCACTTCTATTACTTTGGGATAAGAATCTTGAATTCGAATGCATACACACACACACACACACACACACACACACACATACATATGTATGTGTGCATGTGTAAAAAGATAGATATTATATCATTAATTTTCATAATCGTCACATTGCTTAGTTCTTACATGTTGAATCCTAGAACAAAATAAGTCAATCTTTTTTCTGACTTCTTTTGTATAGTAAAAACTCTTTTGCAAAGCTGAGTAGAATTTTGTTACATAAATATATCTGTTTAAGAAATCAATATGACCAAATTCATCATTTTTTCCTTTTATATCTTTTTTGTATATTTGTTCAAAAAGTCCTTAAATATTTCAGTATCTCAAACATATTTTATATGTTTATTTATAACATTTTTATAAATTTTTCTTTATTATTTTTGGGCCATTTTAGATTAACATTAAATGATTTAATTACAGAAGGCAAGGAGGTAAATACTTTTTATCAAATGGATAGTCAATTGCCACAATATCATTTATTGGATTATCATCTCTAATTTAAAGAAAGTTTAAACATGATTTTTTTGTTTCGTAATTTCAACTTTTATTTGGATTCAGCAGGTATACATGCAGATTTGTTTCATAGGTTTATTGTGTGATACTGTGGTTTGGGGTATGAATAATCCCATCACACAGGTAGGGAGCATAGTGCTCAATTGGTAGTTTTTTAGCCCTTATGGCTCTCCTTTTTTCTCTGCTCTGGGAACTCCCAGTGACTACTGTTCGCATGTTTGCATCCATGTGTACCCAATTAACATGGTTTTTATTTTAAAATATCAGCCTTTGAAATTTGAGAAGGGATTCTACACTCCTGAATGATTGTTACAAAACTTGCCATGCCTTTATAAACAACGGGAAAACTGTATGAAATAGGTCAAACAAGAGTTTCAAGGTAGTGAACGGCACGCAGAGGAGGAATCTGGCTTCTGAGACGAGGGGAAAAAAGACAGGTGATCAGTTAAGTTGCTTTCATCTACTGCCTTGAGGCAGATTCCAATATTGTAATAGTACAGTGAAAAGGAACTAAAACAGGTTAAGGAAGTAAAATGGGCAAGAAAATTTCTATAAAACATGCATCTGTTGAAGGGCATACGTTCAGAATAATAAAGATACTTTATAATTAAGTAGCAAAGAGACAAACAATTCAGTAAATAATACTAATAGTAATAATAATGAGGGGCTGAAAAAGACATTAACAAAAGTGATACAGGAATGGCAATTAGGAGAAAATAAGTAGCTCAATAATGTTATTAATAAAAGAAATTTAAAATTAAACCAAAATGAAATAGTACTATTATATACATTATAAATGCCAAAATGGAAAAGACTGGCAGTTTCAAATATTTATGAAGACTAGTATTCTCAAATTTTGCTGGTGGAGTTAAGAATGGTACAACCTCATTGGAAGTTATGTTAGCAACTTCTTGAAAAAAATATACACTTGGTAAATAATTCAGCAATTCCATTCCTAGGTCCTTACTCAAGGTAAATGAAAACATATGTGGACACAAAGACATGAACTAAAATATTATTAGTGTTATTCATAGTAGCAAATACAAAACAAACAAAAAAGTAGATCGAAGTTAAACATCCATCAGTAGATGAGGGTATGAACAAATACATTTAAATAAAAAAATTCTATTGAGCTTTGCAAAAGAGTTTTTACTATACAAAAGAAGTCAGGCAAAAGACTAAATTCTTTTGCTCTAAGATTCAACATACAGTATACAAAATTAAAGAATAGGCAAAACTATAATGATAGTAAATTAGTAACTGAGCATACAGATGAAAATAATTAAAATAAGAAGGAACATGTTGAAAGAAGAAAAATATTTTTACCTTATAGTGCTATGTTAAATGATTGTATACATGTATCGAAACCTATTTAACTACAAATTTAAACCAGCAAAAAAAAATTACATTTTCATAAAGCCACCATTTTAAAAAGTCAAACATATGCAAAGATAATACCTACAATGTTGCTTTTTCTTAAATAAAAATAAAAGGTACCAAAGCTAAAGACATTATACAAAAGGAAAAAGGGAAATTGCATGCCAATATACAACATATATACAACATATATATACACATGAAAGTAATCAATACAATATTTGCACATTTAATCTAACAACACATAAAATAGTTATACATCATTACCAAGTGGAGTTTAATCAAATGCAAGACTGGCTCAACATTTTATAATTAATTTATATCATCCATCACATCAATAGCCTCTGAAAGAAAAATCATATGATTATATATAGTAGGTGCAGAGAAGTATTTGACAAAACCCAACATCTGCTGAGCACAGTGCCTCACTCTTTTTATCTCAGCCTTCTGGGAGGCCAAGGCAGGCAGATTACTTGAAGTCAGGAATTAGAGACCAGCCTGGCCAACATGGTGAAACTCTGTGTCTGCAAAAATACAAAAATTAGCTGGACTTGGTGGTGTGTGCCTGTAATCCCAGGTATTTGGGAGGCTGATGCAGGATAATTTCTTGAACACATGAGGTAGAGGTTACAGTGAGCTGAGATCATGCCACTACACTCTAGCCTGGGCAATAGAGCCAGACTCCATCTCAAAACAAACAAACAAAAAAAACAAAACAACAGCAAGAAAAAAACCCAACACCCATTTGTGATAAAAACTCTCAGAAGACTAGGAATAGAGGAAAACGTCTTTAAATTCATAAACAGTATCTATAAAACACCTACAACTAACATCATACTTAATAGAGAGAAACTACATACTTTCCCATTAAAATCAGGAAAAAGGCAAGAATGTCCTCCATCCTCACTGCTCCTATTCAACATTGTAATGGAAGTCCTAGATGAAGCAAAAATAGTTTAGAAATTGAACCAAAATGTGTAATTCTTGAGAAGAAAAAAAATAAAACTATTCAAAGATGACATGATTATCTGTAGAAAATCCAAAATAATTAACAAAAACAAATCCTGGAAGTAATAAGCTGTTATAGCAAATTTGCAGAATGAAAGAAAATTGACAAAAATCAATTGCATTTTTATATGCCAGGGATTAAAGAGTGAAATTTGAAGTAAAACATGCAATACCACTTACACTAACACACACAAAAAGTACTTAAGTATAAATTTTAAAAATAAAAACTTCAAAATCTCTATGAGGGAAACTTCAAAACTCTGATGAAAGAAAACTAGGATCCAAATAATTAGAGATTTTTTTTTATAAATGTGGATAGATTAACTCAATATCATGGAGAAATCAGTTCTTCCAAATTTTATAGATTTAATGCAATTCCTCCCAAATCTCAGTATGTTTCTTTGGAGATATTGACAAACTGATTCAATGTGTATAAAGGAAGGTAAAAGAGTCAGAAAAATGAACTCAATACTGGAAGGGAAAAAAGGTGGATGACTAATGCTACCCAACTTATGTAGATTGGTCAGAATGGTGGGAGAAATTATAGAAATGCAAACCTTCTTGGAAGGCCAGAAGATTTTGCAAAAGCCTTGGAGGAGGTTATGGCTGAAGGCAGCCTAATCCTCTTACCTTGAGCTAGTAGCAAAAAGCAAATAACAAGGGAATGTAGAGGGGTTTATCCAAATAGCTTGGTTATGTTGTCCTAAGACCAACCTTTGATAATCTGATGACACACAATTGCTCTCTACTCAGGTAGGCAATGTTAATTACCCTCTAATTGTGTTTACTTGGGACCTTTGTCATTTCATCTGTTCTAAATAAATGTGAACATTGCCAGTTTATGGGGGCTGTTGCTGACGCTGACAGAGTTTCCCTGTTTGGGCTACCTGGCAAGCCAGTGTCAGTGTATATTTTTCATCTGTAGCTCAGTTGAGTCTGCCAGTCAGACTTGACAGTTGGTGTCCTTGAGTGAGGCTGCTGTAGCAGATTGTGGATCGTGGTGGAACCCATGAAAACAAAGGTGAAGAGACTGCATAGTCAGTAAGTCAGAAAGTTGATAAGTCAGTAAGTCACTGGTGTCCGTTTGGGATTTTCAAGTTTGAGGAAGTTGTTCAGGCTAGGGTTTCAGCGTGGGACAACAGTTATCAGCTCAACAGACAAAAGTATTGGGACAGCTGCTTAAAGCTAATGGAACCTTGGTTTCACAGGCTCAATTAAGGGACCTAATGCAAACTGTGGCTTCCCAAAGCCCATGGTATCCATCAGAAGCCATGCTAGTCGTAAAGCTCTGGGAACAAGTGGGGAGAACTCTTAAACAACATCATGCACAAGGGCAACAGGTCCCAGTGACACCTTTAATGTTATGGGCCTTAGTCAGGGCTGCTTTAGTTCCACTCTCACAGAAAGAAGAAGTGAAGAGAATAGAAAATGTTACCTACCTTACTGCCTTCTCCTTCTCCCTCAGCCCAGACATTACTGGATAAAAATATTAAAGAGGAGTTGGAGATTTTGTCTGAGACCCCTCACCCAATGTAATAGAAAAAAGACAAGGGATACTAAGCAGCTTTGGGACCCTGTCTTAGGCAAGCGGCATTAGAAAGGGAGCTCTTGGCCTGCCCAGTGATGCAAGATCAACAAGGCAATTAGGTGTATGCTTATACAGAGATTAAAAAAGCATTAGAGAAAACGCAGCTGTTATCCCATTGACAAAAGGATTAATTGAAGCCAGGCAAACAACTTCCATATAACACCATGGGACTGATTAGTGCTAGCTAAAACAACTTAAAACACCAGTCAATACCTTCTATGAAGGGTAGAATAACAGCTAATAATGGTCACTGTTATTGTTCCGCTACCCCTAAGTGGCTCTCTCAAAATCTTATTTGGGTAGAACAGTGGGCTTTGAAGGGAGAGAAATTACAGAGAGCCCTTAAATTTGTTGAGGAGCAATTAAAAGCAGGCCATATAGAACCATTAAACAGCCCATTTGCTCATTTTCATCATTCCCAAAAGTCTGGCAGATGGAGACTTTTGCATGAATAACAGGCTATTAATACTAATATACAACCTGTGGGGCCTCTTCAACAGGGGGTCCCTTACTCCATGATGATTCCTCAAGATTGGCCTATAGTTGTTATTGACTTAAAAGGCTGCTTTTATGCTATTCCCCTTGCAGAACAGGACAGAGAAAAATTTGTGTTCACAATACCAGCTATCAATAATGAAAAGCCAGCTCACCAATTTGATTGGAAAGTGAATAAATGCTGAACAACCCTATCATGTGTCAGTATCATGTAAATCAGGCTTTGCTCCCCAGTAGAAAAGAATTTCCTAATTTCAAGATTATTCATTTTATGGATAATATATTACTAACACCCTCAATGGAGCCAGTACTTTTAAGTTTATAATTCTCTGTCATAAAGAATCCATAGTTAAGAAGTTTTATCATCGCACCTGAGAAAGTGCAAATGTCTTCTCCTGGACTAACCCCCACTCCTGGGGGTTACTCCTTGGTTGAAAAATAATATTACTGATTATACTTATTTTATCTTATGTTATTTACTAATTCTAGGATCTAAAGCTGGAATACGAGTTATAACTGCTGCGCCTGACAAACCTGTTGCTACACACATCTGTACTCTTCATTCAACAAAATCTGATGCAAAAAAACAGAAAAGGGAGAGATGTAGGTGATTGGTCAGGGTGGTGGAAAAAATTATAGGGAAGATGCAAACCTTCTTGGAAAATGGGAAGGTTTTTCAAAAGGTTTTTGAAGAGGTTATGGCTGCAGGGAGCAGCCTGATCCTCTTACCTTGAGTTAATAGCAAAGAGCAGATAACAAGGAAATGTAAAGGAGTTTATCTAAATAGCTTGTTTACTTATTTATCTGGAAACCAACCTTTGATCCTCTGTGTGTATAACTGCTCTCTACTTGGGGAGTCAGCAATGTTAATTATGCACAAATGGTGTTTGCTCGAGACCTTTACCATTAATCCTGTTCTAAAATAAATACAAGTGTCCCTGGCACATGGGGGCTGCATGGCCAGACTCCCCCTTTGGGGTCCATAAGCCATGGTGTCCCCTAACCACACTCTCACAGGGAAAACACCTGTGTCTGTGAACTCCTTTCATCTGTCACTCAGTCAGAGTCTGCAGGTCAGACTCAGTGCATATCAATTACATTTATTCTTTCCCTTTGTATAACTTTCATAAGGAAAATCAAAACGTTCAATTTATATAAGTAACACATAAAATAATGAGTTTTACACATGTTGATACTCAGTATTCAAATATATGTTAACTTAATTATACTTTTTCTTTCTTTCGAAGTGTTTCTATGATAATATGGGTTTAATTTCACTTCTTTATTTGGATGAAAGAACGATATGCAGGTCGACTCTGTTTCATTCATTTTTTTAATCATAAACTACATTAACAGAAACAGTAAAATGAACAAAAGCAGCAGAGTTTATTTTTGTTTTGCTTTGTAGCATTTGTTTTTGCCTTTTTTGGTTCTTACATCTTGATAAGAGTATCGTTTGATTAGCAAATATATTATTTATTTTTAAACATTTGCGTAATTAAGATACTTAGAAAATATCTTTGTATCTGTAATTTCTATAACTTAATTTCCTCAGATAAAATTAAACAGTTCAGAGGAAAATACTTTAAAGTGTAGCAAAAGTATAGATAAAAATAAGAGTTGACAATTTACAAATTATAAGCCTTATTTACCCTTAATTTCTTAAATTAGTTGATAAATTTCAATTAACTATCAAAAAGGACTTTGCTACAGCTTCTCAAAACATAAAACCTGCAGTTTCATGGAAAGATGTAACAAGTAATGAATGGTGTGGTCCAAATGATTTGCTAACATGCTGAAGAGGATATGCTTGTGTTCACACTACCTTAGGTCCTCTTTGGATTCCAGCACAATGCATCAAACCATACTATGGTGTGGCTAGGACCCAACCCAGTGCCAGAGATGAAGAAAATGACCTTGAAAGACCTGCAGCCTTGGACGATACAATTTCCTTGGATGATACAAGCCCCAGACATTACCTGGAGAATGATGAAGAAAACAATTCAGAAGGCTAAGTGAATCCTACTCCAAACACAACACCATTCACTCCAGATAATTTGTTTCTTTTTATTCTCTCACTCTGCCTACAACCTGTACCTGCTCTACACTCTATTAAGCCCATTTTCTAAGTCTGCCTTTTTTCCATCTGTTACTTAGGCAGATACTCCCTTCTGGGCTCTAATGATGCAATTGCTTGGCTAGGAGGGATTGGCTCACCCCGAATGGGGTCCCTCATTAACAGCACACACTGGACTAAGGTGCCAGGTAACAATACATATTATTCCTTGACTAGAAAAGAATATTACTGATTATACTCATGTTTGTCTTATGTTATTTACTAATTCCAGAATGCAAAGCTGAAATATGAGTAATAACTGCTGTGCTTAACAAAACTGCTGCTGCACACATCTGTACTCTTCAATCAACAAACCTGTTGCAAAAATCAGAAAAAGGAGAGATGTAGGAGATTGGTCAGAATAGTGGGAGAAAGTATAGAAAACACAATCCTTCTTGGAAGGCCAGAAGGTTTTGCAGAAGCCTCTGAAGAGGTTATGGCTGAAGGCAGTCTAATCCTCTTACCTTGAGCTAATAGCAAGAAGCAAATAACAAGGAAATGTAGAGGAGTTTATCTAAACAGCTTGTTTACTCATGTGGTCCTAAGACCTCTGATCATCAATGGGTGTGTGACTGCTCTCTGCTTGGGGGTCAGCAATATTAATTACCCTCTAATGGTGTTTACTTGAGATCTTTGTCACTTAATCTGTACTAAATCAATGTGAACATCGTCAGCTTATCGTGACTGCTGTTGACTTTGGCAGAGGTCCCCTGGTTGTGCTGACTGGCAAGCCTGTGTCAGTCTATGTTTTTCATCCATTACTAGGTTGAGTCTGTGGGTCAGACTTGATAAAGTTTGACTTATTATAAAACTACAATAATCAACACAGTGAGATATTTGCAAAAGAATGGACAAATAGATCAATGGAACAGAATATATAGCTCAGAAACAGACACAAAAATAGAGTCAACTGATCTGACAAAGGATCAAAGGCAACAACAATGGAGAAAGCATAGTCTTTCCACCAAATGATACTGGAACAAGTGAATATTCACATAAAAAATGAATGTAGAAACAACTTTATACGTTTTACATAGAATTCCATGTGAAACACAAAAGTATAAAACATTTAGAAGATAGCATAAGAGAAAATCTTGATCACATTGAGTTTAGTGACGGCATTTTAGATACAACACCCCAACCATCATTTACACTATAAACATTTTATAAAGTGAACTTGATTAAGATTTAAATTTTTTTTGTGCCAAAGACACTGCTCAGACTGAAAATGCAAGGCAGAGTCAAGAAGAAAATATTTATAAAACACATATCTGATGATAGACTGTTACCTATCTATAGATATAGATAATTTTTTTTGTAATTTTTTGTATATTTTTGTAAAATATACAAAAAGACTTAAAACTCAACAATAAGAAATTAAACGCAATGAAAAAGTGGCAAATGATCTGAACAGATATCTCACCAATAAAGATTGTCAAATGATAATACTGCTTTTGAAACCTATTTTCATATGAAGCAATAGCATAATGAACAAAATAAAAAGAAAAATAAGTTAAAAAATATGAAACGGTGGAAAACACCACGTGCCAGTAGAGAACTGAAAATTCAAACAACTGGCTGGGCATGGTAGATCATGCCTGTAATCCCAGTACTGGAAGGTCAGGGCAGGCAGATCAGGAGGTCAGGAGATCAAGACAATCCTAGCCAACATGGTGAAACCCCATCTCTACTAACAGTACAAAAATTAGCTGGGTATGGTGATGGGCACCCGTAATCCCAGCTACTTGGGAGGCCAAGCAGGGGACTTGCTTGAACCCAGGAGGCAGAGTTGCAGTGAGCCGAGATGACATCACTGCACTCCAGCCTGGGGAATAGCATGAGACTCTGTCTCAAAAATAAAATAATAAAATAAAAAAATAAAAAATGAATAGATACACATGTAGACATAGATTCCAATAAGATATGCACATCAATATATACATAGTAATAAAAATTACAGGTAAATTACCAGAATATAGAGCATTGCAAGTAAATTAGAATAAGACATGAAAAAAATTACAGTCATTTAGGCAAATATAAAAGCCTGTAGTGATCAGGTGAAGAAAAATTGAACTAATCTTAGTTAATATCCTCATGTGGTAAAGAGATCAGATAGATAAAGCAAAAGAATAGTGACAATCTGTACAGATTTTTAAAGAATATTTTGGTCTCATGCCGTAAGAAATTATTTTTGATAAGCTAGCTAAGTCCAATTATTGAGCATTTCTAATGGGTGAATGAATGACCAATTTTTGCCTCATCTTTAATGGTTATCAATGATTCTGCCTCAGCTTTAAGGGTCTAATTTTTAAGGAAAAATTCAGAATAGGATTATCTTATAAAAGAGATAAGAAGAGATAATAAATGAGCTTAAACCTTTCGAAGAGATTATGACTCTTAATAACTGGATAAATGTCTACAGGAAGAAGTGAATAATTATGTATATCGGAGAAAAAATATGTGAACACAGGTGAGCTGTTTTTGGAAAAATAAAATATACATTAACATTTTGAATTGTTTGATTTATTTAGAAAAATAGTTACAATAAAAATATAATATTTCTCTAAAATACATGTTTATGAAACTATTCATTAGTTCACATACTGAACCGAGTTGATTCAGATGATTCCTAATGAGAAATTATAAAATTCATTTAATCTTTTCTGAACAATGTAAATTAGAATAGCATCTGTTCAAGATTTTATTTAAAATAATAATTTAGCCCACCGATATTTACAACAATATATTTCTAATGATATAATTCTATTTTGACAGAAAGTAATAAAATAATTTTAAAAATACGTATTCACAGAGGGGCCACCTATATTTTCTTAAGCTATGACTTTACTTTCCTGCTTTTTACTTAGATTCAGTGATTTTAGGTTGGGATATAATGTACATGCGGGTCTTCATTTTTCTTTCTTCTGGACAAACCAATTGCACATATTTAATCACAGTGGATAGTGGATCCTCTGTAATAAATCTTCATTGGACAAGTAGATCACCCAAAATAAATCATCTGTGGGTGAATGAAACAACTTTCTTCAAACATCCATGGAAAAAAAGCTCATCCATCATAAATCAAAGATAGATAAGTGGATCAGCCTTGATTTACTGCCTCTACCATGACTATGGTTTTGCCTTAACTAAGATGTACCATGATGTTGCAAACAGTATATAGTTTAGAAAACTATGGAAGAGTTACCTCCCTAATACTGCCTTGGAAAGCCTATTTTCATATGAAGCAATAGGATAATGAATAAAATACAAAGAAAAACAAGCTGCAAAATATTATTCAGTTAGATTAATTTATCAGTGTAACATAAAATAAAGAGAACTAGTAAATTATAAAAAATTAAGTCCAAATCCCAGGAATCTAGTTATTGATGTGACCTTCAATAAATACTTTCTTCACCTATAAAATTACAATGATAATAGACAGCCTTACAGACATTGCAAGGAGTAAAGGTGGTGCTTAATAAATATATCTTTTCATTGTTCACATATTTTAGAGTACATATCAATTCTGTTTCTTTCCCTGAGATACAAAGTGAGATATACATAACACTACTGACATTTTGTTGAGGGTGGGATCCAAGTAAATTAATTACAAAATGATACAATAATACTTGGGCAGAGATATGAATAAGGAATTATTAAAACAAGTAGGGCAGTTAAACTATAGTCAATGGCAAAAATTAAAAAAAAATAACTTTAAAGAAGAGTTTTAAAGCTTAAGAGAGACACTGGATGATCAATGTGGGAAAAGTAAGGATATGTATAAAGATTAGCAGTTGGAGAATATGCTCTTGGGACTGTAAATCTAGGAATCTGTGTATTTACAAACATGCAGGTTTGCATGAATATAGTAGTAAATAAGCTCATCAGATTTAAACACAGGTCACATATAAAATGTTTTCTATGTCTGGTTAAATACATAGAAATTTATCCTAAGCTAATTGAGCATCTCTTGATGGCTCATATACATAATATATATGTTTGTACGTGTGTGTGAGTGTGTGTGTGTGTATGACTTGCGCAGTAGCAGCCGCTACTGATTATTTCATCTGAAATAAAACCACATTTTTCATTTGTTTTTCATATAAATTATTGTCCTGCAAACTACACCATCAAATACATCTTGCCAAAGCATTTTCTGCTAGAGTTAACACAACACACAAATTTAACAGTTTGTAGTTCATTAAATAAGTGAAAAAAAATGCTAAGATAATCATTTACATCTAATATTTTTGTTTTGTTCCACATAGATAAAATATCAAAATATCTTTTTAAAGGTCAAATATGCTTGCATAGTATATTTCATTCACAGTAAGACAGATACATAGATATAGATATGTAATTTTACTATTGAATTCACAATGCATTACTATTATAAAATCAGCCTTTCAAAGTTTTTGGCAATATTAACTCATTTATCACATTTCACCTTTCCTTTTTATATACTTTTAAAAATATATTTTCAACTCACTTTAGATGTTCCATATATGCTGATTACATTATTTATATATTATTATATTTCTAAAATAATGTTGAATTGACAGACTGATTTTGCTTTACTCACTTTTTTCCGGAGAAACACAAGTATCAGATTTTATTATCAAGGCTTGGGATCATATGTTTTGTGAAAGAAAAGAAAAAGTATTTACTTTCTCCTGATGGGCTTAAATAAAATAGAAAGTACACTTTAAAGTTTTACTTTTGGTTGTATGTCTTGTTTGTTCATGTGTTTTTTAAGGGATTTTTGTTCTATAATCAAAACTGAACATGAATTTAACCCCTCTTCAAATACACTCAAGAAAAATATTTTTTACTTTTTAATGAAACATAACCAAAAATATTTTATAATACAAGGTTTACTAAAAAATCATTGTTTATATACTAAATGTAAATATCACCCAGTATGTGCTTTGTAGATATTTTTCACAACATCCTCATAACAGGTAGGGTGATGTGCTACAAAAATTATACAAAAAATAAATAAATAAAATACTCCTTCTTTAACAATTGTATTCCTAGTCTAATTAAGTGAGTTAAATGAAGGGCCAGAATTTTAAAATCTAAATTTTCAAATAAGTACAGAATGAGTATCCTGGCTATTTTTCTTTAAAACTAATATTCTTTATTTAAAGATTTACATAATTTATTCAGTCTCCTATTTTAAGGAATGAGTTTAAGGTATGTTTGAAATAGCTGTGGGCAGATTGAGATAATCAAAACATAACAGTAATTGTTGAATGGCCCTACGAACAAATCCCTACGTGTTGTCTAACCATGTCTGCTATTTTATATTTTGATTTGCTTATGAGTAAGCTATATAACAGGATTATTTCTTGTTCCTATGAAGACCAGGATACTGCATTTGTAATAATTGGAAGATTAAGTAAAACTTTCATCATGGTTCTCAATTGGCTTTTTCGAAATAGTGTAATTGTTTTAAAATGGGGTCCAACAAGTACAAAATTTTCAGAATTGCTCTTTCTCATTATCTTTAGTAATTATGTATTAAATAGAATGATCTTTTGATAATGCACATAATATATGCTTATAATGCAACAGCTTCAAAGCTTTTGTTAAATAAAATGGTTTCTTATCATGGTCAGTTGCATACACTCACCAGTTTCAAACATCTTCATGGACAGCAAGGCAGAGCAGACATCAGTTTTGAAAATTTCTCTATATTACTTACTAATCTCTTAAAAATAAAGTTAAACATTAATTTCATGTATGTCATATCTATTTTTATAAAGCAGTCTGGCTACTGCTCATAGGTACAATGATATGACCTGTGACATTATATTAATTATGCTATTGTGTATCACACACACAATAAATGACATAATGACTAAAAGCACAGGAAAAGATATTCAATGTTTACATATGCAAAGTTCTATTTCTTCTTCAATGACTGCAGCTGAGCAGTTTGTATACCTAGTAGTCCAGCCTAGATAGAGTGTTATAATCTGAATTATATTCAAAAATAAAAAATATTTTCAAATATTTATGGATAGCTTTAAGAAGGAGCTAGGTAGAAATGCATTCAAGTTCTAGAATTTCTCTCTGGGAACTCAGTCATTTCCATACTTACTGTTCTTTAAAATATAGCCTTCTTGTATAGGATTAATTGCTTGCCCCCTAAATACCAAGGCATTTCCCTATCAGAACAATTTATTGCAAGCCAGTCATATCTCTATAACTCATCCATCTGGGTAGCAAGCCCTCAGCATAGTTTTCACCTGTATAAAATGACTATTCTGTGTAACGTGCATTTTGTTAGTTGCCGAAGCAAAACATCACTATATCATTTATTATATTTCTGACATTTAGGCCACATTTTCAATGGCCTAAATTGCTATGATATTTCTTATAGTGATAAAACTTTTAAAATATTCCACACCCAACATTAGAGTGAATTATTTTCCAAGTCTCTTTACTTCCTTCATAAATGAATAACAAATTCATGATGCATGAACTATGTTGTCCCTTAATTCTTGTATACTATAAGAAGCTTTCCCAGTAATTCGTTTCCACTTTCTAGATCTTCTTTTGTTAACTTCTTTACCTGCAGTATGATTTTTACCAACATTTCCTGCTCATACTTGTGAACTTTGATGATAATGTGTTTTATTTTTGTCATCTTCCTTGAGACGTTTTAGTGCACACTCTGACCAATACTTTTCTATTTCTTCTTTTCATTTCCTGCGTTAACATCCCAATCTATAATCTAGTTTGTAGATTGATTTGTTTTCATTGTACCTTGTTCTTTTTCATGGTTTACACAAAGTCAGTTAAACTGCTTTTCAAGCCTCCTCTTTTGTATGTTCTAATGTTTTCCTTTGCCTAATAATTGTGTATCTTGATTGTTTAGCATAGTCTCATTTTACACACAATAAATATGGTCTTCCAAGGTGTATACTTACTACTACTTATTGTATTATAAAAGATTCAGGAGGCAAAACAAACCAAGAATAACAGCAGCCTACTTTTATATCAGAGATTCTCAAGTTTTCTTGTGCATAAAAATCACATACAAATCTCAGCTCATTAAAAAGTGCATATTCTGTTCAAGTTCGGTGGCTCACACCTGTAATCCCAGCACTTTGGGAGGCCAAGGCAGGTGAATCATGAAGTCAGGAGTTTGAGACCAGCCTGAGATTTCAACATAGTGAAATCTCATCTCTACTAAAAATACAAAAATTAGCTAAGTGTGGTGGCAGGAGCTTGTAGTCCTGCTACTTGGGAGTCTGAGGCAGGAGAATCGCTTGAACCTGGGAGGTGGAGGTTGCAGTGAGCCAAGACTGCACCACTGGACTCCAGCCTAGGTGACAATGTAAGCCTCTGTCCCAAAAAAAAAAAGGTGCTTGTTCTATTTTTTACTTATAGGAGTCAAACAACAGAAGGGGTTGGAGACAAGAAACATTCATTTTAACGAAAGTCCCAGTGTATTTTGTTGAAGATAGCCTGACACAATTCAGCAATTGTCCAATGGCTATAGCTTCTAACAACCAACCTAATGTGGCTATTTCGTGTTTTCTTCAGAAATTGTACTCAATAAAGTATTTTTATTTAAATTATTGCTATGAAATTCAATCTAGTGGAAGCCAGGGAGAGACGTTTTCTTTCGGTTCCAGAAAACAAACATATAATGATATCTATGTATGTGTAAACTTAATTATCATTCATTCATAACCTAATTTCTTCAAAGAGATTTTTACTCTTTTAATTATTATAAAAAGTATAAATATTTGAATTGCTGTTTGAAAAGCACATCTCAGATATTCTCTATAACATTATCATCTTCTGTTTTTGAGCTCGCAATGAATGAACTACCTGTGCCAGTATGTTTTATGTTTCTTTCAGGGCCAGGCAGAAAAATTTCACTTAGTGCCAGAGGAAAAACAACAATAAAATGGCCTTAAAATACCTTCAGCATTACAACAGCTAGAAATTGTTCTATAAGTACTATTAATAAATCCTAGTTTATTTCCTCAAATTAAGCAGTTGTTGAATAATTATCAAAAGTAATATGTATTCCTAAACCATTGTTATTAAAAATTGGGCAAATCTGTTTAGTTTCTTTTTCAGAACTGCCTATATTTGACATTAGAAGGCTAACTAGGCTGGGCATGGTGGCTTAAACCTGTAATCCCAGTACTTTGGGAGGCCAAGACAGGCAGATCACAAGGTCAGGAGTTTGAGACCAGTCTGACCAACAGGGTAAAACTCCATCTTTCCTGAAAATATAAAAATTAGCCAGGCATGGTGGTACATGCCTGTAATACCAGCTATTCGGGTGGCTAGGGCAGAAGAATCACTTGAACCCGGGAGGTGGAGGTTGTAGTGAGCCAAGATCACGTAACTGCACTCTACTAGCCTAGGTGACAGAGTGAGATTTCATCTCAAACAGCAACAACAACAACAACAACCCACTAATTTCTGTCAAAAGCTATGACAATTTGTGAAACATATGGCCATAAGGGAAAGCAATGTCATTATTTTCTGTTACCATGTGTATTATGAAAATCTCTAGCTAATTTTATAGTAGTAACACTCTCACTTTTATATTATGGAGAGAATTTCAGGAAAAGTTTCAGATTTCTGGGCACAGTCGTTCATGCCTATAATCCTAGCACTTTGGGAGTCCAAGGTGGATGGATCACTTGAGATCAGGAGTTTGAGACCAGCCTGGCTAACATGGTAAACCCTGTCTCTACTAAAAACACAAAAGTTCTCCAGAAACTAGGAGACAGGGACTACAGTGAGCCAGGATCATGCCACTGCGTGCCAGCCTGGGCAACAGAGCCATACTTCATCTCAAAATAAATAAATAAATAAATAAATGTTCCAGATAAAGTCTTAACTTCATGATAATGAGAAATTTTCTAGCTTGATGGCTGATATGACTTGTCTCTCTCTGTCCCCGCCCAAATGTCGTGATGAATTACAATTCCCAGTGTTGGAGGAGTGACCTGGGTGGGAGGTGATTAAATTATGGGGCAGACTTCCCCTTGCCATTCTAGTGATAGAGTTCTTATGAGATATTGTTGTTTGAAACTTTTCCTGAAATTCTCTCAACCTTTGCTCTCTTTCTCTACTACTCTTGCCATGTGAAGGCTATGCCTGCTTCTTCTTTGCCTTCTGTCATGATTGTAAGTTTCCTGAGGCCTCCTTGGAAGCAAAAGCCTGTACATTCTGCAAAACTGTGATCCAACTAAACCTCTTTTTCTTGTAAATTACACAGCCTCAGGTAAGCCTTTATAACAGTGTGAAAACAGACTAATATAAAAAATGGATACCTGAGAAGTGAGGAATTGCCATTCAGCTACTTGAAAATGTGCAAGTAGCTTTGGAATTGGGTAATACACAGTGGTTGGAAAAGTTTGGAGGGCTCAGAAGAAGACAGAAAGAGGAAGGAAAGTTTGGAACTTAACTAGAGAATTGTTGAATGGTCGTGACCAACTGCTGATGCTGATATGGACAGTGAAGTCCAGGCTGAGGAGATCTCAGGTGGAGGTGAGGAACTTATTAGGAACTAGAGTAAAGGTCACTCTTGTTATGCTTTAGCAAATAGATTGGCAGGAATGTGTCCCTGATCTAGGGATCTATTGAACTTTGAACTTGAAAGAGATGATTTAAGGTGTCTGCAAGAATCAATTTCTAAGCACAAAGCATTCAAGATGTAGCCTGGCTGCTTCTAAATGTGTGTACTCTCTTGCACAAGCAAATAAATGACCTGAAACTGGAAATTATATTTAAAAAGGGAGCATAAACGTTTGGAAAATTAGCTGCCTTGTCATGTGGTAGGAAATAAAAATCAGTTCTTCTGGAAAGAAATTCAAGTAGCTGTGTACATTTGCATAAGTAAAGATGAACCAAATGTTAGTTAATATCCAAGACAGTGGGGAAAATATCTCCAGGGCATATCAGAGTCCTTTGTGACAGTCCCTCCCATCACAGGCCTGGAGGCTTAGGATGAAAAAATGATATCTTGGTCAAGGCCCAGGGCCCCACAGCTCTGTACAGCCTCGAAATATGGTGCCCTGCAACATACCTGATCCAGCCCCATCTGTGGCTAAAAGGAGCCACAGTGAAGCTTGGGCCACTGCTCCAGAGGATAAGAGCTGGAAGGGCTTCCACATGGTGTTAAGTCTGCAGCTGTGCAGAGGGCAAGAGTTGAGGCTTGGGATTCTCCACCTAAATTTCAGAAGATGTATGGAAATGCCTGAATGTCCAGGCAGAAGTCTGCTGCAGGGGGTCAGCCCTCATGAAGAACCTCTACTAGGGTAGAGTGAAGGGAAAATATGGAGTTGGAGCCCCCATAAGCGTTCTCACTGGGGTGCTGGCTAGTGGAGCTATGAGAAGAGGGTCACTGTCCTTCAAACCCCAGGATGGTAGATCCACTGACAGCTAGTACCATGCACCTGGAAAAGCCATAGGCTCTCAACACCCGCCCATGAAATCAGCATGGGAGTTATACCCTGGAGAGCCACAGAGGCAGAATTTCTCAAGGCCTTGTGAGCCATCCCTGTGTCAATGTTGTCTGAATGTGAGACATGGAATCAAAGAAGATTATCTTGGAATTTTAAGATTTAATGCCTGCTCTGTTAGGTTTTAGTTTTACATAAGGTCTGTTTCCCCTTTCTATTGACTTATTTCTCCCTTTTGGAAAATAAGTATTTACCCAATGCCTATACCCCCATTGTATCTTGGAGGTAAGTGATTTGCTTTTGATTTTATAGGCTCATAGGCAGAGGTACTTGCCTTGTCTCAGATTAGGCTTTGGACTTGGACTTTTGAATTAATGCTGGAATAGATTAAGACTTTGAGGGAGGCCAGGCACAGTGACTCATGCCTATAATCCCAGCACTTTGGGAGACTGAGGTGGGTGGATCACAAGGTCCAGAGATCAATACCATCCTGGTCAAGATGGTGAAACACTTTCTCTACAAAAAATACAAAAATTAGCTGGGTATGATGGTGCATGCCTGTAGTTCCAGCTACTCGGGAGGCTGAGGCAGGAGAATTACTTGAACCCAGGAGGCAGAGGTTGCGGTGAGCCGTGATCACGCCATTGCACTCCAGCCTGGGTAACAAGAGTGAAACTCCGTCTCAAAAAAAAAAAAAGACTTTGGGGGACTGTGGGTGATATGGTTTGGTTTTGTCCCCACCCAAATCTTATCTTGAATTCCCATGTGTTGTGGGAGGGACACAGTGGGAGGTAATTGAATCATGGAGGCAGGTCTTTCCCATGCTGATCTCATGATAGTAAATAAGTCTCATGAAATCTGATGGTTATAAAAAGGGGGTTTTCACTGAACGAGCTTTCTCTCTTTGCCTGCTCCCATCCATGTCAGCTGTGACTTGCTCCTCATTGTTCTCTTCCATGACCGTGAGGCCTTTCCAGCCATGTGAAACTATAAGTCCATTAAACCTCTTTTTTCTTCTCAGTCTTGGGTATGTCTTTATCACTAGCCTGAAAACAAACTAATATTGTTGGGAACACCTGATTGTGTTTGAAATGTGAAAAGGACATGAGATTTGGGAGGTGCCAGGGGCAGAATAATGTGATTAGGCTCTGTGTCCCCACCAAATCTCAGGTCAAATTGTAATTCCCAGTGTTGGAAGAAGGGCCTCATGGGAGGTGTTTGAACATGGGGAAGACTTCCCCTTTTCTGTACTTGTCATAGAGTTCTCATGAAATCTGGTTGTTTGAACATGTATAGCAGCTAGCCCTTTGTTCTCTCTCTCTCCTGCTCAGGCCAAGTAAAGATCATGCCTGCTTCCCCTTCATCTTCTGCAGGGATTGTAAGTTTCCAGAGACCTCCACAGAAGCAGAAGCCTATCCAGCCCACAGAACAGTGCGCCAATTAAACTTCTTTTCTTTATAAGTTACCTAGTCTCAGGTATGTCTTTCTAGTAATGTGATAATGGACTAACAAAGTAGCTAGTGTTAACCTTATAAGACATGGGAGTAACCTGAAATTAAAGTAAAGGAAATAAAACGGTCTCCCATGCCTGGTAATATTGCAAAGAATGATGATAAAATTGCCATCTCTCACAGCAGGAAATTCAGTTTTTCCTTTAGGGTACCTCCATCAGACATTTACCAGAACTGGTGTGCAGCTCTATCACTGTAGATAGATAACCCTCTCCAGAGGTTTAGAAACAACACAAGCATGGCGATTCGCTGGTCATTGAAAATGAGCTGTCCTCCTAATATAGCTGTAATATGGGCAGCAGAGAGAGGAAAAAATTATGCATTTCTACCATGCAAGGATACTTTGACCAAAGAAATGTCTATGCTTGTAGTAAGTGATTTTGGTGTTGTGCTCAGCTGAATGCTCTGTATCCATGAAGGACTAGACTCTCAGATAGTACTGGGGCTCCTGAGGCATTTACATGAGGGAAGATCTTTTTATTCCGATGAGATTCTTATGTTTGCCACCAGTAGACACAGAAATACTAATTGATCACCCTGTTCAGCTCGGGACTGACTTTTGATCTCATTTGTTTTCACTAGATAATGATTTTCTTTAAAGCTTCTATTTCCTATCCCTCCCTATGTATCTGCCTGACTCTGGTCACCTGAATCTCAGAAAGGAGCATCCAGCAAGTCTCTGAAGGCTTTATCAACATCCTTCTCACTCTTACTTATCCATCTTTCAGTTCAACACAGTCATAACTTTTGCAGTTTTATTACTGCAAAATTTATTTTATTTTATTTTATTTATTTTATTTTATTTATTTATTTATTTATTTTGATTAAGGAGAAATGAGGTACAACAAGGGGTTGGTGAGCAGGCAGGGACCTATGACAATGGGAAAGAGTTTGGATTGTATTCTAACTTCAGTGGGAATCCTTTGAAGAATGTTAAAGAGAGGAATGTGACCCAACACACACTGTCCAAACATAACTATGGCTGCTCTGTGGACAATAAACAGAAGCATGGGCCCCGTTTGGAGCCTACTGCAATATTTCAGGGGAGGAACGATGCTTGGTGGCATGTGTTGCTGATTGACGGATAAATGTGAGAGATGACAAGAAGTTGTTTGGCTTGAGTAATTCAGAAGAGGTTTGTATTTCTGAGATGGGGAAGTCTAGAAGTGGCAGTGAGGGAGGGAATTAATAATTTAAAATTTTCAGATTATTTTCAGATGTGTGAGCAAAACTTTTTTTTGCAATTGTCTTGGGAATAGCCATAATTATATTAAAACTGTTGTGTTAAATGTAAACATTTGAATATAATTCAGTTTTCACAGACTTGTTTTTTTTTTAAATAAAGAAAAAAAGAGAGAAAGAAAGAAAAAAAAAGAATGAAGAAGAGGAAGAAAGAGGAAGAGGAAGAGGGAGAGAGAACGGGAGTGTTGCTTTATTGCCCAGGCTAGAATGCAGTCTAAAAATGGGTATGCCTATAATTGTGCTTAATAATGGAGACAGGAAAAAAATGAGGGAAGAAAATAACAAACAAGCAGCCAATCAATATTTCATTTAAACCTGTAAGTAGGTGTGATGTGGTGCTAATAAGAGTATATATTTTGTGTATTTAAAGTGGAGAATTCTATAAATGTTTATTAAGTTTACTTGTTCCAGATCTGAGTTCAAGTCCTGGATATCCTTGTTAATTTTCTGTCTCATTGATCTGTCTAATATTGATGTTGAAGTCTCCCACTATTATTGTGTGGGAGTCTAAGTCCCTTTATAAGTCTTATGTGTCTGGGTGTTCCTGTATTGGGTGCGTATATATTTAGGATCATTAGCTCTTCTTGTTGCATTGATCCATTTACCATTATGTAATGTCCTTCTTTGCCTCTTTTAATCTTTGTTGCTTTAAAGTCAATTTTATCAGAGGTGAGAATTGCAACTCCTGCTTTTTATTTATTTATTTATTTTTGCTCTCCATTTGGTTGGTAAATCTTTCTCCATCCCTTTGTTTTGAGTCTTTGTGTATCCTTGCATGTGCGATGGGTCTGGATGCAGCATGGCGATGGGTTTTGGCTGTGTCTTTTGATTGGGGGATTTAGTTGATTTAAATTTAGGATCAATAATAATATATGTGAGTTTAATACTGGCATTTGATGTTAGCTGGCTGTTTCGCCCATTAGTTGATGTAAATTCTTCATTATGTTGATGCTCTTTACTTTTTGGTATATTTTTGGAAAGGCTGATATTGGTTGTTCTTTTCTATGTGTAGTGGTTCTTTCCGAAGCTCTTGTAAAGCAGGCCTGGTGGTGATGAAATCTCTGAGGTTTTTTTTTTTTTTTTTTTACAAAAGGTAGGCTGTTTATTAGAGTCACAGTTGACTGTCTCAGTGTGACTCAAGACCACAAAAAACTCATTTCTCCTTCACTTCTGAGTCCTGGGGTTGAGACCTAGACCGGCAGGTATACTGCCTGGGGCCCATTCACAAATTTACAAGTTTCTCATTGAGGGCAATCTGTGACTGTGTGAGGTTGGCCAGGTAGGTCACCATCAGCAGGTCATTGATGTTGCTGTTGAGCATGGTCTCAAAGTCATCACGAACTATTTTGGGTACTCGGTTAACCGGGCTCATCAGGAATCGGCCCACTGTATTGTCAGTTGACACCTTTCCAGACAGTACGTCCTCTGCGTATTGCAAGACCATGCTCAGGGCATCTGGATGCTAGCCGATGGTGGCCCTCCTACTTGCTGCAAGTCACTTCAGAGTCCAATCACTCGGTTGGGGCTAAAGCAGGTCTTCGTGATCAGGTCAACACCAATTCGTTCAGTGTCATAGTATGCATCTTTCACTGTCAGAGGTGTGAGCATCACTCCCATGGTCCTCCCGGGGACGCCCATTAAAGTGCTGACATCGGCTTTGATTCTCACGCGCCCGTTCTGGAGACTTGTGTCCACGGTGAGGTGGATGGGGTTGGGGGCCTCCCGGCCGTAGTGCTCATGGACCAGCAGAGTGCTCTGTGATGTCATGGCCTGCAGCGTACCAGCCCAGGATGAGCTCCTTTGGAGACACTTTTTTATGCAGTTCATACATGTTCTTAGCAAATTCCATGTCAACAGCCACTCCATCTTCTGACTCATGGTGCGGCACTGAAAGCAACTGGTGACCTCCACTGAGTGTTTGTCCACCGTTCCCAGCAGGGTCCCGATAACTCGGGCAGCACCCTCATTGCGCCGCTTGTAGCCGTCCACAATGGAGGCCAAAATGACTGGGTGCAGCCTGACCACGCGGCCGCCGGGGAAGGGCCCTGGGATAGCGGGACCAGGCAGAGCGAGCGCCGGGGTCTGCGCCCGAGCTTGCGCCAGGCCGGGGTCCGGCCAGGAGCCGCCGTCATGGACACTGTGGCCGCAGGGTCGGAGGATGAGGCTGGGGTCCCCGCGGAGGGTGGAGCCGCGGCTGGTGCCGGCGTTGGCGCCGGAGCTGGGACAGAGGCTGGGACCGAGACTGAGGCCGGGGCTGGGACCGAGGCTGGGACCGAGGCTGGGACAGAGGCTGGGACCGGGGCTGGGGCCGGGGCTGGGACAGAGGCTGGGACCGAGGCTGGGGCCGGGGCTGGGACAGAGGCTGGGACCGAGGCTGGGGCCGGGGCTGGGACCGAGACTGGGACCGAGGCTGGGACAGAGGCTGGGACCGGGGCTGGGGCCGGGGCTGGGACAGAGGCTGGGACCGAGGCTGGGGCCGCCTCTGGGCCCCAGCTCACCGTGAGAAACTGGACGATGACTTCGGAGGGCGGCCTAATAAGCACCTGGCATTTGCCTCCCTTTTCCGCATTGTTGATTCTCCTGAGAGCATCAGTCAGGACATTCACGCGCAGCATTGCGGCGGCCCGGAGTGACATTGTCTGAAACAGGACTGGAGGGGAGACACGTCGTATTTTCTATACAATGATGACTTTCAAAGCCATGTCCTAAAACCTACCTTCTCTCCTGAGCGACGTATATTCATGTCTGATTGCCCCCTACACTTCTCTACTTCTGTTTGCATTGATTCCGCAAACCAATCTCGAAACATTTCCCATAACTCGCCTTCTAAACATGTTGACCTTCTTTTGGTTCCCATTTGAGGCCCAATACGACCTCTACCCACGAGACATTTGAGTTTTTTTCCCGTCACTCTTCCCTCTCAATTCAAAAACATTATGGCTGTCCCAATCTTGTATCTTACCTATATAAAGCATTTTTTATTCCATCATCGCTTCTTGTCCCAAACCTTATCTTAACTATCTCTGATTATGTTAGTCATGGCCATTCAAGTACTTAGTCAAGCTTGTTTCTTATATCCTATTATGTGATTTCTTATTCCACATCTAGAAATAAGTAATTTGCCCTTCAGGGTCAAAGTCAAAGAATACATTCCGTGAAAAATTTTCCTGCTCTGTACACCAGAGCAGAATCAAATATGCTCCCCTATATTTTTGTCCCTATGTGACAAGTTTTCATTATTTATATGAGTGTCTCCTATGTCGGACTATAAACTCCTTGAGAGCAGGTAAACTGTCCTCGATCTTTGTAACTATTTCCCTGAGCACCATAATTATGAGGATGTAACAAATTCAAATCGAGTCTTGGGTTTATTTTTGTGCAATTATAATGGCATGAAGGCCAGGGGTTTAAGAATAGCTAAATTTAGCCTACCATTTATATCAGTAAATGATATAAATGGTAGGCTAGAGGGCTTTCAAAAGGGAAATCCACACATAAGGGAGAATCTCTGAATGAAAATCAAAGTATCATGTAATGTGCAATTATGAGCTGACCTTGACTCTGACCAATCATACTACAAACTCCATCTCCCAAAGGTAACTAGGAGCTAAGAAGGAGTTGCTGTATGTATGCCTGGGCATCAGTGGAGAATCAAAAGGTCCTTCTTCTTCTGGTGGTAATAAATGTTTTTTGCTACTGAATTATTCATTTCATCTATATTTAGTGTAGCCTAGGTATAGGTACATAATAAATTGACAATATCGATTTTGTAAACCCTATTGAATATTATAAATTAAGTAACTTAAAATCATTCATATTCAAGTTTTTTCTAGTTTATCCCTCCATAATTCTTAAATTATTTCCACTAATGCACTCTCTATATCTTTGAAAGACAGTTAAGATAACTTAATTATATGTTATCTCACTGAAGTATTAAAGCACGGAACAGAGCTATCAAAGTGACATGAGAAAATTTCTTAGTAAAGGCCACTTCTAAACTGAAATAAAATTCTTCAAAAATATCTTACATTAAACTGAGTATCAAGAAATTAATAGTTGCTGTTTTTATAATATATTATATATTTTATAACTCAGTACTCCCTAAGATCATTTTAATATTTGAAATTTTATAATTAAAATAGTGCTTATGGATCTTTGCAAATCCAAAATTCACAGAGATAGTAGATCATAGAAGTAAATATGATGAGAAAAGCTACTATGCTATGACTTAAAATTTTAAATATGACAATTTGATCTATTTTTAATGGCTTGTAAAATTTTATTGATTTATATTTATTGAGATTAATAACATTCAAAAATAATTAGGAAGTCTCAAATAAATAAACATTATGGAAGCAGCATGAAATAATTAACATTGGAAAGAAATAGAAAAGATAAGATTTAAAATTGTGTCAGTCATTGTCCAGTCACCAGAATTCCTTGGCTATCACTTTCTACACTTTAATTTTGAATACTAAAATATATCTGCCTACCTCAAAGAATCATTATGTTCGTACAAGAAAATAAATATTTAGAAGATTTGTTGAAAATTTCAACATGTGAAGAGATTCAAGACACTGATATTCATTATCTTGATACAGTATATAATTTTTTGTAGCAATTGGGAAAGTCCTAATTTTTAATTTTATACGAAAAATGCAACCTTTGCCTGCTCATCAAAATCTGAAGACTTCCTTAGTAGTGCTTCAAACTCAAAATGTAACTGAGACGAGGGCTTCTATGTTAACTTGCTGCCTCAATGCCAAGTACAGACATCCTCATACTTTTCTGAAGTCTCTGCCTAAAACTGTTCCTCTGGAGGCAAATGTTCGGTTCTAATATACTACGGCCTTTTAACACTAAAACTCTGATGTAGCATCATACACAACTGGGCTTTACATAATGCACCCCATCTCTCTGACCTCATCTTTTACATCTCATCCCGCTCATTTCCCAGTTGCCACATTGGGCTTATTTCTGCTCCTCAAGCACACCAAGCATGTTTTCACCTCAGGGCAGTTTTGAGCATACTGCTCCCAATACTTTGTAAGGTTTTGCCTTGATAGGAGCTATGTTCGAGTTCAAATGCCCTTTTCTTAAAAAGAGCTTTACTGACATAACTATCTTAATTCTCCCAACCATAAAAGCCTCCAAGTCACTCTCTAACCCATCTTTATATTATTTTTTTTCCTTGCTTAGTGCTTTGGAAATTATTGGACTTATTAATTCATTTACTAATATAATGTTTGTGTCTCCCCCTAAATTATACATACAAAAAAACATTTTATATTCTTGTCTGTTGTATCCTCATTATCTGAAACATATCCTGCCGTATCAATACACATACACACACACATGCACACACACACAAATATGCACACGCACATACACACACATACAAACATATACACACACATACACACACATACTCACCACACACCTACACACACACACACACACACACACACACACACATACACACCATGTGCTGGAGCTGGGTTTCAGTAATTTACACCACTCAATTTTGCATACCTTTTTTGAATTCCTAGTACAACAACATCACGTCACTAGTTTGAAATTGGCCATATGGGAGCATGTTTGCCACAGAAATCAGCAAACATGACAAATCAGGGACTTTTTTCTTGAAATGTCAGTCTAACATTTACCAATCTCTTTCTTAATATAGGATAGGGACAAGGAAACAATAAGAAAACCGATTTCCTATGACTGAGATCTGAAGTGAGGAAAGTACATATGAGAAGGAGCTTTGGTCTTTGTACACAGTGTAAGTGAGCTAAAAACAAAAACATAAAAAAAAATTGATCCTTTAGTATGTTGATCAAAAAGATCAGCAGAGGAAGCTACTAAGAAATAATTCATCTCACATTTGATTTTCACCTCTTGGAAACGAAAATAAATATGACTGTTTTGCAATCCCAAAAATTGCATTATAAAATTTGGGATTGTACTCAATAGAATCTATTAAAATAAAGAGAATTTTAGAAAAATGACCCTTTTGACAAATAGACAAGGCAATATTTGAGGCCAAATAATCTTGAATAATAACCTGTACTCCTGGCTGTGATTAATTCATTGTTGCATCCTAATAGTATTTCATTTTTCAATTTTTTTTTGAGATTGAGCCTCACTCTATCCTCTGTCGTCCAGGCTAGCGTGCAGTGGCATGATCTCAGCTCACTGCAATCTCCACCTCTCTGGTTTAAGTGATTCTCATGCTTCAGCCTCCCGAATAGCTGAGATTACTGGCACCCACAACTATGCCCAGCTAGTTTTTGTATTTTCTGTGGATGCGAGGTTTCATCATGTGCACTACGCTGGCCTCGAACTTCTGAACTCAGATGATCCGCCTGCTTCGGCCTCCAAAAGTGCCGGGATTACAAGTGTGAGCCATCGTGCACAGCCAGCATTTTATTTTTTAAATAATGACCACATCAATTGTCAATTATATACTCACAACTTTTTCTAGTCACAGATAAGCTAATTTGTTCATTGCAGTAATCTCCAATTGCTATCACTTCATTCTGATGTAACAATGAGACAGAAACTTTTTCACTTCTCTGGTTTCAGAATGTAGACACGAACATTATGCATCTCTATTGTCTGGCAATGATATGGCTTTGTTATGGTAAAATAATGTTTTAGATCAAGTATTCTAAAGCCTTGGTACTCTCTAAGAATGTACTATCATTGTAAATACAAACACTCAATAGAAATGAGTGTCTTGCTTATTTTGTTGAAGAGGGAGTCTATTAGTAGAAAATAATGTTGAGTACCTATCATTTCTTATGTGTTTATTATGCTCAACACTGCATTAAGTTCTTTGTATTCAGAAAATCAATGCAATGACACTATGAATAAGTTATTTTTATTTCAGTTTTAAGTATGAAAAAATGGGTAATTTGAGAGAATTTTCTCTGGTTATGATGGTGATAAATCAATGAGATAGAATTCAAATGTAGGTAGTTTAACATTAGATTTCATAGGATTACGTGTTAAGTTCTCAAACATGATATACTGTCATCCCATAAAAACTTACTAACGACAGCTGAAAGGGCTCAGGCTATTCAAAAGACAAAAGAATCAATACCTTCACACAGGGAAATTGCTTTCTATGTAAAAAAAATTATGCATTTGTGTGTGTGTATGTATGTCTGTGTCTTTTTCTTTTTCTGTCTTCCTTATGCTGTAAAGCTGCTTGCAGATCCATGTAGAGTGCATCTTGCTTTGGGTTACCTAGAAGTGATGGCTGTATTGTACTATTTTCTTATTTTAACATAAAGTTTTTATTTCCCACTTTGAGATGTGTTGAATCAATCCCGATTATGTACCACTGTTTTATAGACTCATAAAACTTCAGTACTGTGGCATAAATATGGCTATCTTAGATGTTCTGGTGTTAACAGGCAAGAAAACAAATGTCCCCAAACTGACTCTTCAATACACTCCCAACTGCTATACTTTTTTCAAGGTTTCTTCATTTCTCAAGTGGAGAATGGGATCCTGTAGAAAAGACAAAACTTACAGAAAAAATGTGAAAAGCCCTACTTATAAATTGTTTAGTATGAGCAAAGTCTTGAAAGACTTGTTCTAGATGACAGGATAAAGACACACAAAATAAAACAAGTTACTTCAAATTTACCGTTTGTGCCAAGTAGCATAGGAGGTCAGTTCCAAAAGGTAAGTTAAAAAAGAATTATGTTTAAGGATTTTATATGTGTGTTTGTATATGTGCATGTGACAGTGCATTTGTGTGTGTGTGTGTTTAGGCACTTATCTCTAATATTAATCATTCTGAAGAATAACTTGCTTGATTGAACTATTCATTCATTTTGCTTGAGCAAATTAGGAGCAAACCATAAAACTTGAGTCACACATGGCTTCTTGGACTTTCGGTTAAAATCAAGCATAAAATTTGAGTCACACGTAGAAAAGGAATTGGATTTGGTAATTAAATTACATATCAATATTTTAAAGGGGTTTGTATAGATTTTTAAATTTATCCAAGCAGTAAATAAATTATACACTTTAATCACATTTTTCCAAAACAATGGAAATGTTGCATAAAAGCTATATATAAGCAGATTGTAGGAAAAAATATTTCAGTTATCAGAAAAAAGGATGTTGCCACCATGGCATTAATATCTGTATAGTATATAGGTATTATAGATGTGAAAAAAAGATTAAATAATTAACGGATATTTATCACATCTCATGTTGCCAAAAATTTACCCCATGTTAATTGAAATGTAAGAAATAACCTGTTATTTCACCCTTCTTCATTATACCATGTTCTTTGGTGTTGTTGCTAAATAAATGGTTTCCAGAAAATTCCCTAATGTTAAGGATTGTTAATCACTATGGGATTAGGACTAACAAGCAGTAAGATAATGAGAAAAAGCCACCAAAAATATATTTTAAAAATATTGAGGACTTTGTTCAACAACTTGCATGTTAATTTTATAGCCCTCAAGATGGGGTTCACATAGGAAATATCCCTTATTCCTTTTGGAGTTACAATTTTTTTTAATGAACTTTTTATTGTAGAACAGTTTTAGATTTACAGAAAAATTGTGATGATAACACAAAGTTCCCATATATTATACACCCAGTATCTTCTCTTATGAAATGTTTCAATATATGGTATATGTACCACCTTTTATGAGTGATTGAAGATATATTAATTAAAACCCATATTTTACTTCTTTTTACAGTGTTTTTAACGTTGTTCCTAAATCCCATCTATAATATAAAATTAAACTAAAACAGTCTTAATGCCTTCCAAGTTTCCCTGTCATTGTCACCGTTTTTCAGATTTACCTTGTTTTGATGACCTTGAAGGTTTTGATAAATGCTAAAGCATTTTGAAGAATATTCCTCAATAGACAAATTTCATTATTATACTAAGGTATAATAATGGACTTTGGGAACAAGATCACAGAGATAAAGTGCCGTTCTAATTGCATCATGTCAGTAAATGTAGGGAACCAGCTCCCACATCACCGGTGAGTACCCTGAGTTTGGTGGCGACAAAGGAATGAGAAAAAGACAGATTAAGAGTGCAAAGAGTGGGACCATCACTTATGACTCTGGAGGCAGTGAAGGCCCGAGCTTAGATTCACCACTGTATTTATTGGTTACAATCACTTCGATCTATAGGGTAGGGGCGGAGTGATGGTGGGATGAATCAGTAACCCAGAACTGAATCAGTGAGCCAGAACTGGTGTGTCATTCTGAAGATTGATAACAGTGGCCATTTGGGAGTTTCACAAAACAAGAACATGTGGCTATCTTTAGCGTATTATCTGTGTGCAGCTGGTACAACACGGGCCTCACAAGCAGCCTTCAGAGCCTAGGTCATCCTGCACCGGAACATGAGGCATGGTGAGGCCTTCCTCCCCAGAGGCCTCCTGTGGCCTTCCACAGTTTAATGTTCCTCATTTCTTTTACGCATATAACCAGTTTATGTAGGCACACTGTAGATCCTTTCTCCTTTGCTGTTTCTCCCAACAAGGAAACACACTATCAGCATTACTAAATCATTCTCCATGTTTACTCGGATCCCATTCCTGGGACACATCCTGTTAATTTTCTCCATTGTATGTAACTTCTTTCACACCACTTCCATTTTGTACTGTTAAAAGGAAGTCAGTATATGTAGCATGTAGTCAAAGAGTGGGGAGTTGTAAATGTCATATAAATGAAATTATATGCACCCTTTTCAGACTGGCAACTTTTACATGCATTATACATTTAAGATTTATTCGTGTTTCCATGATTCTAGATGGAACAGTCTTTTATTTATCACTGAACAGCATTTCACTGTATGAAGTACACAGTGTGCTTATTGACTCGCCTATTGATTAACATTTATATGTAAGCGTTTTTAATTTTTTAGAAATGGGGTCTCATTGTGTTGCCCAGGCTGGCCTGCAATGGTGCCATCATAGCCTACTCAGCTTTCAATTCCTGAGCTCCAGCAGTTCTCCCACCTCAGCCTCCGAAGTAGCTGGAATTACAAGCTGCAGGTGCACAACACCATGCCTGAATTGAATGACATGTTGATGGCTACTAGTTTGAGGCAATTATGCATAAATGTGTTATAAACATTTGCTCACAGTTATTTGTGCAGGCATAACTTTTTGAGTAAATTAGATAAATACCTAAGAGCAGAATTACTTGATTATATGCTAAGACTATGTTTAGCATTATGAGAAACTGCCAAACAGTCTACCAAAGAACATGTGTCATTTGGGTTCCTACCAGCAAGGAATGGGAGTTTCTGTTCTCTGCACCCTTACCAGAAATGGATATTTATGTTGTTGGGATTTTAGACTTTTTAGTGTGTGTATAATGGTATCACATTTTTGTTTTAATTTGCAATTTCCTAATGAGAAATGACATTAGGTACTTTTCCATAGGCTGACATACCACCTGTATATCTTCTGAGATATGTCTGTTGAGATTTTGGCCCACTTTTCAATGAGTTTTCTTATTTTTTTTTAACTTCCGGTTATATTTTCGATTTTTTCCCTAATCTTAGAACCTGTGATTATTTTGGATATAAGTCCTTTATCGGGTGCCTTTTGCAATGCTACCTTCTAGTTTTAACTTGCTTTCATTGTCTTAATAGTATTTTCCCAGAGCAAAGGATTTCAATTTTTAAAAAGTCTGTCTTAGTTTCTCACACGTTGTGCTTTTACTATTTTACTGTACTCAGGGGCAAAGCCAAAGTCAACACAGTTTTATTCTCCGTTGTTTTCTAGAAGCTTATGATTTTGTATCCTCCAATTTCTTCTATGATGCATTTTGAGTTAAGCTTTGTCAAAGTAAGGTCTACATCTGGGCAGTCTGTCTCTCTCTGTTTTGCTTATTTTCCAGCACCATTTGTTAAAAACTACCCTTCGCTCCACTGAATCACCTTTGTACCTTTGTCAGAAATTAACTGTGTTTGTCTTAGTCTATTTCTGTGCTCTCTGATCTGCTGCATTCATTTATGTGTCTAATCTGTCACCGGTACTATGCTGCCCATATTAATGTACTTCATAATAATGTCTCAAAATCTGAAAGTGTGACATCTTCAATTTTATTTTTCTTTAATATTCTCTTGGATATTCTAGCTCCTTTGATTTATATATATATATTTATATGCACTTTTAGAACAGTTTATCAATATATATAAAATAATTTGCTGGATTTTTGATTTCATTGAATTCAAATTGGAAAGAATTATAAAAATATTAAATATTTTAATCCATGAATACAGAATAACTTGATTTATTTAAATCTTTGATTAATTTTATCAGAATTAGGAAGTTTTTCACTATAAACTCTATACACATTTGATAGATTTCTACTGAAGTATTTTTTTTGGTGCTATTGCAAATAGTATTGCATTTATAATTTTAAATTAAAATTTTTCATTCCTGGCATTTAGACAACAAATTGACATTTGCATATTGACCTTATATCTCATATAACCTTGCTCTAGTTACCTATTCATTGCAGGAGTTTTCTAAATTTGTTTGTCTATAGATTATTCCATCTTTTCTACATAATCAAACAAAAATCATTCTATTTAGTTTCTTCCATTGCATATATTTTATTTATTTTTCTTATCTTATTGCAGTAGCTAGGGGTTTCAACGCGATGTTGACTTGGAGTGATGAGAGGGGACATCTTTGACTCTTTCCAAATAATAAGGTAAACATTCTGATCTCATACCATTATACTTAATATTAGCTGTTAGTTATTTTGTTACTACTCATATAGTTCAGAAAATCTATTATTCATATTTAATGAGAGTTTATATCTTAAATAAATGTTAGATTTTGTCAAACGATTGCTTTACTTCAATTGATACAACATAGTGAATTGCATTGATTTATTTTTAAACAATGAATCTACTTCATTTGGAATAAATGATCAAATAAGTAAAGCTCCCTAGTACTTTTCTGCTAGTTCACCCAAATGATTAAAAACTCTCTTGTTTTCTGCTTTAACAGAGCTTAATTTAATTATCTCCTATTTTGTGATAATCTTAAATTCTATCTTTCCTGTTTGATTTTATCTGGTGTAATTTTTCTTGACAATACCTGGTGCTGCTGTGTTATTTTTAATTCCTATATTGATTGTTTCATTGTGTACCTCACAGAGAGTCTTCACTTATAATCCACTCTGATTAAATATATATGTCTGTGTATCTATTATATTAATTAATGACATATGTTATAGTATGTATTAGAATCTATATTTACAATATAATAGTGCATATACTATGATGTATATTATATAACATATATTAATATTGATATGTTGCATATTATAGTATATGCCATACTATTAAATATCACTCTTAATATATAATACTTTTTAATTTTGTAGGCCTGGCTGCTACATTCCCAGCCTATTTCTTTGAAGTCATGTGAAGCTGTGACTATGCTCTAAATAATTTGATCTTGGTTTCTACACCTCTCTGAATGAGTCTGCTTCAGGATTTTAGAGTAGCAGTTTTTCCTGTGACCTCAGCTCTTTGATAGCCCCAGGAAAAGACATTGCTTTTCAGTTCAACAAGTGTTTACCTACTGTTAGGATGAAAGTAAAGATTTCTAATCTAATTATCCGTAGTCTAATTATTTAAGTATTATAACAATTTCTTACTTTTCTCTTCCCACCATTTGATTCTCATGTGTCTGACCTTCATGTCAGGTCATTTAGGACCAGACCTTCATGTTAAACAGCTTGGTACTCCGAACAATACAAATGAAATTCCTCTTGAAACACCAGAGACTAAAAACATATATATTTGATGTTTTTGTCATTGCACACTTTTTTTTTCATCAACATGGGAGTAATATCTCAGTACAAAACAGTATCAGGCAACTAAGTTGGGACAAAAGAAAATTATTTACAGAACTGGGCAATATTAAGAAGGGTTTAAACTAGGCAAATATAAAAAATGTTCTCTCACTCACTCTGATTATAGGATTCCACAGGTTATTTGGGGAGGTAATGAAGAGAACATATAATTTATTGCTACATATATATATGTGTGTGTGAGTACACATATACACACCTATAAATAAGTGTGTGTATACATATACATACACACATGTATACATACACGTATTTATGTGTGTATGTACATATACATACACACACGTATACATACACATACACACACACACACATAATTCCATTTAATTACTTTCAACAATTTTTTTTAACTTCCTAGATACCTAACACAATTCTTCCTAATTGTGGTACTTAAAATATTTATGGAAGGTACCACTATTTTGGTAACTGCCTAGGGGAAATGTGTTTATCAGTACCACTTACAGAGTGTTATTTTTAAATCTTTTAGTGTTTGGATGTCTGTTAAGCCTTTCAAAAGCACGATTGTGTTGTAAATGGTAATTAATATTTTAAAGTAAACATAAACAGGCTTATGTCCTGAGGTGGGAGTAAAATTTAGTGGATACTGTTTGGACTACCTTAATAATCACAATCACCGTAAAGGTAATCACTATGAGGTCTGGCACAGGGGCCCACACTTTCAGAGGCTGAGTGCTTTCTGAGGCTCAGGTGGAAGAATCACTGGAGCCTAGTTGTGTGAGACAAGTCTAGGCAATGTAGGAAGACCCCCTGTCTCTATCAAAATAATAATAATAATTGGCCGAGTGTCATGTCATGAGCCTGTCATCCCAGTTACTCAACGCAGAAAGATCACTTGAGTCTGAGAGGACAAGGCTACAATGAAATGTGATTTTGCCACTGCAGTCCAGCCTGGACAACAGAATGAGACCCTATCTCAAGATAAATATATTAATTTAATTTAAAAAAGATAATCACTATGCATATATGGTAAACCAGGCTATACTTTCAGATAAAAAGACAACACACTCTTTTCTAATTTTTTATGGACATTTATTATTTACTTTTTCATTAAATTTCTAGTTGTTGAAATAATGGTCAAAGTGAATAAATGATATTTAAAACTTTGGTTGCCAGTTTCATGAAAGAATGTAGCAATTTATACTCACAAAATGACTGAAAATGCCTTTATTTCCATATTTGAATTTTATTGAGATGTAATGGATGTATACAAACTGTATGTATTTCAAATGTGTAAACAGGTGTGAATTCCCCAAAACATAATCTGTCTGTATATGAACATATATATACATATATTAAACATATATATATATATATATGTTTAATAGCTTATGTTTCATCTGAGAAGCTTCTGTTTCTTTGAAATTCAACCTTTCTCCCTGACTATTTTCATTCTCAATCAACCATTGGTCTGCTTAGGTTAGGTTGCATTTTCCAGAATTTTACATAAAAACAATAAAAAATATGTAGTCGTTTTAGGCTAATTCTTTCATACATGATAATGATTTAGAGATTCACTGATATTTCATGTAACAATATGTGATTCAATTTTTGTTGCTGAGTAGTATTCCTTTTCTGTTAGTATACCATAGAACATGAGGATTCTTTCCAGTTTAGGACTATTAAAATTAAAACTACTGTAAACATATGTGCAAAGTCTCTGTGTTGACATGTGTATTCATTTTCCACTGGTAAATTTGCAGAAATGGAATGAACAGCTATATGGTGAACTTATCTTTAACTTTTTAAGAAAGTGAAAAAAGTGCTTTCCGAAGTCCATGGTCTTATATTTCAACCAGCAATATAAAAGAGGACCATTTTCTCCACCTCTTCAATTTATATTTATATATGTATTTGTATATGTATCTCAAATACGTGTGTGCATATATGTGTGTTTGTGTGTATATGTAAATTTTAGCCATTATTGGAAGTATGTAGTAGTCTCTAATTATAATTTTAATTTGTATTCTAATGGTTAAAGATGTTCAGCATTCTTTCACTTGCTTATTTGCCATCTGTGTATATTCTTTGGTAAAATGTCTGCTGAAATCATTTTTCTTTTTTTTTTTTTTTTTTGTTTTGAGACGGAGTTTCGCTCTTGTTACCCAGGCTGGAGTGCAATGGCGCGATCTCAGCTCACCGCAACCTCCGCCTCCTGGGTTCAGGCAATTCTCCTGCCTCAGCCTCCTGAGTAGCTGGGTTTACAGGCACGTGCCACCATGCCCAGCTAATTTTTTGTATTTTTAGTAGAGACGGGGTTTCACCATGTTGACCAGGATGGTCTCGATCTCTTGACCTCGTGATCCACCCGCCTCGGCCTCCCAAAGTGCTGGGATTACAGGCTTGAGCCACCGCGCCCGGCTGAAATCATTTTTCTAAACTTTGCAAGGTTTGCCTTCTGTGGACATTAGTTGTAAGAATTTATATATATTATAAGTATCAGTCCACTGTCAAATGTATGCTATGTAAATATTTTTAATTTAATGAATCTAATTTAGTGCTTTTTTTCTATTATAATTCATGCATCTTGTGCTGTATTTATGAAATCGTGCAAAAAACATAATTAATAACATTTACACTATTTTTATTTTAATTTTTGGAGGCTCACTCTGTTATCCAAGCTGGAGTGCAGTGGCATGATCTTGGCTCACTGCAGCCTTCCTCTCCCAGGTACAAGCCATTCTCCTGCATCGGCCTCCTGAGTAGCTGGGATTACAGGTGCGTGTCACCATGCCCAGCTAATATTTTATATTTTTAGTAGAGACAGGATTTCACTATATTGGTCAGGCTGGTCGAGAACTCCTGACCTTGTTTTCTGCCTGCCTTGGCCTCCCAAAATTCTGTGATTAAAGGTGTGAGCCATCACACCCAGCCTTCACTATTATTTTTAATACTTTTTAGAAATTTAGTCCTTGTATTTAGATTTGTGATACATTTTGACCTAATTTTTTTTTTTTTGCGTGTGATATCATTTTAAGGTCAAGGTGCTTACTCAATGTTTATGTATAAAATTGTTTCAGCACTATAGTGAAAAGACATTCTTTTGTAAATGAATTTTTTTGTCATCTTTGTGGAAAATTAATTGACCATATAGATTATGAATCAATTTAAGAACTCTGTATTTTGTTTACAGAATAAGATATCAAGTATTTAATATATTTACTATTGTGCTAATAGCTTGCTCTCTTCATTACTATAAGCTTTAAAATAAAGCTTAACATTAGGTAGTGTAAGTCCTCTTATTTCCTCTATTTCAATGTTATTTTAACTGTGTTAGACCCTTCACATTTTTGTGTAATTTTTAGAATCTCCTTGTTAATCTCTACCAATACCTTGATGAAATATTGTTTGAAGTTCTCTTGAATAAATAGGTCACTTATTGAGATGATAAACATCTTAATAATAAAGAGTTTTCCTATCTATAAATAGGGGTCTTTCAATTTTTTTTATAAGCAGTGATTCTATATTCCAAGATGTATGTCTTCCATATGCTTATCCAAATTTATTTCTATATGTGTCACATTTTATATATTGTAGAATGTTCTTAAGCATAGGAGAAATACCAGTCTTTCACCCTTTATGATGATGTAAATGCCATGTCTTTTGTGTATGATTTTCATAAGGATGAGTGTGTTTGCTTCCATTCATTGTTCACTCAGGATTTTTGTCATGTATGACTGTTAAATATTATCAAATGTATAGTCAGCCTTCATTGACATAATTTTTAAAACTTTTTACTCCGTTTATATAAATTATATGGATTGATTTACAAATATTAAAGCCGACTTACTGGAATAAGACATGATTTATCATGATATATTATACTTTGTATATATTGCTGAACTCAGATTGATATCTGGTTGAAAATATTTGCTTTTTTCATCATGAGAGTTATTGGTGGCGAGAGTTTGGCTTGATTTTTTTATTGTCCTTTTAATATCTTTCCTGGCAATGCCGACTTCATAAAATAAATTAGAAAGTAATATATATTCTTAACTTTCTTGGAGGAAGTTTGTTTCAGTTTGTATTGTTTCTTCCTTAAATGTTTCATAGAATTCACAGCTGAAACAATACACATCAGAATTTTCTTTGTGGGAAAGATTTTAACCAGAAGTTCAATGCCTTTGATGGACACAGGGCTATGTAGGTTGTTATGAAGTTTGCCTTAACACAGCTATTCCAGATTTCAAGTTTTCTTGAGTGAGCTTTGTTAATTTGTTCACATGGTTCCCAAGAAATTTATTTATATTATCCAAGTTGTCAAATTAATTGATACAGGTTATTCATAATAATCCCTTAAAATTCCTTTTATGTCCATATTACTTATAAGATCTGTAATACTTTCTCCCACTATGTTAGAAATGTCTTATTTTATGAAAATTGTTCTCCTTAGAGTTTTATCAATTTCATTGCTACTATTCAAATAAGAAATTTTTTATTTCATTCATTTTTTTTCACATTTTAATGTGCTACTTTCTAATATTTTTTTTACTAGTTCTCTCCTTCTGCTTATTTGAATTTAAATTGCTTTTCTTTTTCTAGTTTCTTTAGGTGAAGGCTTAGGTCATTGATTTAAGGCCTTCGTTTCTTTCTAATAGAGGTATATCTTGCTATGAAATTTCCTGTAAGCAGTGTTTCAGATGTCTTACACGGTTTGATAGGTCACCTTTTCATTTTCATTCAGTTCAGTTAATTTCTAATTACTATTTATATAGCTTTCCTAACCTATAATTATGTTAGTATGTGTATATTTGTTTTGAAATACTTGAGGATTTTTTAGAGTTCTATATTTACTCATTTTCACTTTCTTTTGATTGTGTTAGAGAAGATCTTACATATGACTGAAATCCTTTGAAATGTATTGATATGTGTTTTACAGCCCAAGATAAGGTCTATCTTGGTATATGCAATAAGTAAACTTAAGAAGGTGTATTCTGTTAATTTTCATTGAAATGTCCCATAATTCGTATGCAATAAGTGAACTTAAGAAGGTGTATTCTGTTAATTTTCATTGAAATGTTCTGTAATTCTCAATTAGGTTAAATTAATTGGTAGTATTATACAAGCCCCTTACATTCTAAATGATTTCCTTATTTGTGTTATTAATTATTGAGAGAGAGGTATGAGATTATATTAACATAATTTGATTTTGTCTGTTTCTCCTTGTATTTATATAACATTTGGTTCTTGATTTTGAAAATGTTATTAGATGCATAAATATTTAATATTTTTATGTCATCTTGATGAATTGGCCTTTTTGTCATTATGGACCAACTTCCTTTATCCCTGACACAGTTTTCTCTAAAGTCAAATTTGTTCCATATTACTACGCCACTTCCACTGTTGCTTTCTATGGATTACTGTTAGCTTTGTGTATTTTCCCATTATTTTATTTAAATGGGTTTCTATCTTCAATTTAATTTATTTAATAGTTCAAGCAGCATGTAGTGGAATCTTTTTTTTCAGTCTAATCTGATAGTTTCTGCCTTTTAAATATAGACTTTAGATTATTTACATTTAAAATAATTATTGATATAGGTGTGTTTACATCTCATATCTAGCCATTTGTTTTCTATATGTCCCATCTATTCACTCCCTTTTCCTGCATTTGGCATTATTTTAATTAGCTGAGTATCTTTTTTTTTTTTTAACCATCTTTTATATCCTTTACCAGTCATTTGGCTATATCTGTTTTTAAACACTTTATTTTAAAAAATAATTTTAGATTTACCAAATAATTTCTAAGCTAATATAATAGAATGTTCTCATATGCTTTATACCAAGTTTGTTCTCTTATTAATTTATGTTGTAATTTAGCCTTTGACCCATGACCTATTTAGAAGTATGGTGTTTAATTTCCAAATGCTTTGTAATTTTCTAGCTATCTTCTTCTTATTAATATCTTTTTAATTTAATTGTGGTCTGAGAACATACACTAAGATTTCTGTTCTTTTAAAATGGTTAGGTGTATTTTATGGCCCAGAATTTGTTCTATCATGTTCCATGTGAGCTTGAGTAGAATATGTGTTCCATTGCTATTGGATAAGCTAGTCTGTAAATGTCAATTAGATACACTTGATTAATGGTGCTGTTGGGTTCAACTATATACTTATTGATTTTCTGCCTGCTGGATCTATCAATTATAGTATGAGAGATGCTGAAGTCTCCAACTGTAATAGTGGATTTGTTTTTTTCTCCTCGCAGATCTATCAGTTTTGCCTCATATATTTGGGCATGCTGTTGTTAGGGGCATATGTCGTAATCATTGTCATGTCTTGTTGGACAATTGGTTCCTTTATCATTATGTAATACCCTTTTTTTAATCTCTGAAAATTCCCCTTGTCCTGAATCTGCTTTATCTGAAATTAATATAGTTACTGAATATTTCTATTAATTAGTGTTTCTATGAGGTATCTTCCTCTATCTCTTTGCTTATAATCTATGTGTGCCTTTATATATATGGTGGGATCCCTCTAGACAACACTTTCTTTCTTTCACTCTTACAATACCTAGCTTTAATTGGTGTGTTTCAAACATTCATAGATAAATTGATTGTTCATATAGTTGGAATATTATCTACGATGCCTGTAACTATTTTCTGTTTGTTGTACTTTTTCTTTGTTACCTTTTTAATCATCTTTTTCTGATTTCTCTGGTTTTGAATGATAATTTTATATCGTTACCGTCTCTCCCTTCTTTTAGCACATCAATTATACTTCTTTATAAAAGATGAGTGTTAGTAGTTTCCCTAGAGTATGCAATATCCATTTACAACTAACCTATATTTTTAAATTGTATTTTATTGCTCACAGATAGTGCAGGTATTTATTTGACTTATCTATATGACAATCACAAAATTTAATGTTACTATTATTGTTTTAAGTATTTATTAGGTCAGTTAGGAATAGAAAAAATAAAAGAGTTTATTATACCTTCATATACTCCTACCCCAGAAATCTTTTTCTTTCATAAATCAGAGTTTGTGATCTGTATCTTTTTCTTCTTGAAAAAGTTGTTTTAGCATTACTGAAAAGACTTCTCCCAATGAAGTCGCTGTTTCTCTTTCACGTATAAAGGATAATTTTGCTGGATATAGAATTCTAGGTTAATGTTTTCTTTTTTAAAAACACTTTTCATATATTATCCTACTCTTTCTTGCCTCGTTTCTGATAACATGTTCACTATAATTTGTATTTTTGTTGCTCTATAGATAAGATTTATTTTCTGCTCAGGCTACTTTTAAGATTTTCTCTTTGAATATGGCTTCATGCAGTTTAAATATGATACGCCTGGGTGTAGATTTTTTGGTATTTATCCTGTTTGGTAATCTCTTAGCTTCTTATATCTGTGGTCTGTTGTCTTACATTGTTACTGAGCTTTTTCAGCCATTATTACTTCAAGGATTTCTTTATCTCCTTTCTGTCTTTAATCTCTTCTAGTAATCCATTACACGTATGCTACTCCTTTTTAAAAAAACTATGGCATAGGACTGGGATTCTCATTTTTTTTCATTTTTTTCTCTCGTTCTATTTCAGCTTTTGGCTTTTCTTTTGGCCTGTCTTCAAGTCAATGATTCTTGTCTCATCTATGTTCGGGATACTGATGAGTCTATCAAAGGCATGTATTTCTTTTACTATCTATTCAATTTCTAGCATTTTCTTTTAATTATTTCTTAGAGGAAATATTTTTCTGCTAAAAACGCCTATCTTTTATGTTGTCTAATTTTTCAATTGAACACCTTAACATATTATTTATTTTAAATTTCCTATCTGATCACTTCACAGACTTCATCACAACTTAATTTAATTTCGATGTTTACTTTGTCTCTTCAGGCTGTGTTTTTTCTTTCTTTTAACATGCCTTGTAATTTTTGTTGGGTGTTGAATATGCTGAATTTGTAATAAGAACTGAGCTAAAAAGGCCTTTCTTGTGAGTTTCTATGTTTATGTGGCTAGCAGTTAGGATATTGTTTAAAATAATTGATTTATTTACCTTCAATGTACATATAAATGACTGAGGTTTTATTTTACTGTAGTGTCCTTATTTTGTCTCCCTGTTGTTCTTCAGTGCCTCAGAATATCTTTTAAAATAGCATTTGCGTCTGTGCCTTGCTTTTTATTTATTTAATTTTTTCAAGATAAGGCTATTGTAAAGTTTTCTCTCCTTTTAGATTAGGTTTCTTACGGAGGTAATGCTCTGGGTATATTTCAAATAGCTATTTTTTTCTTCCCTTACCCCCAAAATTAGAAAACTGTTTTGAGATTTCAATGTGAGAATCTAGTGGGGTTTCTGGATATAATTGTGGCAGCTCCTTCGAGACCTTAGATCCCGGAAGTAATACATTTTAGTCCACACTGACTCCAGCGGTTAGTCAAAATTGTCATTTAAGTCTTCCTTCCTTGTTGCCTCTCCAAACCTTTATTCTGTTTTTGTTTTACATTTACTTTACATTTGTTATAAATTCTAAAATACCATTTTCATTTTTGTTTTTAATTATCTTTGAGGAGACTTAAAAATATATAGGACTTTTCATTTTCTTACATATATGCCACTTCTGTTGCTATTGATTACTTTATGTAGTTGTAGACTTCCATCTGGCATCTTTCTTGTGCCCAAGAACCTTCTTTTCCTTTTTTTTTTTAAGCAAAAGTCCTTTGGAAATTAATTCTTTCAGCTTTTTTTTTTTTTTTATATCTAAAGGAGCCTTAATTTTACCTATATTTTAAAAAGATACTTATATCTGATATACAGCTTAGGGGTATAGGTCGACAGTTTTTCTTCTTTTTTCTTTACTTAACACTTAAATATATGGCTTTACTGTCTTCTTGTTTGCAGTATTTCTCACAAGAAATTTGCTACCATTGTTTTCTTTATTCCTCTGTTGGTAATGTATCACTTTTGTCTGGTTGCTTTTGGGATTCTTTATTATTTGTTTTGAGAAGCCCAATTATGACATTTCTTCATTTTGTTTTATTATCAGATTTCAGATTTCTTCATATTCGTGAATATGTAGGTTGAGAATTTTGATCAAATTTGAAAAAAAAGTCTGGTCTTTATTATTATTTTAAATATTTTTATTACCCTTCATTCTCTCCTCTCTTTCAGTAAGTCTGTCTACGTCTATACTAGTACAAGTTTCCCCACATACACTGATGCCCTGTTCACCTATTGGCAGTCTTCAGTGGTAGACTTGAGGAGAAACCCAGGCAGATACATATGCCTCTGACTTTTGCCACCCTCTCATCTCACAAATTCCTCAACTTTGTACAACAGTCTGCCAATTCAAACCAGTTTTAACTTCCTGAATACTTAACTCTGTCTTCTCAACTCGGAATGAAAACTGTGTTCTACTGGATTTCTGCATGCTTGTGTTGAGGCCTGGCAACTCTCTCAAGTAATGCTGAGCAATAGTATCGCTCAGCTGATTCATTTTTTTTTTGTATCAGGAATCACGATTTTGTGACAGTCATTTTCTCATGTCCAAGAACTATTATTTAATATAATTTGTCCATTTTTTAATAGTCTGATGAGGAAGGTAAATCTATTACTCTGCCCTGGGTAGAAACAAAACAACTTAAGTCCTTCTACGGTAAGCACACACTATTTTTCTCTTTCTCTTTGTGCATGTATAAATAAAGCCATTATCATGTGTTAGAATATCCTTAACCCAGTATATTGTTTGTCATAGATTTTATCGTGCCAAATAAATCAGATTTGATTCTGTGGATTTAACTTTTCTATAGTAATTTCTCAAAAACTGTGTTTTAAAAGATATTTAATAGATACTTATCTGCATTTCTTCCCAATAATTATATCTATCATATTATTTGTACTAGTTGATGTTTATGTATGGTTTGAAATTCATAACATTTGCTGCAAAATTAATACTCCTCTTTCTGTGTTTACTTTGATCGTTGTTTTATTTGTTGACAAAGCTGAAGGCTCATTCTTTCTAACCTGAACAAGCACTGAAAAAGTCACATTCTCTTTTCTGGGTTAATTTGTTTTTGACAAATTTGGTTGACTAGCATTTATTAAATTCAGTTGGGAAGAAAAGTCACTGCTTTATAAGAGTTGGTGCTGAAATTAACTCATTTTTAATTCATTCTCTGTAAAGCCATTAAAAATCCCTTGCAGTACTACCTAATTAAGCATTTGAGGATTAAACATTTTTATTCATATCATTACACATATTCTTTGATTTAAAAAACTCTCTGAAGAATTCAAACATCATATATTAAGCAATTTAAAGTAGTTGTGAATACAGAAGGCTGTACAGTGCTTAAAGAATAGAATTAAAAATTGCATTTGTTATTTCACTCCAAATTCCCCATTCTTTCCTATGCTTTTCTATCTATGTATCTATCTATCATCTATCTTATATATGTCTTATAGAGGTGATTTATTTCTATATCCAGGCGTGACTTTTGATTATCTTTCCAATATTCTTAATTAACTATGCATTTTGCAGCACTAGTAGAATATTAACTAAGATGTGTTCTCTAATGTTACCATAATGAATACATAGTTATCAAACACATTTCTTTTTATGGCATTGTCTCAGGTATCTTGATAGTGAATGACCAAAGAAGCAGCAGATCATACCATCTGTCTGTGTTATGACAATGATCTTGATAGTGAATGACCAAAGAAGCAGCAGATCATACCATCTGTCTGTGTTATGACAATGATCTTGCTTACGTATTTCTCCACTCCCTAACAGCTTCTGTCATTGCAGAAATTTATAATACTCTTTATGTTACACTTTTGTGTTGCGTGCCAACATTCTTCTATATTTTGCATTTTAAGATCCCACAAAATGCGTTGTTATCTGTCTATATACCCCCAAAAAAAGTTTCAAGTGAGAGTCATGAATAAACGTGTCTCAGCAGTTTGTGGAGTGGGTCTTTGGGTATGGAAGGAATTATGTAACGCCATGTGCTGCTTTTCCTACAGTGTCATTGCCCTCTCATTTTCACCTGCCAACTCAAGAGTTATTCACTCTGTTATCAAATTAATCTCTAGTCGTTTATTGTTTAGTGCCAACTATAAAGTTTGTATTTGCCTTGCAAATATATAGTCACAGGTAGTGTGGCAATAGCAAAAATAAATATTATGCATTCATTATGGAGGTTAGTCATGTTAATACTGCTACTAATGATAGTGTAGGTAAAAACAACATTCATCTGGAAAGTGAATATAGAGTGTATTCTCAATATATGTGATATCCTTTAGACAAATTTAATTCATTTAATGTAGCTTCCCTAAAAAAGTGTCATTAATTACATAAATTATTTTAAATAAAATACTTTATTGTACACTTATGTGAATAGCTTGCTATATGCTATGAAGTAGAAAAGAAAAACAGCTAACCCAATATAATGGACCAAAAAGGTGATTTAATATGTGTCCTGATAAAAATTCACATTAGTCTTGTTTCTTCTGGTTCAGAGTTTTAAATTTTGTATCATTATTCTTGTAGAAAGATATTCTCAGAAGATAGCTTTCCATAGATGTGCCTCTTTCTGCTGTTTTGTTGTTATTTGTTTGTTTGATTAGCAATGGGGCAATCACAAAACAGTTGTGTCAACAAACTTAAGACTTCAGAATTTAGAGATTATAGTCAGCAACCCACATATATCAACATGTCAAAGTTTTTAATGCTGCACTTACCTGATAAGGAGAAAAAAATTCTCCTTTAAAGAACAAAGTATTCAGACTAACTGTATTAATTTACTAGAGCTGCTGTAGTTAAATATCACAACGTGGCCGAGTGTGATGGCTCACGCCTGTAACTGTAATCCAAGCACTTTGGAGGCCAAGGTGGGTGGATCACCACCTGAGGTCGGGAGTTCAAGGCCAGCCTGACCAACATGGTGAAACCCCTTCTTTAAAAAAAAAAAAAAAAAAGAAAAGAAAATCACAACGTGGGTAGCTTAAAAAACAGAAATTCATTGTCTCATAGTTCTGGAGGCTAGAGGTCCAAGATCGAGGTGTCAATATGATTGGTTCAGTCTGAGGACTGTGAAAGAGAATCTGTTCCATTTCTGTTGTCTATTTTCTGCTAGTTGGCTGGCAATCTTTGGCTTCCTTTGGATTATGTGTGTTAAACAATCTCTGCCTTATGGGTTACATGGTATCTTCTCTGTGTGTGTGCCTGTGTCCAAGGTTCTCCTTTTAATGAGACTAGGGGCTCAGTTTACTTTAATATGACTTCTTGTTAACCAATTATACCTACAAGGATTATACTTCTATAAAAGGTCATGTTTTGAGGTACTGGAGGTTAGGTCATCAAGATATGAATTTCAGAAGAACATAATTCAACCCATAAAACTAACTGACAAAACTGGCTAATAATAATTAATTTCATATTGTATATGTACATAATGTGCATTCAGTTATTAGTTTTTCCAAAATACTTTCTTCAATAAAATCTTCCTCTTACATTTTTTCTAGTATCATCAAAAAATAAATAACTTGGTTATATAATAACTCAATTATGAAGAAATTAAAATATTTTGGTATTATATTACTAAGATTTAAAGGCAAAGAAAGTCAATGTTTCATAATTATGTGTTGTGTTCAAATATAACAAAATTAAAAGACCTAGTTATTCTTTATAATTTTTACACTGTTTTGCCAGCATGTAACATGTACCAACTTCAGTTCTTTTTTTTCTGTTTTAGTAGGCAGGTATGCCTTTCTATTATAATGGAACACAATCCTTAGGAGATAATTGAAAGGAACTCAACTAAACCATATATTTATTTAAATACATCTTTATAACTATATGATTTTCTAAATGAAGGAAAGGTGGCTGTATTAGTCTGTTTTCACACTGCTATAAAGAACTATCTGAGACTGGGTAATAAAAAAAAAAGGTTTAATTGGCGCACACTTCCACATGGCTGAGGAGGCCTCAGAAAACATCATGGTGGTAGGCTAAGGGGGATGTCTTACATGGCAGCAGTGTGTAGGGGGAGTGGCACACTTTTAAAACACCAGGTCTCTTGAGAACTTACTATCATGAGAATATCATGGGAGGAAACAACCCCTGTGATCCAATTACCTCCCACCAAGTCTCACCGTCAACATGTGGGGATCACAATTTGAGATGAGATTTGGGTGGGGACACAGAGTCAAACCATATCAATGGCTTTAATGAAGGACTTGTCATTTTTGTCTGTCATCCAGAAGTGCTAGGAAAATTAAAAATTTACATCACTGATTTTTATAAACTTGTTTCCCAGAACTATATGAAATGCTTTCACAATTGTTTCATCCATAACTCTCACTTATAATTAGGTAATTATCAATATATTTTCAATAATTCATAAAATGATGTATACTGATAAGAACTGTCAATATAAACTTATTGCTTCATAGAATAATTAGAATATTGCCAATAAGGGACAAATTCTCCTAGATCCTTGCCAGTCCCACTGAATCTTTTCTCTACAGTATATATAATATATATTATGCATATGGAGTATTCATATACATTTTTGTCTATGGAATGTTTGCTATTTATTTTTCTGGTTTTTTTTTAACTATAAAAAAAGGAAACATGCTACATATAAACTTTCTAGCACATTCTTTTTTCATTCAAATTATATGAAAGATTTATTTGCTTCATCATTTCTGGAGGTCTAATGCAGTCATGTTGACTATTGATTAATGGCCCATTGTATAGATGAATAGTCTCACAATAATTTTATGTTTTTTAATATAACAAAATTTAGCTATTATTGTTTTGCTAGTTAACAATTGGATTCTCACTCCCACCAATAAATTGTTAGTATGAGCAGTGCTGCCCTGAACATCATTACTCCCCACATCTCATGGTGCACAACTGAAAGAGTTTTTCTTTTCTTTTTTTTTTTTTTGAGACGGAGTTTCACTCTTGTTACCGGGGCTGGAGTGCAATGGCGCGATCTCGGCTCACCGCAACCTCCGCCTCCTGGGTTCAGGCAATTCTCCTGCCTCAGCCTCCTGAGTAGCTGGGATTACAGGCATGCACCACCATGCCCAGCTAATGTTTTGTATTTTTAGTAGAGACGGGGTTTCACCATGTTGACCAGGATGGTCTCGATCTCTTGACCTCGTGATCCACCCGCCTCGGCCTCCCAAAGTGCTGGGATTACAGGCTTGAGGCACCGCGAGTTTTTCTTAAGTGTGTACCTAGCAGTGAAAAATGTGGGTTGTATATATGAATACACACATTGACAAACTTTTTTAAAAAAGTGATTGTAGAAATTTTTATACCTACCAGCAATTGATGTGAGATACTGTTGATTACATAGTCATCAATGCTCAAAACTTTCAGACTCAACATTTATCATTGGGTATAAAATTATTTTGATGTACAGTCTTATTTTCTTGATTGTTAATGAGATTGATGTTATAATAGGTTTATCCGTTATATATGTGTATTTCCTATTCTGCTAAAACCTTTTTTCCTTCTTTGCTAATTTTATATCATTTGTTATTCTTTATTGGTTATTTGAGTAGAGATTGCGCCATTGCACTCCAGCCTGGGTAACATGAGTGAAACTCTGTCTCAAAAAAAAAGAAAAAAAAAGAAAACTTCATAATTCCATCCCTATTTGTGTATGTAGCACTTATCTTCTATCACCTAGTAATGTATTTTCCCTTCTCAAAAATGTCTTTTGATGAATATAAATTGTTCATATAAATGCAGGCAAAATAATAAATTTATTTTTTATAATTGATGCTACGTAATTAATGCTTAGCAAAAATAAGAAAAATATCCTATGCTTTCTATTAAATCTTTTGAAAATTTACTTTTGGTATTTAAGTTAACATAGGTAGAGAAACAGACATATCACTTAACAGTAAGTGAATTTTCAATTAACTATGCATTAAAATAAACTTGAAAAGCACTCTACTGAAAAATGATGAATTTTAATGTTTATTTATACCACTGAGTTTTATGGTTTTATAATCACATAGATGTTCCTTAAAATACTGGAAGCAATTTATCAAATGGCAGCTTTAGCATTATAAATTTTACTTTAGTAGAAATTTAAACTTTTTTCCTATTCCGAAAAATATAATTCCTTTTTGTGGAAATGTGTTATATTTTCATCTTCACCTTTAAACGTGCCTTACATTTTTGTTATAATCAGCATTTTTAATGCTGATAAGAGAATAAGAGAAATGCATGAGTAGAAACTCCTACAAAATATATGTAGTGTAACTAACAAATGCTTGTCAAAAAAACATATTTTGTTTCATGTTCTATTCAGTGAATTCTCACCTTGTTATGTTTAAAAACATCCAGGGTAAGTCCTGTACAAAGTTAGATTGGCATAAAATTATTCTCATCCTTTCATTTTTCTACTTGATCTTTCATTACAAGCACCATGTCAACTAATTCTATTGGAAAATTCACCATTCCCTGACCACACCATGCCTTTTTAAGTCTTCGGGCCATTTCCAAACCTTCCTCTTAATAGGCATACCCTTTTTATATCTCAAATTTATTTTCTACGTTTATATCAAAAGTGACCTGTTTGTTACTACATTCACTAGAAACAGAATTGAACCAGATTATCTGTAATTTACTCTGGAATATTTCCAATTAGAAATATGTGAATGCAGTTTCACATTTACAAAAAAGAATTTAATATTTAGAGATTTATGATTAAAGTATTTGAGGGCTTCTCTTTGCATAATTTGTTGATCTACTTCTTCAAACTATATGTCAAAACACAAAGAAATGCAAGCCTTGTTCCACCACACTCTTTTCCAGTGATGAATAATTTGTTTAATTGTAATGCTACTAAAATGAATGTTTATGAAGTAAATAATCTGTTTGAAAATACATTTAGCTTTAGTTCCTAAATATGCCTCATTTATTGAACTGAGCAATTAATATGACGTTGTCTTTAGCATAAGGCTTGCAATAATAACATTTCCATTTATTGTTTGACTAAAGCTTTGATTTTTTGCACATGTGTTTTCATTGTTGTTGTTCAGTTTATTCATGTGAAAGTTATCTGAGCATCTTGCTATCTGACAGACACTTTGTTCAAAGTGTCTGATACATTTATCCAATAAGTGTATCAGAATGTAAAGTATTCTGATACATTTATTTTAAAATTACCCTATATTCATGAACCAACATTCTAGTGGGGAAAACAGATAATCGTTAAACATAATGAATAAGTAAAATGTACAATATGTAAGAAGACAAATGCTATGAAAAAGATAGCATAGCAAAGTGATTTTAATACGTGTGGGTAAAATAGGTCGTAACTTAAAATATAAAGGTTAAGCAAGTTTACATTGGGAAGTGACTAAGCAGAAGTGATTACACTATAGCTTTGTCTCAGGAAATAGTCTTCTAGACAGGGAGTAGAACTAGTAAAATGTTCTGAGGCAAAGTAAATGTCCCTCACCTTCTAGAAAGAGAAATGAGGCAATAAGGCTGTCAGTAAAGAACTAAGAGAGAGATTAAGCATAGTAGTGGTAAATGCAGTTAAAAAATGGGGAAAGGCACTTAACATTGTGCCTTAAAGAATGGCTTTCAGTTTAAAAATGTCTTATCACATTACATCAGATAAAGTATATTTGTAGCTGTAATCAATCAAGCACATTAAATAGTAATTTTTATTGAAACATAATAATCGCATATATTTATGGAACACAATGTGGTGGTTTGACACATACATAGTATAATGTTCAAATCATCATAATTTAGCATATCAATTTATTAAAACCATTTGTCATTTCCTTGTTATTAGAATATTCAAAATCCTTTCTTCTAGCTATTTGAAATATACGATGCATGATTGTTAGCATGAGTGTCACCCCACTGTTCAGTAGAGTACAAGAATTTCCCCCTGGCTATAACAATGTAACTGTTGACCAACATCTTCCCATCTCCCCTTCCTTTCTGTTCTCCCTGGTTTCTGATAACCACTGTTCTACTCTCAACTTCTATAAGGTAATTTTTTTTTTAGATATCACATATGAGTGAAATCTTGCAGCAGTTGTTCCTTCCAAACGTGTTTATGTTGTGGAAAATGGCAGGATTTCATCCTTTTTCTATGGCTCAATAGAATTCCATAGTGCATATATACCACATTTTCTTTATCCATTTGTCTATTCACGGACATTTACTTTCATTCCATAACTTGGCTGTTGTAAATAGTGCTGCAAAAAACATGAGAAATAAATAAAGCCAGATTCTATTTCTCACCATATACAAAAGGCAAATCAAAATGGACTGAGACTTAAATGTCTGACCCCAAACTATCAAACTACCAGAAGAAAACAAGGGGAAATGGTATATGACATTGATCTGGTTAATGGTATTTTAGTTAAGACCTCCAAAACAAAATCAACCAATGGTATTGCACCAACTAAAATGTGCCTGCACAACAAAAGAAGCAATCAACAGCGTGAAGAGACAGCCTACAGAATGGGAGAAAATATTTGTAAGTCATGTTGTCTGACAAGGGGTAATATCCAGAATGCACAAGGAACTTACACAATAGCAAGAAAACCCCAAATAATCTGACTAAAATGTGTGCAAAAATTGTGAATGGGCATTTCTCCAAAGAGAAAATACAAATGGCAATAGGCATAAGAAAAAAAAAGAAAAGGCTGGAATTTTTAGTTTTTTCTTCAAAAGAGTCATATGAACTTTTTGAATATCTACATTTTATTCCTTTTAGAAATATTCGAACTCATAAACAGCAAGTTGTTTAAAATTTTAAATGTATAGATGTATATGTATGTGCTTGCAAACTTGCCCAGTTGAGCATGTTTTGCAACTTTTCTCATTTATATGTAAAAATGTGCAATCTAGGACAGTTTAAAGGGTGTTTTATATAGCATGGACAATTTCTATAACGACACTCTTAACTTTTTTAATATACACACATTATCCTTCCACTCTTTCGATTATAATTACTCACTAGAATCAAATACTAATCAGCAGCTTTACACATTTGTAAAATAGCTGCCATTATTTGTAAGCTCTACCAAAAATTTTAGTGCTTTAATATATTCCCAAAGCTATTAGCACAATTGCTAATTAGGCTATTGGAGTGCTCATTTGTGCACAGAGAGATAAAAGAGGATTTCATGAAGATGCGTTTCTTTTTGCTGTTTTATAGTTCACATACTTTCAATTAAAAAAAGATTCGAGATAAATGGGTTTCCCAATTATGAAAATTTTATGCTGTAATAAAGAAGTGTATTTAGAAAAGAAATTGTATTATGAAAGCTCTGCTTCAATATAAATAGACAAGTGGATAACGGGGCATTTTGGTGTGCTGCATAAAAATATATTGTGTGATTGCAGTCAAAGAGAGGAGGTGTACTGGCCTCTTCTAAATATAGTTTATGATATTGACGCAAGTGTATCTTTATGAGATAAAGTCAGAAACATTTGACTCCACTATAGAGTCACCCTGCATTTCTGTAAAAAATGATACTTTCAGAATTATTTATCTTCCTTTCACTAAAAGAATTTTTCCCATGACTCAATTCAGCTTCATAATATACAATGATTCTGACATTCTGTTGGCTTTCAAATGGCATTACTGTATCTTACCAGCTTCAAATTAGCTTACTGTCAGTCTGTTAATGGGATGTTGTGAGGATATCACTGAAACTGGAGATGCACTAGGGAAGTACTAAATGTTTTGATTTTTTTTCTTATTGCTGCTATGTTATTACCTCCAACACAGATATTAGTCAAAGGCTAAGAAATGTCAAACTTTTATCATCAACCCCTATATTATCAAATCTAAGCTCTAAAAGTAGTATGATGATAAATCATTAAAGGCATAATACATACAGATGAGGTACATATGTGAGCATTTATTAATTATAAAAATAGAGGAAGAAATATCTCATTTGTTATGGTTTTATTGCAGTTTTATTTAACAACCATTTAAAGAAAAAGCAAAGATCTAACGGAGCACTCAAATTACTATGACTTGTATTAATTCTAGATTTATGTATCTGAGATTCAATTTTGTCTGTTAGCTGTCAACACCACATAAGCCACAAATACCAATCTCTCCATTCATTTGTGTCATTATTTATTTCAGAGTTAAGGTTTCTTTTGTTTTTAAAAATCTACTGAATTTCAATTAAAGAAAACACTACATATGCTTCCAAGTATCTAACAGTTACATATAAAGAATTAATGTTTTATGTTAATAATTTAAAATTCTTGTGAATGTTATTCAAGATATGTATTATAAAAGAGCAATTTGGAAGAACAGAAAAGAGAGCTTTGATTCTACATTCACTTTTTAAGAATGTTAAAGCACATAACAATTTATAGATAATATTAACATTTGTGGCATTGGTTGATTAGCCAATGTCTACATGTTATTAGATAATCATATTTTTCTAGCACTACCATAATTTAATGTTTTCAAAATATGCGCTATACATTAGAGAGTGCTCTAGTTATTTATCCAAAGCAACAGCTTAGCAGAATATTGATTGGTGCAAAACATTAATCCTTTGCAGATGAAAAAGATGACCTGCTTATTGGCGAATAAGTACAAGATGGCCACAGTCTTAGTTTTGATCCCCAGAAATTGACTGTAATGCAAGCTTCATATTAAAATAATTTATTAAGGAGTTTCTTTAGTTGCACGATGGTAGAAAAGTAAAGCCTCAGGAAGAAAAGGAAGCTAAAGCAGCGTGGAAGTCAACTTAGACTCAATATAGTAGGGAAGAAATCTAAAAGTAGCTCTATAGACCGTGAAGTTCTGTTCACACCTGTGAGTTGTTTCCATTAGGAGAAGAGGGAGATAGTACATTAATTATTAATCTCCAGTCATTTGTTCAACAGCTGTAATAATGTGGTGAAAAAGTGTTATTCAGGAGCTCTTTGTATCCACAAGTAAAATAGGTCCCAGTATCCCGGGAAAAGTCCATCAACACAAAGAATCAAGTGCTGGTGATTGAAGAGGACTATGATAGGGGAGAGTGGTAGTAGAAGATGCTCAGTCACTTTGGAACTCTCCAAGTTTTGAAGTTTTGTTTTGTTTCACTTTGTTTTCTTTAGAGTCAATTTATGTTGTTTTTTTTAATACAATTACTGTTGTTAATAATTTTTAATTAGGGACTATAATTTCAATAAGTGTGATTTTATAATGATTATTAAGTAAAAGTATAAATCAATATTTAAAAATCTCAAAATTCACAGAAAAACAACTTTCCATGTATAGGAAATTCATATATTGGTCAAGTAAATGTTATTTTTTTCTTACAATATTTTCAAGTAAATAATAAAGTATTCACATATTTGGAATCCTGAAATTATTCTAAATACTGTATAAGAGTAATTTAGCAATTTAACTTAACTTTTATTAATTTGCATAAAAATTATTGAACATGATAAGGTGACATCATATTTAATGTTGAAATAAAATATACTGTCCAAGTTTGGGAACTAGGAAAAGATGTCCAGTCTTATCTCTTTTTTACTATCACTTGTACTGAGATTGCTGGAAAGTTAAATGAGGCAAGAAAAAATCTCATACAGATTAAGGTTTTAAAATGTATTTTAAAATATAAAATGATTTGTTTGGGGATAATTTAATTTTCACATCAAAAATATAAATAATACTGTTCCTTTTTCTCCACATCCTCTCCAGAATCTGTTGTCTCCAGGTTTTTTAATGCTCACCATTCTAACTGGCATGAGATGGTATCTCAATGTGATTTTGATTTGCATTTCTCTAGTGACCAATGATGACGAGCATTTTTTCATGTTTGTTGGCCACATAAATGTCTGCTTTTGAAAAGTGTCTGTTCATCTCCTTCACCTACTGTTGAATTGTTTTTGTTTTATTTTTTTTTCTTGTAAATCTGTTTTAGTTCTTGGTAGATTCTGGATATTAGCCCTTTGTCAGATGGGTAGATTGCAAAAATTTTTTCCCATTCTGTTGGTTGCCAGTTCACTCTAATTGTTTCTTTTGCTGTACAGAAGCTCTTAAGTTTAATTAGATCCCATTTGTCTATTTTGGCTTTGGTTGCCAATGCTTTTGCTGTTTTAGTCGTGAAGTCCTTGCCTATGCCTATATCCTGAATGGTGTTACCTAGGCTTTCTCCTAGGGTTTTTATGGTATTAGGTCTTATGTTTAAATCATTAATCCATCTACACTTAATTTTTGTATAAAGTGTAAGGGAGGGTTCCAGTTTCACCTTCCGGCATATGGCTAGCCAGTTTTCTCAACACTATTTATTAAACAGGGAATCCTTTCCCCATTGCTTGTTTTTGTCAGGTTTGTCAAAGATCGGATGGTTGTAGATATGTTGTGTTGCCTCTGAGGCCTCTGTTCTGTTCCATTGGTCTGTATCTCTGTTTTGGTACCAGTACCATGCTTTCTTGATTACTGAAGCATTGTAGTATGGTTGAAGTCAGGTAGCATGATGCCTCCAGCTTTGTTCTTTTTGCTTAGTATTTTCTTGGCTATATGGGCTCTCTTTTGGTTTCATATGCAGTTTAAAGTGCTTTTTTCCAGTTCTGTGAAGAAGGTCAATGGTAGCTTGATAGGGATAGCATTGAATCTATAAATTACTTTGGGAAGTATGGCCATTTTCACAGTATTCACTCTTCCTAAAGTTAGTTCAACCATTATGGAAGACAGTGTGGCAATTCCTCAAGGATCTAGAAGTAGAAATTCCATTTGACTCAGCAATACCATTACTGGATATATATCAAAAATATTATCAATTGTTCTATCATAAAGACACATGCACACATATGTTCATTGCAGTGCTGTTTACAACAGGAAAGACATAGAACCAACACAAATGCCCATCAATGATAGACTGGACACAGAAAACGTGGCACATATACACCATGGAATACTATGCAGCCATAAAAGTGATGAATTTGTCCTTTGTAAAGAATGAAGCTAGAAGCCATCATTCTCAGTAAACTGACACAAGAACAGAAGACTAAACACTGCATGTTTCCACTCACAGGCAGGTGACAATTAATGAGAACGCTTGGGCACAGAGAAGGAAACAACACTCACTGGGATAGGTAGGGGGTTGGAGGGGAGAGGAGGGGAGAGGAGGGGAGGGACAGCAGGGGGTGGGGAGGATGGGGAGGGATAACACCAGGAGAAATGCCTGATATAGGTGACGGGGTGGGGGGATGGAGACATGAAACTACCATGGCATGTACCTGTGCAACAATTCTGCAGAATACAAGATGTACACATGCACCTCAGAGCCTGAAGTACAATAAAAAATAATATATTTTAAAAAATATATGTATATAATATGCAAAAAATGTTATCAAAATTGTGAGGTAAATTTATCAAGGTCAGAGGTCACAAGACCAATACAATGTTAAAAATATTTGCATTTATATATCTCAGCATCAATTGATTGAATATAAAAACAATGCATTTATAAAAGCAAAGAAACAGAAAACATTAAGAAAATGCAAGAACTTTACACCCTAAATATTAAAATCTCTCAGAGATTTTATCTAAAAAAATCGAGTTAAGAGATGTATTACCTGCTATTGATGAAAAGTTCAAATTCATCAAAAATTATTTCATATATGGAAAGAAACCACAACCAACCCACCTGGTATACTCAGAAAACATTAAAAATTTTTCAAGTGTTCATTTAACTTAAAAATCTGAAAATATTGAATAACAATTTGGTTCCCTATTGTGCACATTTGATAACTTAATTTTTGCTACTGAATTTTTTTTATTGCATTTTAGGTTTTGGGGGACATGTAAGGTCATGCGAGATTACTGCATAGGCACACACGTGGCAGTGTGATTTGCTGCCTCCCTCCCCATCACCTATATCTGGCATTTACTCCCATGCTATCTCTCCCCAACTCCCCACCTTCTGCTGTCCCTCCAACAGACACCAGTGTGTGATGCTCCCCTTCCTGTGTCCATGTGTTCTCATTGTTCAACACCCATCTGTGAGTGAGAATATGTGGTGTTTGATTTTCTGTTCTTGTGTCAGTTTGCTGAAAATAATGGTTTCCAGGTTCATCCATGTCCCTACAAAGGACACGAACTCATCATTTTTGATCGCTGCATAATATTTCATGGTGTGTATATGTGCCACATTTTCCCTGTCCAGTCTATCATTGATGGGCATTTGGGTTGGTTCCAGGTCTTTGCTATTGTAAACAGTGCTGCAATGAACATTCGTGTGCATGTGTCCTTATAGTAGAATGATTTATAATCCTTTGGATATATACCCAGTAATGAGATTGCTGGGTAAAGTGGAATTTCTATTTCTAGGTCCTTGAGGAATTGCCACACTGTCATCCATAATGGTTGAACTAATTTACGCTTCCATCAACAGTGTAAAATTTTTCCTATTTCTCCACATCCCCTGCAGCATCTGTTGTCTCCAGATTTTTTAATGATCGCCATTCTAACTGGCGTGAGATGGTATCTCAATGTAGTTTTGATTTGCATTTCTTTAATGACCAGTGATGATGAGCATTTTTTCATGTTTGTTGGCCTCATGTATGTCGTCTTTTGTAAAATGTCTGTTCATATCCTTTGCCCACTTTTGAATGGGCTTGTTTGGTTTTTTCTTGTAAATCTGTTTTAGTTCTTCGTAAATTCTGGATATCAGCCCTTTGTCAGATGGGTAGACTGCAAGAATCAATATCATGAAAATGACCATACTGCCCAAAGTAATTTACAGATTCGACGCTATCCCCATCAAGCTACCAATGACCTTCACAGAACTGGAAAAAGCACCTTAAACTTCATATGGCACCAAAAGAAAACCCGCGTAGCCAAGTCAATTCTAAGCAAAAAGAACAAAGTGGGAGGCATCACACTACTAGACTTCAAACTATACTACAAGGCTACGGTAATCGAAACAGCATGGTACTGGTACCAAAACAGAGATATAGACCAATGGAACAGAACAGAGGCCTCGGAGGCAGCACAACAAATCTACAACCATCTGATCTTTGACAAACCTGACAAAAACAAGCAATGGGGAAAGGATTCCCTGTTTAATAAATGGTGTTGGGAAAACTGGTTAGCCACGTGCAGAAAGCAGAAACTGGACCCCTTGCTAACACCTTACACTAAAATTAACTACAGATGGATTAAAGACTTAAACATAAGACCTAACACCATAAAAACCCTAGAAGAAAATCTAGGCAAAACCATTCAGGACATAGGCATAGGCAAGGACTTCATGACCAAAACATCAAAAGCATTGGCAACCAAAGCCAAAATAGACAAATGGGACCTAATCAAACTCCACAGCTTCTGCACAGCAAAAGAAGCAGTCATTAGAGTGAATCAACAACCAACAGTGTGGGAAAACGTTTTTGCAGCCTATCCATTTGCTACTGAATTTAAAGGAATTTTAAAATATTTATTTAGACAACTTGAATTTCTTTGGTTGTCTTTTCCAAATACTTTTCATTTTTTCAATGTTATTTTTCCAAAAAAGCTAACTGTTATCTAGTGTCAGATTGAAGTACAGTGTGCCAATTTACCAGATTCTGAATTCATATGGCTGATATTCTATCATTGGGTTTTTACTTTTAGCTTATAAAATGTTATAGTCTGAATTTTCAGTATTTATAATATTCATATAGATGTAGCAAGTTATCATAGTATGCTTGATATATGCAGATTTTCCTTTATTGTATACGATATTGAAGCTCAGCAAAGAAGAAAAACACATTTTCTCTTCTCCAACCAGCATGTCCTGTTTCTTTGATTTATTTCTCTTAAATCTTTTCCTTAATTTAATAATTTATCCTGTTAAATATTCAACAAATAATATTTCCTTGAATCCATCTTCATTCAATCACTTTGCAGTGCTATTAATGAGAGGTATTAGTTGTGGCTATCTTTTGTTTAGACACATTTTTTACTAGAGCTCAGAGTCCCTTTACCATTGCTTTCCATATCTTTCCACAGCGAACCTATTTCTAATTCTAAAATCAGGATGACACCCTAATACAAAATCTCTATACAGAATTCTGCTTTATTTTCATTAAATCGACTTGCATTTTAATTCATGGAGTATAAAATCAATTCTAGTCTAGAAGTTATGAATCCTCACTTCAAATAGATTCTCCTTTAAATTTATTTTGTGTGTCAGTATACAATCTTCCATTTCATGCTAAAAAATGTACTTTATTAAGTTACAATATATCTGCGACACACTGCAAGTTTTGAAAGTGTAAAATTGGATGTTTCTACTTTTTTATTCACCCATTAAATCATCAATACCATCAAGATAATTAACATATTAACAACTCAAAACATGCACTTGTGCAAAATTTCAAAAATCCGTTTTTCCAGTTGTGCTCGTCTCCGCATCCCAGGAAAACAACTGAACTGCTTTCTGATTGTGCAGATTAATTAATGAATAAGTTTATACCTATTTTTTATCTGGCATCATTTATGTAGCATGATTATTTTTAGATTCATCTGTTCTTTTGCATGTATTAATAATTCTTTTTATTTTTTCTGAGTGTTATTCTATTATATGGCTCCACCAAATGTGTAAATATATTTACCTTTTGGGTTGTTTCGAGTTTCAGACTATTTCAAATAAATAGAACATTTGTGTACTGTTTTCGTGTTTGGACTTATGCTTCCATTTCTTTTGGATAAATGTCAGAGTTCAATATGAGCAATATACTAGAGTAAGATAAATTTTCAGGAAACTAAAAGCTGTTTCCAAAGTAGTTGTATGATTTTTTAACTCCCACAAATATTGCATGAGAATTTCAGTTGTTCCAGATCCTTGCCAAATCCAGGCATACTCATCTCTTGATTTTAGGATTCTGTAATAGGTCAGTAGTGATAGCTCATTGTACAGTAATTTGCATTTGCCTAGTGATTAATTATGTGAATATCCATTAATAAACTTTATGAATTATTTTCAACATTTGTCAATGTATATATTCTTTTTTTAGTTTTTGTTTTTATATTGTTTTGTTTTCTTGAGTTATGAGAGTTCTTTTCGTATTCTGGATATGTCTGCTATTTGATTTATTAATTTACAGTTTGCGGCTTATCTTTTATCTCCCTTAAGAATGTTTTTTGAAAAGCAGAATTCATAATTTTACTTTATCAAGTTCGTTTTTCTTTTACCATTCTTTTGGTTTTCTTTTACCATTTCTTTGGTAACATATCTAAGAAATATTGCTTTACTCATGTTCCAAAATATTTTCTTCTATTTTTTATTCCTAAAAATTTTATAATTTGATGTTTTTAAATTTAGTCTGTAATAGATCTAAAATTTTAAAGATATAAAGATATAGAGTTTATTTTTTTATCTAATTATTACACCATAATTTGTAGAAAAATGTTTCTTTCATCATTAAATTGTTTTGTACTTTTTTATTGTTATTATTATCATACTTTTTTTTTTTTTTTGAGATGGAGTCTTGCTCTGTAGCCCAGTTGGAGTGCAGTGGTGCAATCTTGGCTCAGTGCAACCTGGATTCCCAGGTTCAAGCAAGTCCCCTGTCTCAGCCTCCCGAGAAGCTGGGACTACAGGTGTGCATCATCCCGTCCAGCTAATTTTTTGTATATTTTAGTAGAGACGGGGTTTCATCATGTTGACCAAGATGGTCTCCATCTCCTGACCTCATGATCCACTCGTCTTGGCCTCCCAAAGTGCTGGGATTAGAGGCGTGAACCACTGGGCGTGGCCTACTATTATTATTGTATTTTAAGTTCTAGGTACATGTGCAGAAAATGCACGTTTGTTACATAGGCTTCTATGCTTTTATATAAAATCAATTGGTCATATACAAGTAAATTTCTTTATCTAAAATCAATTGGCCATATACAGGTAAGTTTCTTTCAGAACTCTATTCTGTCCCATGCCATTGATCTATGTGCGTATTTTTATGCTGACTCTTCCATGTTTTAATTATTGTAGCTTTGCAGTTGAGGTAGAGCCAGTTTTCCAACTGTATACATACATTTCAAAGTTATTTTTGCTTTTTAGGTCTTTTGTTTTTACATATGAATTTTGGAATCATATTGTCAAATTAAAAAAATAAGAATAATTGGGATTTAGGTTGGAATCGTGTTGAATCTACAGATCAGTTTTTGGATGATTAATATTTTAAACATATTGAGTCTTCCAATGCCTTAATAAGATATAAATCTATTTTACATAGGTCCTCTATAATTTTGTTCAGCAAAGTTTTGTAGTCTTCAGTGTAAGTTATGCATACCTTTTTCCAAATTTATCCCTAATGATTTCAAGAATTTCTAAATCTTCAATTGTAGATAATTTTTCTATATACACTACAGAAATGTCCTTAGTTTATGTATATTTAGTTTTGTTGTTGTTGTTGTTGTTTTTGACTCTGTCACCCAGGCTAGAGTGTAATAGCACAATCTTCACTCACTGCAACCTCCACTTCCTGGGTTCAAACTATTCTCCTGTCTCAGCCTCCTGAGTAGCTGGGATTGCAGGCACGCACCACCATACCTGGCTAATTTTTGTATCTTTAGTAGAGACAGGGTTTCACTATATTGGACAGGCAGGTCTCAAACTCCTGACTTCAGGTGACCTGCCTGCCTTGGCCTCTGAAGTGCTGGGATTACAGGTGGGAGCCACTGCACCGGCCTGAATATTAGTTTTGTATCTTTAAAATTTGCTAAACTTTCTTAATCTGAGCAGCTTTATGCATTCCTTAACATTTTTCTATATAAAAATATATGTTTTCTTTTTTTTTTTTTTTTGAGACGGAGTTTCACTCTTGTTACCCAGGCTGGAGTGCAATGGCGCGATCTCGGCTCATCGCAACCTCCGCCTCCTGGGTTCAGGCAATTCTCCTGCCTCAGCCTCCTGAGTAGCTGGGATTACAGGCACGCACCACCATGCCCAGCTAATTTTTTGTATTTTTAGTAGAGACGGGGTTTCACCATGTTGACCAGGATGGTCTCAATCTCTTGACCTTTTTTTATAGAATTCTACAAAGGCAACAAGAGACTAAAGTAAAATATTTAAACCATTTAAAGCAAAAAAAAAATACTGACCTAGAATTCTTTGTAGCCAACAGTTACCTTTCAAATATGAAGTAGCTATAAAGATTTTCTCAGACAAAATATGAGAAAATTTTGTACCAGTAAATCATTCAGAGAGGAAAAAAGTAATACGTCAGAAACTTGGATCTATATAAAAAGGGGGAAAGCGTTGGAGAAAGAATAAATAAAGTTGACTTTTATAAAAAATTATTTTTTAATTCATAATTGATCTAATGGAAAACAGTTTGAAGTAATAATAGCAGCAATGTATTTTGCATTGTATCCTATGGATGGATTAGTATGATTAATTGTAGAAATATTAAGATAGATAGGAGGGAGGAATTCATAAAATTCTATTGCAAGGTACCTGCAGTTACTCTAAAGAGGTACAGTATTGTCTGACACTTTAAATGTGGATGGCCTTAATAATAAATTAAAAACCAGAAATTGTCAGTTTGGTTAAAAAACAAAAATCCAACTGCATGACTTCTACAAGAAAACCACTCCTTTTTTGGAGATGGAGTCTTACTCTGTCTCCAGACTGGAGTGCAGTGGTGCAATCTTGGCTCACTGCAACCTCCACCTCCCGGGTTCAAGCGATTCCCCTGCCTCAGCCTCCTGAGTAGCTGGGACTACAGATGGGTGCCACCACGCTTGGCTAATATTTTTGTAATAAATATGCACAGATAGCTGAAGAATTTCAAAACATTGGAAAAATGCTTGTAGATGATATGGGATAAAAGATGAAATCTAAAGAGAAGTTGTGAAATATTCCGAACTAAATGAAAAATGAAATTATACTGTCTCAAAATTTATAGGCTACAGTAAAAGCAGTAAATAAAGAGAAATCTGTAGCACTAAATACATATATTATGAAGAAAGAAAGATTTAACATCAATAATCTAAACTTTCACTTTAGGAAACTAGAAGAAGAATAATTAAATCTAAACTTAAGACAATATAAATAAATTGATTTGTTTTAGAAAGTCCTAACAATAAAAAGCAGAAAAATGCATATTACTATAATAGAATTAAAGTGTAAGAATACTTATTCTATGGACAATAAAGTAATAACAAATTATTTTGGACAATGCCATGTCTACCATTTTGATAACCTAGATGCAATAGATCAGTTTCTCAAAAGACACAAACTACCACAACTAAATGGAGAAACAATAGATAATCTGTGTAGGCTTACATCTACCAAAGAAATTGAATCAATTATTAATAACCTTCTAAACAAAAAGCACTAGCCCCAATGCTTTCAATGCTAACTTCTACCAAACAATAAAGAAAGACATGGTAAAAATTCTTTATAGTCTCTTCTAGATAATAGAATTGGAGGGAACACATCACAATTAATTTAATGAAGCAAATATTATCCTCAGAAAGGCAGATAAAGACCTTACAAGAAGGGGAAAAGGAAATGGAGAGTTGCTGTTCAGTTGATGTAAAGTTTCAGTTGTGCAAGATGAACTTATCTACAGTATTGTGTCTATAGTTAACGATACTGTACTGTGTGCTTAACAATCTGTTGAAAGTAGATGTCATTTGATGTGTTCCTGTCACCAAAGGAGGGGATAACAGGGAAATGTGTGGAGGTGATGAATATGACTATTAATTGTGGTGTGGGTTTCATGAGTGTCTGTGTATATCCAAACTCATCAAATCGTATAATGTAGCATGTGGACATTTTGACTATTAATTTTACCTCAATAATGCTGTTTAAGAAGAAGACATTATAAAAAGAGAGAGGAAAATGTTATGGACCAACACCTCTAAGGAATATGTATGACGAAACCCTTAACAAAATATTAGCAATTTGAATTGAAAAGTATATTTAAAACTATACACCACAACAAAGAGAGATTTATTCCAAGTGTACAAGGCTGGTCTAACATTTGCAGATTAATTAATACAGTGTATTACATCAACCAACTGAAGTCACAAATTTATAAAAACTTAGGCAGAAATACAATGTGACAAAATCCCATAGTCATCCCTGATAACAACTCTCAGCAAACTAAGAATAAAGAAAAAATTCCTTAATTTGATATAGAACATCTTCTCTAAAAGCCTAACATCAGACACAAGGTAAGAATATTATTTATGTAAACTATCATAGTGGAAGTAGTAATTAATGTGATAAAACAAGAAAATAAAAAGATATATGTACCGGTGAGAAATAAATAAAAGCATCTTCTTCACAGATGACATGATAGTCTATATAGAAAATTTCAAAGAACAAAATAAACTTCTATCAAGCAATAATAGGAAGAACTTAGGATAATAGGTTAATGTAAAAAAGACAAGTACTTCCCTATGTAGCAGGAATGAATATTTCAAATGTGAAATGAAAAGCACAATACTATTTATTTGAGCTCCAATAATATAAAATATTTATGTATAAATCCAACAAAATATGCATAAGATCTTTATGTGGAAAACTATAGAATTCTGATCAAATAAATTTCAAAAAATCTAGATGGAAGAAAACAGTCTATGTTCATGGACAGGAAAAATCAATATTGTTGTCAGTTCTTCCCAACTTAGACTCAACTATAAACTCAATGAAATCAAACCCAAAATGCCATCAAATTATCTTGTGTATATTGGCAAACGGATACTATACTTTCTATGGAAAGTGAAAGATCTACAATAAACAACATAATACTGAAAAAGAAAGTCAGAAAACTGACACTATCTGACTTCAAGAATTACTGTAAAGCTACAGTAATCAAGACAGTTTTATTACAAAAAGTAGATAAATATCCATGGAAAAGACTAGAACTCAGAAAAACACTCAGAAATAATTTACCGATCTTAGAAAAGGATCAAAGGCAGTTTAGTGCAAGTAAGTATATGAAAAAATTACAGTAACATATATTACTAAGACATTGCAAGTTGAAACACCATTAAAGGGCCACAGCACACCTATTGGAATGGCAAAACTGCTGATATCAAATGCTGACAAGGACGTAGAGTAAAGGAAATCTTATTCATCACTAATGGGAATAGAAATTGGTTCAGATAATTTGGAAGAGAGTTTAACAGTTTCTTAAAAAGCTAAATAACAATAGCCGTATTATATCAATTCAATAGAATTGAAAGTGTATCTTCATGCAAAAACCTGCACATAATTATTTGTAGCAGATCTATTCATAAATACTCTTCCCCCAAACTGAAAGCAACCAAAATCCTCTTTAATAGCTGAATGGATAAACAAATTGATACTTCCATACAACCAAATATTTTTCAGTGATAAAAAGAGATGAGCCATTAACCCATGGAAAGATGTGGAGGAACCTTAAATGCATGGTCTAAGAAGCTAGTCTGAAAAGTCTGAACACTCCATGATTCCAAATGTGCGATATTACAAAAGCCAAAATTACAGATGCGTTAAAATGTTTATGGGTTACCAGGAATCAGTAGATGAAGCACAGGTATATTAAGAATAATGAAGTGAATTTGAAGAAGTCTCTAATTATGGATACACAACATTTGTGAAAACCCACAGAATGGTACAAAACAAAGAGTGAACTTTAAACTATAGACTTTAATGATAATTTATCAATATTTGTTCATTAATTGTGAGAGATGTACAAAACTAATATAAACTAATACAAACAGGAAAAACTGTGTGCAGGGGAAGGGACATATGTGGAAACTCTCCACTAGCTGTAAATCTTTTTTTGTGGTAAATCCACAATTTCTAATAAACAATGCTTAAAGAGCAACAAAAGGCTCTTAAGACAGTATTTCCAGTTCATAGGTAAATTGGCTTTGTCATCACCTATATTTATATCTAAAGCGATCATTAAAGTGTAAAAACCAAAAGAAATTTTCAGTAGAATCCACTCGTACTTCAAATAATGTGTTCATTTCACTAAGTTTTCAATGTATTGACATAAACGTCGCAATCTTTTATCCTTTTTATATCTTAGAGATGTCTTCTCATTCATAACACTGAACATTTGTGTCTCTTTTCCTTTTTCTAATTTCTTGAATAATCTGAGGCCTTTACTTGAGATCTTTCATTTTTTAGTGTAGATATTATTGCTATAGATTTTTCTCTAAGTACATCCTTTTATGTAGCTACATCTTACAAATTTTGATATGATGTGTTTTAATTTTCATTTGGTTCCAAATTATTTGAAATTATACTTCTATATCTTAACTGACCTATTAATCATGTAGAAGCAGCTAAGTCTCATCTATTTTGACATTTTCCAGCTACTTTTTCATTATTAATTTCAAATTTAATTACATTGTGTTCAGATACTTTGATTGCTTGAATCTTTTAAAATGCACTGAGATATTTATGGCACGGAATATGGTCTATTTATGTGAACTTAAAAAGATTTTCTATTCTGCTGTTGTTGGGTAAAGTGTGCTACAAATGTTCATTAGGTAAAGTTGATAAATAGTGTTGTTTATATATTCTATATGGTCACTAATTTTCTATATGCTAGGTTTATAAAATACTGAGAAAATGGTTTTTAAATCTGAAACTCAAATTTTGAATTTGCCTTTTTCTCCTTACAGGTCATCAGTTTTTGCATCAAGTATTTTGAATCTCTGATCTTGAGTACATATGTGTTTAGAATTCTAGCTTGCCGGTGTATGAACCTCTTTATCATTATAAAATGACATAATTTAAAAATCATAGTAACACTCTTTAATCTGATATCAAGTACGCCAGTTCTTTTAATTAATGTATGCATATTTTATATTCTGTCCTTTTACATTTAATATATTGTGATTTTCGTAAAGTGAGTTCTCTTTTTGTGGGTGACATACAGTTGAATCACTGTTTAAACATACCATTTTGCTATTGGTTTTCTATTTTCTTATCTGTTCTTTGTTTCTTTTTCATCCATTTTTTAAGGATAATTGGGTAAATTTTATGATTCCATTTTATCACATTTATTGGCTTATAAGCCATAATTCTTTACATTTTTAGTGCTTGCTTTAAAGTATACATAATTAACACAATCTACCTTTAAAATATAAATACACATAAAAGGTTAATAATACTTAAACAATATTGTATTTCCTGGATATAGTATAACAACCACACACCCACATACTTACACTTCTCCCTCCCAGGCTTTGTACTAGTGTTACCTTACAGGTTTTTTTTCCTACCTCAGTTATTAACACTATAAAATATGGTTAGTATATGCTTTTTAACATTTACTGTCTTATAATGAAATTTAATTACTTAAAAAAAGAGTCTTTACATTGATTTCCACAGTTTCCATACCTTCGTATTTTTTTTTTCATTTCAGATATCATAGTTTTCACTGCTGGAAATTTGATTTCTTTGTATGCTAGTGGTTTTACTTAACATATTCAATTTTTTCTTCATCTTCTTAAACATAATGAATAGGCACAAAAACTGTTCTGAGTTCAACCATTGTGGAATACAGTGTGGCAGTTCCTCAAGGATCTAGAAATGGAAATTCCTTTTGACCCAGCAATCCCATTACTGGGTATATACCCAAAAGATTATAAATCATTCTATTATGAAGACACAGGCACCTGCATGTTCATTGTGGCACTGTTTACAATAGCAAAGACTTAGAACCAACCCAAATGCCCACTGATGACAGACAAGGAAAATGTGGCACATATACACCATGGAATATTATGCAGCCATAAAAAACGATGAGTTCATGTCCTTTGTTGGGACATGGATGAAGCTGGAAAACATGATTCTCAGCAAACTGACACAAGAACAGAAAAACAAACACCACATGTTCTTACTCATAGATGGGTGTTGAACAGTGAGAACACATGGACACAGGGAGGGGAGCATCACACACTGGGGTTTGTTGGGGGGCACTAGGAGAGGGACAGCAGGGGATAGGGAGGTTGGGGAGAGATAATATGGGGAGATGGACGTATGGAGGTAGCAAACCACCGTGTCATGTATGTACCTATGCAACAATCCTGCATGATCTGCACACGTACCCCAGAACCTAAAGTACAATTGAAAAAACAAACACAAACGAAAAAACCTCGTCCTTATCCACAAGGCTACTCAATATAGACTCAATCAGAAGAAAACTGTTTTGTGTAATTGAAGTTAGTTCTATTATTTAATAGTTCAAGAAAAATTATTTTTAGACCAACTTTTTCAAAAAGGTGTAGCAATTATAATACAAATATTTAAAGACACTAAAACAAAAGCGGTTCTTATGCCCTTGTCTACTGATTCTATCATTTGTAGGTTTTAAAATTACTTTTATTTAAGTTCTTGGATGTGTTTAAGACATTTTAAATGGATGAATCCTTTCAAATATTGTTTTTAAGCTTTGTTATGTGATATCAGATCATCTTTGTTCCATAATAAATATTGTTTTTTCTCCGCCTACTGAGGCAAGGGTGCTTTTAGTATTCCTACTAATGTCACTTGAATTATAAAATATCAAGTCTAGCAATTGGAAATGGTCTAGTCATATAAGACTCTAGAGATTCTTCTCTCTAATCCTCTTGGGGTAATTATTTATTTGGCTGTGGATTATTTCTACACATGCACGAATTTGTTAGCATTCACCAGAGTATTCAAAATGTAGCTCTATACCGGTCTACTGAATTCTCTGTGCATTTCTTTTCACTTCATTAATCAGCCTGTACATTCTAGCCATCTTGGTTTTCCACACTCCAAGCTTTGCCTCCACAACTCTCAGGAAATGTTAGACTTTGCCGATGTTCTCTCTTTCTTCATAACAACCTAGAAATTTCCTCTGGGCAGTAAGCTGTAGAACTTACCCTATTTGCTGTCCATCACTCAGTGATCACTGTCCTTGGATACCTGATCCTCAATGTCTTGAGTGATCATATATTTATGTATTTTATCCATTTGTTTATTGTCATTGTTACTGGGGTTTTTTAAAGTGTTAGGTTAAATCTGTTCTCTATTACACTCTCTTTACCATAAGTGAAAATACTATTTTATAAATTTCATTTGTTTGTCTAATTTTCAAGATTAAAAACAGCAAAAAATAATCTCTAGAATAAGATTTTAATCTCCAGTATGGTACTGCAATGTATTTAAATATTTCTATTTGTGAACTGAATCCTTTTTTGGGTTTCATGGCAAACACTACAAATTGTTGAATAGCCTTTAGACTTCGTTTTCTTCTTTTCACATGATCCCTCTCATCTATTTCATATTGGCCAGAAACAGATATGTGTTAGTTATTGATTTCATGAAAGTTTAAATATTTTCCTAGTACATCATGTACCTGCACTTCATGGATGTGATCTGTTCCTAGCCAATATGACTTGAAGAGTAGATAATATAAGAGCTTATGGGAAAAGTGGTGATCCCCAGTAAAATTAGATGGATAGTTCATAAGTACAAACTCTCCAACTTCTTTCTTTCGGCAATACTTTATGTGAGCATGATGCTGGCAGAAGCTAGGAATATTTTGAAATCCTAATAAGACAAACATGAGATAAAAACGAAAACATGAAGATAACAGAGTTGAGAATTGTAAAGAACCAGGGTTCTCACTGAATTTGTTAATAAATTAAGCTTCTTTTGATTAACAATAGTTGTACTTGATGTCATATCAAAACCCAATTACAAAAACCCAGTTATTTAAACTTGATCATCAAGATTTTGACTGAGAATGATTCCAGAGTTGATAAGACATTAATATTCTCAGTCCTTTATATGTCAGGCTTGGTACTAGAATGGTAAAATATTCCAACCACAAGTAGTCTTGTCATAATTAAGAGTAAAAAAAAATTGGTATTTTGTTACAAGCAACTAAAAGCATCAGACTTGGCATGTTCTTATATATTATAATACAGTGATTAGAACATAATATAATTGTCTCTTGATTATAAACCCATGGGAAGACAGGAATCTTGTCTTGTTTCTCAATATTTTATAGGCTTATCACACAATATGTTCCATTATTTTGTTATGTATGATGAATTCAATAGGGAAGAGCCCATAGATCCTGTCATTAGAGAGTTACATTTAATTGCTATAAATATTATGTGTCTTCCAATGGGCTTAGGGAATATTGATGTTTCATCATGATAATATATTGAGTATTGCAACATTAGTTGTTTAAAATAAATTATAACAAAAATGTTGCCTATAGCAAGAACTTATATTACCCTAAAATAAAAATCAAAGCCCTAATGTCATCTCTGATATAATATCAATATTTAATTCACATTATCATAAAGTCATATTTAATTTAATATGTAATCATTTTTTAAAGTATTGAAGAGGAAACAACTGAATAATATTTTATCAAATTTTCTTCTTATTGTACATGACTAAAAAGTTTTATTTAAACAATAGATTTGACAGCAGAGTTTCAAAGTCACTGATTAAGCCAGTTTAAAACAAGCATAATATATGAAAATAATGCTGTTAAGTTGTCTGAAATTAGAGTATTTGGTTGAACAAATGTAAACAAGGTTATACAAAGTGACATAAGGTTAAGAAGAATTAATTTCAAAAAGACTTATTTTAAGAAAAGATACCTCTTCTAATTTTGAAGAACAACAGATTCTCATCAGCTAAATACATCTCGTTAAGATAAAAAGCATGATTTTGCTTTTATTATAATGGGACTTTTCTATGTGGGATTCACTTCATTATGATATGGGATAAAGGAAATTTTCATATGAAGTACAAGTTAGAATTTATACATGGTTTTAATTTTCTTACCTTCATGGAAACGATAATAATTTTTAGAAGTGTATGTTAAGCAGACCTAATCCAAAAATTCAAAATCTAAAATGCTCCAAAATATGAAACTTTTTAAGTTCTGATATGATGTCACAAGTGAAAAATTATACACCTGGCCAGATATAATGGGTTGCAGTCAGAAGGCAACACATCTCATTCAGTATCCCCAAGGGAAAAATGACCTTCCCAATCCCCTTCAGTTCTCATATACCTGTTCTGCATACGCCCATATTTCTTCAAGCAAGCACACTCACAAAGGATAACAAAATGACATATGTGCAGGCTGAGAACACCAACTGCAAGTTCCCCACAATGCCTCCGATGGGGCCAAGACCAATATACACTATACTGAGTTTTTCTGCTTATTCTATGCCTGGTGTTATAAAGACACTATTGAAAATGTCACAAGGGCCTGCAGAAATCTCTATGGGTAATAGTTATAAGAAAAGTATTTATGTTTATTTTTAGCACAGATCATTTTCCCAGTTAAGCTGTTGGGAAAAATGGACTGCAGTGAAAATATGTATAAAGTATATATGAAAAATAAATTAATTTCATGTTTAGATTTGGGTTCCATCCCTAAGACAGCATATTATGTACATGCAAATATTGCAAAATCCAAAATATAAATAAATAAATAAATAAATCCAAAATCTGAAATGCTTCTGGTCCCAAGTATCTCAGATAAGGAATATTAAACCTGTATCAGTGTCATAATGCAACAGTCAGGGTCTTGGCAGGAAACAGAGGGCACGTTCAAATGAGATTATTTTAAGGGAGATAAATAAAGAGATTCCTTATGTGCTGGCACAGTGGCTCATGCCTGTAATCCCAGCAGTTTGGGAGTCCAAGGCAGGAGTTTCACCTGAGGTCATGAGTTCAAGACCAGACTGATCAACATGGTGAAACCCCATCTCTAGTAAATATGCAAAAGTTAGCCAGGTATGGTGGCATGTGTCTATAATCCTAGCTACTTGGAAGCCTGAGGCAGGAGAATCACTTGAATCTAAGAGGTAGAGGTTGCAGTGAGTCAAGGTCACACCATTGCACTCCAGCCTGAGCAACAGGAGCAAAACCCCATCTCAAAAAAAAAAAAAAAAAAAAAAAAAAGAGAGATTCTTTATGAAAGTGAATCCAGGATTTAGGAAAAGCCACAAAGGATGGTGGAGTATCCAAGGACAGTAAAATTCTGGAGTCATTACCATCCCTGAAACTAAAGACAATAAGAAATAATTACCTAAACCTAAAGAGATAATTATATAAACAGATCCCCCAAGTAGGTGTCCTTCAATTTCTCGAGTGTATGATGTATTTATTCAAGTACTCATTTGTCCTTTATTATTTCACTAAGAATATTGTAGTGATTAGGGTTGAATGTGCAGAAATCAATTTATCAACTTGAACCAGAAGGTCAGAAAAATAAATTTTGAAGGAAAAAGTAATTTTATTAAGAAATAATAATAAAATAAATGGCATTATAATTACTATATTTGTAAAAAGTAAAGAATGTAATTAGACCTTCTTATAAAAATATTTTTGATCAAGTATGAGGATATATAAAAACTAATGACAGTATCTATATTCTATACTTAACTAAACAAATGAGAGAGATACTGATAGATGTTATTACTGTAATCGTGGGGAAAAGATATGTTATTATTGACTATAATGACAAAAATATACATTTTTTTATGGATTGTCATTTAACATTCTTTATATGGTCTATGAATATAGAAATAACTGCCCACATCACCAATTCTATCATATGTGTTCTCACAAATTGAATGAATTGTACTTCTTCTATGTCAACACATGACTGATTATTACTAGGTATTTGAAAATATTAGGTTGGTGCAAAAATTGCCATTTTGCCACTATTTTAAATGGTATATAACTAATAAGCTATATACCATGTTCAAGGGCACGCACTTGAAAGTGGTGACATTTGAAGAGAAATATTATTGGTGAGAAGGAAGTAAAGAAAAATAAGAAGTTTATTCTTACCTTGGGTCATTTGTATTATGCTTAGTGAACTCTTTTCCCAAGACTTTGCCTCTTTATTATTTTTCAGAAAGAAGATAAAACCTGCAGATAAGATTTTGCAACTTAAAAATGTAGTGGGATATTCGGTATGGAGAAGTAAGCAGGGAACAGATTTTACCAATCCTTATAACTGTGGTAAGAACATTTATGACATTCTCATTCTAACAGGATTATAATCAGCAAATTGTTTTTTAAAGAAAAAAAGGGATAATTTTTTCTGATGGATGAACAGCACACCATAATAAAACAAAATGGAGCAGAGAAACACATTCAAATCTTTCAGAACATTAGTATCTTCAGAACCGAAAACAGGAGTTGTTTGTTAAGATTTATTGAAAGAGCACTCCCAGGAGAAACAGAGAGGAGAGAAGCAGAATGAAGGAGAAGCAGCTCCTTAATAATGTGGTTTAAGGTGAGGTCTGGCTTTACTCTGATCTCACAGGGAGCTCCAGTGTCTTTCCCACCTTCAGATAAAGGAAGGGCAATTTGTGACCCCTTGCAGGGAGTCAGTCACTGCACCAGGAAATCACTGAACAGGAGACATCAGGCATAGGGGAGGGGCATAGCTGGCAGGCACCTCCAGGAAAGGTGGTCCCAATTGCCCACTGACTACTGTCAAGTAAAGCTGAGAAATCAACAGTAGGAGCACAAAGAACTGGTAAAAGTCCAATGGGATAACAGAGAAAACTCAATAAAAGGACCACTTTTGATGTTTGTCCTATAATTGTTATTAGACAATAATGAAGTACATATTTATAAATCAGTAATAGTTTTCTGTTAGAACAAATACCTTTACATCAGGACATTAATAGAAATGCCACTATTGAATCTTAAGACATGTTTGCATGGCTCTCTAGAAACATATGACCAAAATTGCCAGTTGGTCATACTAACCATCAATTCTTTTGTTGTATTAAATAAAATTTGTAATTCTACTAAACTAGATTATAAAGATTACATATTAATATGCAATTATAGGAAAATGTTTTTATAAAGCTGTAAAATAATATGTTCTCATAAGTTAAGAGAAATTATATAAAAGCTCAATAAATGAAGAATTAATGATGTTTTAAACTGTGATTAAACTTACAAATAAAATTAACACAAAATATTAATCTTTGAGTTTAGTGAAAACGTAAAAACGTCTATTCTGAAAAATGATTGAGCTCATTAAAACTGATAATAGCATCTGCATAATTTGTTAATTTTCCTTTTGCTATGGCTGTTAGTGAGGGACTTCTCTTCCTGGGTCCCCAAGGGGCGTGGTTTGAAAGGCGGGAGTTTCCTGGCTCCATGCCTCCATCCAGGAACTCAAACGTAAAGTTTTTTATCTGGGTTTCCCCCGCACGGGCTAGGTAGAGAAAGCCAGACGAGGCTCCTTTGTCCAAAAAAAAAATCTCGCTGAACGCTTTGGGAGGAAGGGGCTCTGTAACTCAGAGCTGTGGGCCAAGCAGCCAACCCAGCGTCAGAGTCAAAGATCAATCCTTCTCAGGGTTCCCTCTCTTGACACCATGGGAGCTGTCTTTCTCTCTCTCTTCTGTCTGTCTGTCTAATACATCGCTTTTCCGCAAAACCCTTTGGGTCCACGATATTTATTTGAACGTCAAACTCACCGGGCCTCCTGAGCGCCTTTCCCCATTCTTCAGGGTTAGGCAGGCTAAGAACCTCTTCAGAACGGGGAGCTGAGTACGCTCCCCGGTTACATTAGGAAACCTAGAAAAAACGAGTAAAGCAAAACACGCTAAAGTTTGGTTTCTAACACAAATTATCCCCCGTTATATCTTTTCTCATGCAATTCTTAAGTTTTATTATTGTAATAACAATCAGGCTTTTAAATGCATTTTTATTCTGAATTTATGACAACCTTATTAACTAAAAACATAAGAAACACTATAAATAATGCTCAATATGCCTCATTAGAAAATTTTACTGTGAAATTCTGGAAATTGCAAGGACACATAGACATTACAAATTCAATTTCTATAAATACCAGTTTTAAATAGACTCAAAGTGAGTAATTAAGAAGGTACAATGATCAGTTTCCAATTCTCAGGCTCAGTGTGCTGTATGTGATACAACTATAGTACAATTTGGAATCATAATGTCAGTTCTTTCCATAAGTCATTCTGTTGCAAAGAGATCTATTCATTCAAAAAATACATTTATTTAACAATGTCATTTTTAGTAAGTGATACAATTTGGTAAGTATAAATTAGCTCATTTTTGGCTTGTATGTCTAAAATATGATTGGAAGAGATATTTATGAGATTAAGTTATTAAAATACTGGGATCAAGATCAGAAAGTAAATGTAAACTATGGAATCAGAATCATAGCATGTGTTCCAGGTTTCAGCTCCGTCACTTAGTAGACTAATGACTCTGAAATTTTTGCTCAGTTTCTCAGAGGTCAGTATCCTCATATGTAATAATTTGAGAAACATGTAATGAAACTTGCACTTCACATCTGTAGTACATTGCATTTATCTTGTATTTTACATATTGTTTATTATCTGTCGTTCTCACATAACTGTGTTTTTTTCAAAGGATGAGAATATAAATATTTTTCTGATGTCTAATCCAGTACTTATTATAATATATGGACTATCAATGAACAAATAAAATTTGAGTTCTAGTTGCAGTTTTTGTCCTGAACAAACCATTTAACAGTCTTACAGTATTTAATTTATTCATTCTTTAATGGACTAGGGTTCTAATCCAATAGTGGACTGCAAGTACAGTCATGCATTGTGGAATGAAGGCGACACATTCCGAGAAACGGCTCTCTAATTTGTTTTATTGTTGCATGAACATAACACAGTGTACTTACATTTACCTACACGGCATAGCCTGTGACGCACCTCAGTTATATGGGACAGCCCATCGCTTCTGGGCTACAAACCTGTACAGCCTGTTACTGTACTAAACACTGCAGGCAATTTTATAACGGTGGTATCTGTGTATCTAAACATATCTAAAGATAAAGGAGGTACAGCAAAAATACAATATAAAAAAAGTGTTCACCTGCATCAGGTATTAACCATGAATGAAACTTACAGGTCTGGAAGTTGTTCTGGGTGAGTCAGTGAGTGGTGAGTGAATATTAAGGCCTAGGGTATTATTCTTCACCACTGTCGACTTTATAAACAATGTACACTTAGACTACACTATATTTATTAAAAAACATACAATAATTGCAATAGGATGTCACAATGGCTTTGACATAACTAGGTAAAAGGGATTTTTCAGCTCCATTATAATCTTAGGAGACCACAGTCATGCCATTATATGGAGCACGACTGTACTCAACTTTGTGGTCTGTTTACACAAGGATGTTTGGTGAGCAAGAAGGAGATCAAACCAGGAATGTGGATTGATGGATTGGATTGTTCCCCACCGAGGTGACCCAAGGACCAAATTATGCCAAAGTACTTAGTATGATAAAATTAATCTCAATTTCTCTGTTACTTATTTCTGAGAAATTTAATGTTATGGACAGTTGCACGGTCACAAAAGACCCAAACAAGCAATGGTAATGTGCCTTTGAGGCAACTAACCACATGGAATTTGCAGGAATCTGAGTTAAAGTTGTACCTCAGTCAGTGGCTAGAAGCACAGGGGAAGGGATATAATCTTCGAGAATCTCTTTGGATCCTGAGCATGAGGTAGGGCATTTCTACAGAATGGATGTCAGCTTCCAGCACTAGTGCCCTGAATACCAGAACTAAGACTTGTCCAAAGGAAGTTTTTTTTTTTTTTTTTAACCTCTAGACTTTGTAGATAACTGAAAACAATGCAAACATTATTTTTGCTTATAAATATGAAGAGACGATCCATCTGTGGCAAGACAGTTTTGTATCCATTCCTAATCTATAAAAAATATCTGTTCTTTGCATTTTCATTTTAACTGAGTGGTAGGTACTTTCCAGTTTCCCAAATTAATTATTGAACTAAATAAAATCATTCATATGTCCTATTTTTATATGTATATGGGATATGATTTTGTTTTTTAAGGAAATGTACCTTTTAATAGTTTGGAGGTCCCACCAAGATGCATGGTAGATCTACCTGAAAAGCCTAGATGTACTTTATCTCCAGAGCGCTGTATCTCACCAGCTGGTTAAGCCAACTGGCATCTTTTACAGCTTCTCATCCAACAGGAAACAGAATATCGATGGTTCTTTGTTTTCTTATTTTTTTCTCTCTATTATATGTGTTTTCTTTTGGTTTTGGTTCATTTACAACTGATATATTACTTTCCACTGGTGGCAGCAAAGACTGAAGATTGGGCTTTATGGTCTAAACATCTAGTAAGCTCTGTTTGTTATGGACATCTATTTTATTTTGGGTGAAAGACCATAGAAAACCTGGCTTACTAGTCTTTGTTTGGTTCTATATTTTTCCAGTTTGAGTTCAAATCACTCAAGGATTTTATTTCTACCAGAAATGAGAATGGGTACTTAATAACTGAACATGCAAAAAAAAAAGTTTCCATGTTTACTATTGACACATGACAAATTGTAGCATTGAAGCTCTGCCTATACACAGACCAGAGAGTTTCTCTATGCATCTGGAAATCAGAAAGATTTTTACCTTCAGCTGCGTGAGTTTGCCATGTTTCTATTTCTGGAGAGTATTAACCTATTTTAAAGTCAATTAAATTATAATAGTTCTATTCTTATTTGTTCATGAAGACAAATAAGTATATACACTTATATAACCATATGTAAATAAACACAAATAAGCATATATGCAAATTACGTGATATATACCAATTGTTTCTTACAAGGTGTGTTATATTGTCACTAATTCCCTTTTTTGTTATTCTGACCTTTAAAGAAAAAATGAAGATAAATGGCTGATTATATAATCTGGAAATCTTCAAGTTTTAGTTGAAAATAAGAAAAAATAGAAATACTTTATAATAATCTAATTTCCTTATCTGTTAATACACCATCAGCAATTGTGGATGACATCTATTTATTTTGAGATATGGACAGGTGGTATGGAGCAATAGATAGTCTTGACAAAGTATATGCCCTTTGGGGAGGACTCTACTAAGCAACTTGTAGGAGTTCATCTATCATTATCTAGTATATTTCTTTTGTCATGGATTCTCCATTCACAGATTTCTAGTTCTCTAGATAGAGCATATTTTCTATCTATTGTATAAACTAATTAAATATTCATGAATTTGTATTGTTTTCATTCTACACATTATATGTCCTGAGGCTACTACAAAAGAATAAAGTAAGTTGTCTTATGTGGAGATAACCTGTAAGTTGTGGCTAGCAGAGAGTTAACCAATAGATTTCAACTTCATTTAGTGCATATTTTCAAAAGTCTTTAAATGACTATTAATAGAACGTCCCGTATTTGATGAAGAATAAATCTATTTGTGTAATTTGACGTGGCTTTAAAATGATATGACAAACCAATAATCTTAATAAGAATCCTCTTATTCACAGAAAGCTGATAAATTGGTATTAAATTTTAGTATAATCACTGAATGTTAAAACCAATTTGGAAAAATTTTACATTGAAAAAATTACATACTGATCTCTCTCTGTCTTTTATTTGGCACAATCAATGTTTCTGAAAGGACTTTATATTTTACTTTTCATACAATAGGAAACTGAAGAAAAAAAGATATTTGCATTAATATATGCAGTATATTAGGTAGAGTGGTATTATCTCCTACTTAAATTTTCAATTAATCACATTAGGCTCTACATTATTTGCATAAATATATTTAATACTGTTTAGAGTGGAAACATTTGTTCATCACTCTGGTAGATTCTCAATGACATGCAAACGTTTTTCAAAGCTGATACCAGCTTCTTCTGAGGATATTAATAAAGATGCACTATTTTATTCCTATTGTTTCTTTGGGTCAAATGTAGCAATTTACCATGAGAGGAAAATTATTTTTTATAAGAAAAATCTACATAGATCTACATAATCTAATTATTTGTGTTCCTTGATTAAATCCCCCACAGCAGTTCACGAATGAAGATAGTTGCATTTCACAATTACTAGGTGATTTGGTACAACTGAAATGAGCTTCTTATTATTTCAATACATGAAAAATCTGAAGAAAATATTCTTACAGGATATAATTAAACAATACACTTGGGACTGCAGATATAATTTGCTTTAAGAAAACTGAGATTTTTATTGCAATAATAATATGCTGTATTTGCAATTCTTTTCTTAAACTCGACAGAAAGAATGTCAAATGACCTTTACATACACACACATATATATGCATTTATGTTTGTATAATAATGAATCCTGGAGGAGAACAAATGACAAGAGAAAAGGCATGTTAAGCAAATTATTTTTTTTAAGTAAACAAAATTATTTGCTTTCATTAAGCATAGTGGATTTCAAAATTTGAACAAAGGGAATGCTGTATGCAAATGAAGTCTAACTCTGATGTTCAGTAAGTAAAACTTAAAGCAGGTTGGATGAGAAGCTAGGACTGAGCATCGTTGGACTTCAGTGGCTTCTCAGATGCCACTTAGGACCTTCTGTGGCACACAATTTGAAAACGCCTTATGTTAAATATGCTAACTCTGTCCCATACATATCTGCTTTCTTTACAAATGGGCACAAGTCATATTTGGCTTTTAATTTTCTGTTATTTGTTTTTCCCCCAATCATTCCAGGGAAACATATAAAGAATAGAAATAACATAAATGAGAAAGTTATAAACTCAAATAATGTTTTCCAATATCTTAGTATTGCTCCATTCCCTCAAATTCCTGACTTCGTTATGAGATTTTACAAAGCTTTCCTGGACTTTCTCTTTCTGATATGTTCCTCGCATATACAACTGAATAAATCATCCACTTTCTTCTGATTCATCTTTTCTCTAAAAGTATGAAGACATCTACCGCTATAGTAGCCTTGCTTGCTGTGGTGTGTTTCAGTTTAGTTCTACCGGTAATTTTTTTTTTTTGTCAGACATAGCTGGTTTCTTGAGAAACAAAGATTATTCATTGATGGACTCAGAAGGTCCTCAAAGAGGCTAAATCAATTGGAGAAGCAGGCATATGAAAGAAAAAAAGTATGGTAAATTATATGTACACAAAAAGTCCCTTGAAGAGAGCAATGCATTTTAAAGTAAGTCATTGGTATAACTGAGGCTCTCCAGGAGGGCCTTTTTAGTATATTCTGCTTTCTGCTCTATGTGTATGGTTTAAATACTGAATTAAAAATTCCTACATGTATTGATTGGTGCTGTTGTATCATCAGTTCAAACTACCAGAATTTGAAACAGAACCAGCCAGAAGAGATCCTTAGGTTCTGACTTTATTTTAAAGTATTTTATTTTTATAATTTAATTGGTTTCCTGTAATCCAGATAAATTTGTTGCACTATATTTTAGTCAATAGCCACTTACTGAAATCTTCTATGCACAGTTCACGCTGAATATTGTTCTTCATGTAAAATTGTAATGTGATGTAATATATAATCTTAATGTAAAATTAGATAAGTAGAAATGATTCATTATTTTCAACAGAAGAATTTCCTTTTATGTTTTAATTATATTAACAGTAAGACAAGTAAATTAAATGCATCTAAATTCAAACACAGTATGTTCTTGTGAATAACTTAGATTCACTTATGTTTGAAAGATATTTGCATTCCCTTTAATTGCAAATATATCTTTCCCTAGGCTGCATAATATTTATAGATAAAAACAACCTATAAATCATTCACTTCCTTTATTGATAGATGATCTAAGTAATTTTAAATTAACACTTCTATAATTATTTTTAAAGATTTAAAAGAAGCCAAACTGTAAGTGAAAGTTGTTATATAAAATGAATTATGTATAATACAAAATTTCATTTAAATTTCACTAATTCTGTTTTGTGAATTGACAGTTTTTTTTAAAAGACAAGGCTATAGAGGGAGACCCACAGCTAGAACATTAAGAACCAGAGTTTGAAGGGTCAACTTAAAAGAGTAATTTAAAATCATTTGCATTTGTTGCAAAGCCTTTACTTGTGATTATAAAATGCTTTTGAATATAAGCAAAAAAATCATTGAAAATAATAATGATCTAGATGCTATGAACTTATCATCATACTCTAGTTATAAGTATCAAATTGCTGCATGAACAGAAATGTTTTTATAGCTAGTAATAGCAATATTTGAAACTACAAAATATGTCTGATTGAGCTAAACATTCAAATAAAATATTGTGGTTGGATTAGTCTGGCCTTCAGCTTTCTTTTCTCCTTCATTATATTCTAGCTTAGAAAATTTATTTGTTCCTCATAAAAAACCTTCACAATAAAAGTTAAATCACGAAGTGACATTTTCAACCTATTTTTGGAAGTAGATTTAATTTTTTTAAGTAAAAAAATTAGTTATTTTCAGCCTTAAAGATTGTGTTTGAAAAGAATAAACTTGCAAAAACTTGGAGTGTCTATGCTCTGAGGTGATGTTCAGTAATTTCCTCTCCAACTTGCCACCCATGCAGACGATCCGTTATATTTTACTATCATTCCACAGAGTGTCCCAGGCTCTAGTTACCTTGTACCAAGCTAACAAGCATCTGGAGAAATAGTGAATGCAAGTCATATTAGGGTTTTTTTTTTTTTTTTTTTTTGACAGGGTCTCACTGTCATTCAGGCTGGAGTGCAGTGGCATGATCACAGCTCACTGCAGCCTTGACCTCACGGGCTGAAGAGATCCTACTGCGTAAGCCTCCTGCCTCCTGTGTAGCTGAAACCACAGGCATGTGCCACCTCATCCAGCTAAGTTTTTTATTGTTATGATTTTCTTTTTTTGTAGAAATGGGATCCTACTTTGTTGTCCAGACTGTTCTTGAATTCCTGAGCTCAAGCAGTCCTTCTGGCTCAGTCTCCCAAAGTGCTGGGATTACAAGTGTGGGTTATTGTTTTCAATGGCTCCAAATAATAGCCATCTATAGCAAAAGTAATAATAATGCTATCATTTTGATTGTATAATTCAAGTTAAAATATGTAATAGCAAATGAATTTCAAAGTCACTATATTTATCTTTTATTTCTCTTTGATCCATCTTCCTTTCCCCCCATATGTTTGGTGAATGAATAAATGAAACAACAAAGTACCCTGGGAGATACCGTGGAGTTTGTTGCATAAGAAGAAATGGAGCAAAGATTGATGTACAAATCCTGAAATAATAGGAGTTTTATTTAATTCACATTAATGCTTTCATCATTGTCAAAACACGAGTATTCTTGGAATATAAAATACCTGAAAATGCAATCAGATATACTACCTACATGAAAGAGGCTCTGAAGAGAATAACAGCACATTAAAATATAAACACCAAATACAAAGTGAAATATAAAATATAAATATCAAATACAAAGTGAAAAGTGACTGGGTGTGGTGACTCATGCCTGTAATCCCAGCATTCTGGGAGACTGATGCAGTTGGGCCACCTGAAGTCAGGAGTTCAAGACCAGCCTAGTCAACATGGTGAAACTCCATCTCTACTAAAAATATACAAATTAGCTGTCATGGTGGTGCATGCCTGTAATCCCAGCTATTCAGGAGGTGGAGACAGGAGAGCTGCTTGAACTATGGAGGTGAAGGTTGCAGTGAGAGGAGAGCAGGCCACTGAACTCCAGCCTGGGTGATAGAGCACCCACCCCCATGACAAGGGTAAAAAGCATATACATTAGATTTACATTTAAGTGGCATTTGTAAGCATGCAAAATAATATCATGTATATATTTTTAAAATACCACATATTCTTTATGTTTATACATATATTTTAAATTAAGACATAGTAGGAATTCTAGACAATAAATTTAGAGTAGTAGTTATCTCTGGAATCATTGGTCAGGGGAACTGAGATCAATTAAGCATAAACAAAAGAAGCTTTGGTTATATCTACCTTGTTTTGGTTATTAAACTCTATGGTTGATACAAGGGTTTGTTATATTGGTATTCATCTTTGTTTTTGCAAAAAATTCACTTTTTAAAATGATAAGATACTGAGTCAGTAGCTCATATTTGCAAAGTGAGCTTCATAAGATCTGAAAGCAGAATTAAAACCCTGAAAGAAACATACAATATAAATTATTAACATTATATTAACCAATAAGGATTTTGTTGTATTCACCTCTCACTATTCCAGTAGCAAAGCCAAACAGCCCTGTTCAACATACATCATTGTCACAGCCTCAAAAAGAAAAAAAAAAAAAAAAGCAGATGACCTGCCCCAACAAAAAGAAACTTAAAAAAAAAAAAAAAAAGAAGTGAACTTTTCCAGATGCAAAAAAATCAGCAGAATAATACTTGGCATACGAAAAAGCAATGGATTATGACACTGCAAAAGGAACACCATAGTACACTAACAATAGATCCTGACCAAAAAGAAATCTTAGACATCCCAGATGAAGAATTCAAGATATTGATTTTAAAGAAATTCAATGAGATGCAAGAGAAATCTGAAAGCCAATACAAAGAAATGAGAACACCAATTTAGGATATAAATGGGGATTTACTGAGATGATAGATATTGAAAAGAAAGCAAACAGAACTTTCAGAAATAAACAAATTTATTGAAGGAATTATAAATTACAGTCGAAAGCTTTCACAATAGACTAGATCAAGTAGAGAGAATCTCAAAGCTTGATAACAAATCTTTTTAATTATTTCAATCGGGCAAAAATAAAGAAAAAAAATAAAAAAGAACGTAGCCTTCAAGAAGTACAGAACTACATAAAGTGATGATAATCATGAATTATTGATATTCCTGAGGGAGAAGAAAAAGCACAAGGTTTACAAAATCTATTTAAGAAGATAATTGGTGACAGCTTCCTCAGTCTAGAAAGAGATTTGGCACCAAGATACAAGAGGCCCCCAAGAAAACTCTAGATAAATATAGTGAAAGAAACTCTCCACCGTAATATATGTTCACTAGACTGTGTAAAATCAAGATTAAAAAAAATTTGAATATCACTAAGAGAAAATCATCTAGTCATCTATTACAAAAATAAAAATTTAAAAAAATCCCCCATCAGATTAACAATGAACTTCTAAGCAAAAACTTTACAAGCCAGAAGAGTTCAAAATATTATCTCCAAAGTACTTAAAGAAAATAACCCTGCCAACCATTAATTTATCTTATTATAATATAATACCTGAGAAGTATAATTTATCTTATCATAAATTCATGGTCAGCAGGGGATTGTTATCTTATCATAATAAGCTTATTCTTTTTATAATAAGGTTCATAAAATGAAGGAGAAAGAAAGTCCCAAGGAGAACACTTAGACAATTTATCATTACTATACTGTTCTTACAAGATGATCCAAAGAGTTCTAACTTGGAAACAAAATGCCAACATTTGCCATCATAAAACCACACAAAAGTACAAAACAAATAGGTCTTATAAAACCATTACATAAATGAGAATAAAAAAGAAATCAATTAATATCATGACAGAACTTTACCAAATCTCAAAAACAAATAGAAAGAGTCTTCCAATCACAACCACAACAAAAACCCCAAGACCTGACAGATTCACTGCCAAATACTACCAGATATACAAAGAAGAACTCGTACCAATCTTTCTGAAAGTGTCCAAAAATGAGAGAGAGGGAATCCTCCCTTAACTCATTCTGTGAAGCCATTTTCACCCAGATACCAAACCCAGATGGACACAACAAAAAAAAATAATCCACAGATCAATATCCCTGATGAACACAGAGGCGGAAATCCTCAATTTATTGAGGATACTAGCAAACTAAATCTAACAGCATGTCAAAAAGATAACACATCACAATCAAGAAGTTTTTATTACCAGAAGGTAAGAATTGTTCAGCATACACAAATCAATAAAAGTAATTCATCATATAAACAGAATTAAGGAAAATAAGCATAGTTTTAATAGATCAAAAAAAATAAGATTTAATAAATTTCAGTAGCCCTTCATGATAAGAACTCACAGCAAACTAGGCATAGAAGGAACACATCTCAAAATAAGAAAAGACAAATAGGACAAGCCCACAGGCAACAACATGCTGAATGGGGAGAAATTGCAAACCTTTCCTCCAAGAAATGAAACAAGACAAGGATGCCCACTTTCACCACTTCTCTTCAACATAGTACTAAAAATCCTAAACAGAGCAATTGAGCAAGGACAATAAATGAAAAGCATTCAAATCAGAAAAGAGGAAGTCAAATTATATCTGTTTCCTAAATAATATTATTGTATAAGTAAAAAATCCCAAAGTCTCCTCTCCAAAACTCATAAATTTCCTAAACAAATGTAATAGTTTCAGGACGCAAAATCAACATCAGTATCATACAAAATCAGAAGCATTTCTATATATCAATAACAATCAAACAGAGAACCAAAGCAAGAAGGCAATTCCATTTACAATAGCTACAAAAATATGATATAACAAGGGGTATATTAACAAAGGTTGTAAAAGATCTCTAAAAGGAAACCAGAAAGCCTGGATGAAATAAATTGTAGATGACACAAAGAGGAAAATATCCCATGCTTATGAATTGGAAAAATCAGTATCATTAAAATGACCATACTACCAAAAACAAGCTTCAGAATCAATGTAATTCTTATCAAACTACCAATGCAATGCTTTACAGACATAGAAAAAAAAATTCTACAGTTAATATAGAACAAAAAACAAGTGCCCAAAAAGCCAGAGCAATTTAATTTAAAAAACAAAAAAATGGAGGCAACACTTCACTTTACCTCCAATTATGCTTCAAAGCTGTAGTAAACAAAACAGCATGGTATTGCTATAAAAATAGTCACATAAATCAACAGAGCAGGATAAAGAACTCAGAGATAAATCCACATATTTAGAGCCAACTTATCTTTGACAAAGTCAACAAAAACATTCATTGGGTAAAGGACATGATTTTCAATAAATGATGCTGGAAAAAAATGGAATTGTAATGTCCAGAAGAATAAAACTAGACCACTCACTTTCACCATGTACAAAAATCAACTGAAAATGGATTAAAGATGTAAATGTTAGACTTGAAACTATAAAAACTGTGAAAGAAAACTTAGCGAACACTCTTCTGGACACCGATCTAAGCAAAGCATTTATGACAAAGACCTCAAAAGCACAAATAACTACAACAAAATAGACAAATGGGACTTCATTGAACTGAGAAGTTTCTGCACAGCAAAAGACATAACCAGGAAAGTGAAGAGGCAACCTGCAATATGGGAAAAAATATTGTCAAGCTATGCATCCAACAGGGGACTGAAAACTATAATTTATATGGAACTCAAACAACTCAACAACAACAAAAACAACCTCATTAAAAAGTGAGGAAGACCATGAATAGACAGTTTTCAAAGAGACATGAATATGCGCAACGTGCATACCCCAAAATGTTTAATTTCATTATCCATCAGGGAAATGCAAACCACGATCACAATGAGATACTATCTTATACCAGTCAGAATGACAAATTAATATTAAAGTATCAAAAAATAACAAATGTTAGTGACAAAGCAGAGAAAAGGGAACACTTATACACTTATAATAGAATTTAAATTAGTACATCTATAAAAAAAAAAGAGATTTCTCAAAGAACTAAAAACATATCCACAATTCAGTCCAGCAATGCCACCACTGAGTATTTATCTGAAGGAAAATAAATCATTATATTAAAAAGATATCTGGGTATTCATATGTTTATCACAGCACTATTCAAAATAGAAAACATATGGAATCAACCTAATACCGCATATACATATACATACACTAACACACACACACACACATACGTGTGAGCGTATATGTATGGAGTAATATATATAATATAAATATATGTATATACATACACACCAAATAGTGTAATAGAGTACTATTCAGCCATAAAAAAGAATAAAATTATATTATTTGTACCAACACAAATGAAACTGGAGATTAAGTGAAACAACTCAGAAACATAAAGCCAAATATTTTATGTCTTTGCTGTGGGAGCTCAGTAATGTGTACACATAGCCATAGAGTGTTGAAAAACAGACACTGGAGACATGGAAGGGTAGAAGGGGGAGTGAGGAATTAGAAGTTACTTAATCGGTGCAATGAACATCATTTGGTTGATAGACTATAATCCTACGATCTATCATTTCACAACAGACTATTTTCAAAATTGTTTGAATTCATCAAACTCTTATCAGAATAATTATTCATTTGTAATTTAATTATTTAACATAATCACTTTACAAGTAATCATTTGCAAAAACAAATAACAGAAAAACAACATGATCTAAATAATGCCATTTTGTATTGGAAATTACAAGTTTTCCAAATAAAATCATTCACTGTGTAAATAACAAAACCCAATTATCAGAATTTGTCAAAATTCCATGTCTGTGATTTCCGGTGTTCTAATTTGTATATTTTATGTAGAAATTATTCTTACCTACCAGGGTTCTTGTGAAAAATGAATATAAATACACATGAAGCATTTAGAAGAGTGTCAGGTGTGAAATAAACAATCAATAATTGTTATTAACAATTATTATTATGTGTTTTTTGAAATGGTTATTTTTTCTTTTGTGAAATGCTATCCTGAATAGAAATAATGTACCAAACATACATTGTACCTTTACTTCATGTTTTCAAAGTGAATTACTAATAATTTAACATTAAATATATTTGATTTATTTTGAACCCAATTTTAGATTACAACAATAGGTATTAGAGACTACAAATAAATATTCGTTATTTCTTGCTTAGATTCCTTTGCTAACATCCTTTGATAAAGGTCTTCTGTGTTCTACTAATTAATTGCTAAGATTGAATTCAGGTGTGAAAATTACATGCAGTTAATTTTAGACTCCTTTGAGTCTCCTGTTTGAAGTTCATTACTATTCTGTCTGGTCAGGAATTTATTTTGCTCCAGGGAGAAAAGTCTCATGTCAGTTACCTGTTGCTAAAAATATTTGGTGTCTTAGGTTATCATCCTTCCTGTGGAAAGTATTGACCTTTCTTTTGTAAAAGGAAATCTACTGGAAAAACTTCGTTTAATTTTTACTGTTTTGTCAGATTATAAATTACAAGTGGGGAGACAGAATTGTTAACCAAGTTGCCTTCCTCCAATGATGCTAGCAACATGCAATGAGTAATATCAAATTCTTTTCTAATGTAAAATTTTAGCAAAACCACTTTAAGTGGAAAAAGCTGTACTTACTTTCACATTCATTATCAATTTTTATGTCAATATTTCTTAATTGATTGTAAATCATAATAAAACAAAGACAGACCTAGCAAGTTAAAAACTGGATCAAATATAAAATTGACAGTACCTAAACTAACTAAAACTAAGTAAACTTACTTCTTACTCTTATGAGATCAACAAAAAACAATTATACATTCATTTATATTTGCCTTATGCCTAATCAATACTGTTAAAGTAACATCAGGAACCCATGCACTAAAAGAATCTTGATCTTAAAATAAAAATAGCAATTTAGGAGGAAGTTGCTAGTGACTTTACAGCTTAGTTGTGGTTAAGCGAAAACAGGTCGTGCACCAGGGTTTGAAATCCCAAAGTAAACTATCAAATAATCAAACAAATCAAGATGAACAGCTGGGATGAAGTTATCGAACTGGAAGTAAAATGGCAGAGCTACAGAGAAGGCTGCAATTAGTTTTGTGAAGTCGTTTTCACAAACACCAGAGGTCAAAATTAGGAATTGAGAAGAGATTTTAGATGTACAGCCCCTAAAATGTCTATCTTCCACTCTTAGCAGAGTATTTAGCAGAACCTAACTGCCTAAATGGTTGATTTTTAGGTAAACTAGAGAGAGAGAGTTTCAGCTAAAAGGAGAGGGCATCAGGCTGTTATATGCCTTATCAATTTCTCTGATCGAAAGAATTCAGCATCTAGCCTCTTAGTTGCACATTCATTTTTGCATAGATAGCCTACTTGTTTTCCTAGAGTATCAACCATGGAGAATCAGAATGTCTGTTTGACAGCAGAGTATGGCTGGCATATCTATTTTCTACTCAAAACACCCTTCCCACCAACCAAAGATAGATTGACAAAATTGAATTGCATCAGGAATTAGCACATACTATCAGGCAGTTTGAAGTCTTGAAAGAGCAAGGATACCAAAACGCATCTTGGAATGCACTCATTGTTTGACTGATAAAAACTACTTGATTGGTCTATATAAGGGATTATAAGCAAGATTTATTTTCTTTGGGTGAAAAATATATACAGTCCTTATTTTAATGGAGTAAATTATACAAATTTAAAACTTCAGTACTGTTTTCTTAGTTTTGTTAATATCTTTCTATTGTTTTACCCAATTTTTTCACTTTGAAAACCGAATTGGGGGAAAAGTGTGTTCTGTTATAAGCAATTGTTTCCAGTACACGAAGAGCTAAAACAAAATGAGCTATAGAGAGTTCAAAAGGCACATTCTTTATTTCATTATTGAAAACATTAAAAAAGAACTAAATGCAATTATTGATGTTAATTCAGAACCCCCAATGTACAGATGTCGAACTGTTTCTGAAGTAATTAGTTCCCTGGGGACCAAAGAATGAAACAAAATCCTGATTTCCTAATGTGTGATGGTATATGCGGTGGGGAGGGGGCGATTTCCCGAAGCAGTCAATGTTTCTAACGTCATTCTTTCTGAGAAAAGGGCATGTTAAGACAAATCTAAGAAAATAATCTTCACACTGAAGTGGGATGTTTCAGACTGCACTCTTCGCATTTTCAGAAGCTGTTCTACGCAGAGCAGGACGTTTAGCAGTGTCCAGGTTCTCCACTCCCCAGATGCTAGCAGCCCTTTGTCCCAAATTACTACAGTCCAATTTTTTCTCAGGCCTCGTTAAATGCCCCCTGGGGAACAAAACTGCACCCTATTGAGAAGCAACGGGGAAGAAGTATCAAGCGGTAGTTTTCCCTTTGGGGGCTTTACAGCCTTAGGACGCAGGCTCCCAGGATGTCTCTTGTGAGAAAATTGAAATGTGCGAGGAACAAACTGAACAACAGGAATGGGTCTGGGCGTGTGGACTTGGAAAATACACACGGAAGGCGGCAGTCATAATTATTACTCTGGACGGTACTACTTCGGGTTTTCTCTGATCCCCTGGGGATGGGAGTGTAACATGCTGTAATCTTTTACGACTGCTCTATGACCAATTGCAACAGCGCAGCCTAGCTTCCAGGCGCTTTTTAACTTTATCTTTCCTCCTTTCCCCCCAGTCTCAGGATGCAGCTTTGAGACAAACGACACACGTATTTCCTTTTGTCTCGAAATACAGCCTCCCTAGTCAAAACTTCACTCCATTCCTTTTCCCACCTTATGCTTCCGTGCCTTATGCACATTTATTTACTTGGATGCTTGGTAGGCTCACACTATGCTCGCTTATCTGGTCATGTATTTCCTTAGAAGCTTCAGGGGCCAAATCCTGACATGAACCAGACACCTGTAGAATTCTCTCCCTAGTGGAAGATTACTTCAAAGCCAGAGTTCCCCTCTGGCTGGAGATCGGCTGCAAAATTCACTGCAGTTGAATTGTAACCTGGTTGGGCCCAAGATGGTGCAGACCCCTCACCAGGCAGAACAATAATTCAAGATAAGCCATAGGAACAAGACACATTGCCAGCAACTGCTAGCCCCCTTGCCTCTCCTGATTCCAAGCCCTTCTCCTTAAACCGCTGCCCCCTCTCCAGAAATTGGAAAGTGGCAATTTTTGGAAAGGATTCCAGTGATATTACCCTTTGCTGGCAACAGATTTAAAAATTCACTTTTTTTTTTTTTTATCATACCTTGTTCTTGTTACTTTGGTTTCTTTCACAAGCAGTGAGCAGTCGGATTATCTATCTTTCAGTTACACAATCAATTCTAATCATATATACTTATCAAGAAAAATGCAAACTTTTATCTTCACAAAGTTTGCAAAATTGTTCACAGCAGTTCTAATTATAATAAAAACTAGAAACATTCCAGGTGTTCATCTACAGAAGCATTAATAAACAAATGATTATGCATAATATATATATGTGTATATATATATATAGGTACATATATATATACACACACATATATATTACACACACACTAAAAATACTAAATAATATTCAACATGAAGAAAGATCGATCTATGACAACCCACAGGACATGCATGAATCTTGAAAAGTCTTACACTGATTGAAAAAGCTCTAATCCTAGAACAGGCAAAGTTAATACTTGGTAGAGAAAAATCAGATGGTGCTGCCTCTAGGAGTAAGGACTGACTGCAAAGTAAAATGAGGTAGCTTCCTGGGGTGATGGTGATGTTTCATATTTGATTGGAGGTTAAGATTTTGTTCATCAAACTATCTAGTTATTTCATCATATGTTTAAAATAAGAGAAAAAGGCACGTGCAAATATTGATTTCTAATAGAGGTATGCACAATGAAGTATTTTACATAACATGTACTGATACACATGTAAAAAAAAACCAAAATAAATTAACTAATAGAAATAAATAGATGTATAATTATATGGTAAGTCAAGATTACAATAGAATAGCAAAATCTAGGCGTGGCAGTTCTAGTTCAGAGATCCTTCGTATGATGTCCTCAGATTTATTACTCAATCACCTTGATTCTCAGTTCTCTAAACTATTAAATTAAAATAATTTTTTAAAAAGAGTCACTATGAGCATTTGAAGCATATATACTCAGCACATCATTAAGTGATCAGTATGCTTTATTGAACCTAAATTGCATTTTTTTAGAAAGGTATATATATACCTTGCTTCCTGGATTTGAGCCGGAGTCATTACTTTAAGTATTATAATTATATGGTTTATTTTGTGTATAGAATTGAGGAAAAACTGTACGTTCTTATTCTATTTTTTTTTTTCTGCACTCATTCCAAAAATCAAGGCAAAATTTCACTGGATAGTTATCCTTTTCCTACTTTTTTTGTGTGTTTTTCCTTACTGTTTGTAATTCTCTCTTTTATTTTACCAAAAGTTTCACCCTCTGCTTGCCTCTTTGCACTAGGAAATTTATTTTTAACAATTGTTTCCAGAGTTATGCTTACTATGGAAGAAGACTATTTAATGGGGCTCCATTAACATGAATAACTTTTAAAAATGACTTAATTGTTACTTGTTAAAAACCATCAATATGAAAACAATTATTTTTGCTTTTCTTAGCATGGAAATGATGATGTTGTGTGGTACACTGAAGAGAGCAGAAGCATTGGTTATCAGAGGACTACCTTCTAATTACAAATCTCAAATGATGCCTAGACCAGTGTCTTGTACACAAAATGTGATGCAGTTTTCTCTGGATAATAAAAATGGGTATTAAAGTAGCAAATATAATCAGAAATAAACTTCATAAGAAATGTGGATGGTATATATAAGGATTTGTATGAAATGCTGCTAGGGCATGTAGAAGAACATCTGAATAGAAAGTTAACATCATAATGATTTCTCTTTTGCTATGTTGTTCTATGAGTTATCATATGTCTAATACAAACAATTGAGGCTGAGTGTGGTGGCTCACGGGTTCACACCAGTAATCCTAGCACTGTGGGAGGCCAAGGCTGGCAGATCACTTGAGATCAGGAGCTCAAGACCAGCCTGGCCAGCATGGTGAAACCCCATCTCTACTAAAAATACAAAAATTAGCGGGATGTGGTGTTGTATGCCTGTAGTCCTTGCTACTTGGGAGGCTGATGCATGAAAATATCTTAAACATGGAAGGTGGAGGTTGCAGTGAGCCAAGATCATGCCACTGCACTACTGCCTAGGTGACAAAACAAGACTCCATCTCAATAAAAAAACAAACAACAACAACAAAACAATTGAATTGGGGAAGCAGGGACGGAAGTTAATTACAAAATTCATGTGGAAAAATTAAAAAAAACAGGAGAAAAAAGGCCTTTCTGAAAAGAAAGTGGTAGTAACAAGGGCGTCACCATATACTAAACTACCAGTTCATGATAATATTTTTATACGGCACAGGAATACCGAAAAATGTCAATAAAAAACAAAGTCTGAAATCAGTCTCAAATGTATTAAAAATAATGTATACTTAAAATGTATACTTAATGTATACTTAAAAAGGACATAAAATGATGGCAGTAATGTCAGGAAAATATACATAATTCCATAAAATTCTGGGACAAATGGAAATACAAAAAAATATAAAGCTGGATACTTACAACAGATCTCACTTAAAAAGTCAGAATGGAGAAAATGCATTGAACTCAAAAATGTCATAAAAATGTTTGAAAAATTGAGATGTATTCTTTATTTTCTCAACTTTACAATGCTTCTCTGCATTTGACCCAAATTCAAACTTATCAAAAGCTATTAAATAAGACTTAAAAAGATTAAAACATTTCAGAAGACAACCCTACAATGTCAAAATTAAAATAATACAATGAAAAATAAAATACTTCAAACTCCTAGAGAAAAGGCTCTTATCCTTGTATAATAAATTAGGTAAATGTGTTTCCAAAGTAACTCAGTGAGGAAAAGACAAAGCATCTCAGTAAAAAATTGTCCAAAAGAAATCGGCAGATGTTTTACAGAAAAGGACATAAAGTCTTAAACATTTGATTTTTTTTTAATCTAAGAGAAATAATACAAATTGAAATTTTGTTATTTATTTAGAGTGGGTGGAGTAACTATTTTTTAAAAATTTTTAGTTCCATGAACAATTGTAATTTGTGTACTCTGTTTATAACTACGTATCATGTCACCATAATTTTGAATTAATGTGAATTAAACATTAGATTCTTGCATAAATGTATTCTCCCGTGTCATATTATGGTTGTAACATTTGTACTGTAATGTCAGTCTCAAAATAAGTGGGTTTTGGTGATTGTTTTGGTCATTGTTTTCTTCACTCTTCCCATTGGGAGTGGGGTCTTCTCCCCCATCCATTTGACTTTAAGTCGTAGAATAGTAGAAATGAGGAAGCAAGCAGGAACTTGAAATAGTCTTGTACTATTGTCGCCCTTGCTTCTTCAAAAATGAAAACATGCCCAGGTAGCTAGCTATAAGATGAGAGAAAAGGCCATTCTAGACCAGCCAAACAGAATGAGTTCTCTTACATAAAGTGCCACACTTATGATAACCATTTTATAGAATATTCTTTTTTTCATATAACATCTTCTGTAGATATATTATGTATAATTAATTGCATATATTTAAATGATATAATTAACAATTTTTGGTACAATTTTGTAAATTGTAAAGTTAAAGTGTAATTATTTATATACATATAGACACATCTTTATTTTTCTTGCCTTTAGGGATCACTGAATTTCCTGGATGTGTTCGTTTATAATTTTTACTTAAAATTTATTGAAATACACTTTCTTGCCTATCAGAATGAGGATCAAAATAAAATCTCCTACTGTTGGGTGATAGGACTGTAAATGGGTAAGCTCTATTAAAAACACTTCGATAATTACTTTCACTATCAAAAATACATATACTCTTTGAGGCAGCAATTCAAATTCTTGGAATTTGTACTACAGATATACCGGTATTTGTAAAATAATCATGCATAAGATATTGATAGCAGTATTGCTTTAATTATAAAAACCTAACCCCTTCTTAAAAGCTGATTAAAGCAGAATAGTGTTACCAGAAGCTGTAGGGAGTGAAGATTGGGATACTGGTCAAAGGATACAAACTTTCGGTCAGACAGCAGGAATAAGTTCCAGCGATCTCTTGTATATTATGGTGACTACACTTAGAAAAAATGTATCGTGGACTTGATTGCTAGGAGAGTAGATTTTGTGGTCTCAACTTAGAATACAAAAAGAAAAGTATGTAAGGTAATGCATATGTTAATTAACCTCATTTAGACATTCCATAATATATACATATCTCAAAACATTATACACACCACAGGTATATACAATTTTTGTCAATTTAAATCAATTAATAATGTAAATATAAGTTAAATAAGTTATAGTATATCTATAAACTGGAGCACCGTGAAGTCCCTAAAAAGTGAGGTAACTTTGTATCTATTACTATGAAATACTGTAAGGGAAGGGAAAAATGAATGCAGAACAGGGTGTAGTTTCTACTGCAATGTGTGTAAATATATTTCTGTTGATAAAAGAGTTCCTCAATTGCACTACTTTGGAAGTATCAATTACATCATAATACGTATAAATGATGTCCCTGGACTGCACAGTGCTGAGTTTGTGCTGCCATGTATCCCTATTCTGACACAGGAGATAGAGTCCCTCTGAAAGGATACACAAAAGTTGGTGTCAAAAGTTGCCTCTGGGAAGGGTACTGCATGGCTCGGGGAAGAAATGGAAAGAAGATTTATTTTCTATACTACCTTTTTGTAGACTTTTAATTTTGTGCTATGAATATTAATACCTATTTTTAAAATGAGCAAACATAAATTTTAAAAATTACTACTAAAGTTTCAGTATGCAGAGAAACCTATTAGCTAAGAAAACCTGACTCTGTTTTAAGGAAACAGTTGTAACTCACCATTAAATTCATTTTAGTTGGTTCTATTTGACACTAGAGTACCTTATATTTTCCCCCTGAACACAAGCATGCTGTTTGTGTCCTATTTCTGAGAATAAAGTGCCACTTTGATCTAGAAAGTCACTTCAGGGGTCACCATATTAGGTGAGCAGTATTTCCTTCAAGTTTCATGACTGATTATTTATAGTATTTGTAGTTTAATTTTAGGAAAAACATATAGGAGAATTGTTAGTGACCTCTGCTTGGGTCTTGCTTCAGAGGTAATTTTCTTTGCTTTACTGCTGACCTGAGAATCCAGATTCCTTTTTAAAGATGTGATATATTTTCTTCAAAAAATGCTATGAAGTTTATCTGCAGTCTTGTTTTTGAAGGTTTGTAGAAAAACGAACTTAATAACTCTGAAACAAACTGACTTTCTTTAACTGCTCTATTACCTGTAGAAGTCTTAGCTTTTTTGTTTATATAAATACATTCTCTTAAAAATTGGCATTTTCATGATGAAGATAAAGCTATTTTTCTTTCCCTTTTACTGTACGATATTTGCTTCTTTAGATTTGTTAACAGCAAATTACATTGCTGTGAGGGGGAGGGAAGGACCAATAACTTACAATCAACTCTGTCACTTACAGACTTATTCCCAGTGCCATGATATACCACAGAACGTTCTGTGTCATCTGTGCAAGAGTATCAAGCAGTGATGAATGGAATGAACCAAGGTCAGGAGGCAGGAATAAAACACAAAAGGATATTCTGTTCTAAAAGTGTCATTACAGGATTAGGATATACAAGGCAATATCAAGTAATAAAATTAAAATATGATGAATACAGAGAACCAAATTTATCTGAAAAGCAATCTGTAGGAAGGAGACTTTATTCCAGTGAACAGATTGCAAACAGATGCAGCCTTCAGAGTAAAGTGAAGGTGTATTTTAGAGAACAAAGAGAGGGTTTAGGTTTTAAAGCAATAGTTCTTACACAGGTTCCCAATCAGGTTTGTTTAAGCAACTGATATAATCCAACTTACTTTGTTGTGATTGATCAACACAGATGGATCCTATTTGGTCAATACAGTGAGCTCTGATTGGTTGGTTCTGAAGAGCTCTGATTGGTTGGTTCAGGTAAACGCTGATTGGTTCAGGTAAGCTCTGATTGGTTGATTTACAAGCCCTAAACCAGAATTCTGTCAGTGTTTCTTTTAAATGATGGGGGAGATGGACAATACAGCAGAAACTGGTTGGCTTGATTATAGAAAGGGCAGTCCTCTGATACTTTTACAACAACTTTTTGAGAACACGGAGTACATGACCATTTGCTCACCCAACTCTGGCAAACTAGTTCTATTTTAACTCATGACAGTTAGACATAGAAAGTTTTGTGTGTCAGCCATGTGCACACTTTAACAGTACCAAGGCAAAGATAACATAAAAAAAGTGTTCAAATATAAACAAAATATTTTTGAATTGCAAAATTGTGTACAACAAAAGATATGCACAACATTATGCATATATAGAAAGAGTCATCATGCACAGCATTATGTATCATAAAGGAGGTGAATAAATGAACAGGAATTTGTATTTTATGAAAACAAAAATTTTAAGGCTATTTTCTCTATTTAATAAAACTTATATATTTATTATTTTTGAGATAAAGTTTTGCTCAGCTCCCAACCTGGAGTGCAATGGCATGATCTTGGCTCACCACAACTACTGCCTCCTGGGTTTAAGCGATTCTCCTGCCTCAGCCTCCTGATTAGCTGGGATTACAGGCATGCATCCCCACACCTGGCTAATTTTGTATTTTTAGTACAGACAGGGTTTCTCGATGTTGGTCAGGCTGGCCTTGAACTCCTGACCTCAGTTGATCTGCCTGTCTCAGCTTCCCAAAGTGTAAAATTTATATTTTTAAGTGGATATCATGTGGAATTGAGTGGTATTCTATACCAGGATTTTGTTTTTTAATTTTTTATGACATAGATCTGATTTTAATATTTATGCTGAGCTAAAGATGATTTATCTCTAATCACATATAAGAGATTAGATTTACAATAAGAGATTAGATTTACATATACTTGTGTGTATTTAAGAGGCCGCATGATGATACCATATTTCATGTGTACATTAATTTTTTCATGCATTCTTTTAGTTATTACTGAGTGGTGTGTATATGTGCCTTTGTGTGCATAATGTGTAGTGTGTGTTATATTTAAGACATTTCTAATGGAATGCCAGTGTGTTAGGTAGAAAATACAGGCAAAACTGAAGCGAAACAGCTGCCTACTCATGAATCCTGTACCCATTTGTGTGTTTTTTTTTAACGGGGTGCTTAAATTTCTTGTGAATTACACCTTTGCATTCCTCATAGATTGTGGATGTTACAAATATCTTTTTCCAGTTTATTATCCAGCCAATAACATATTATTATCATAATGTCCTTTATTGAGCATAAATCTTTCATTTTGATGTTGTAAATCCATCATTTTCCCTTATAATTTGTCCAGTATAGGACTTACATATGAAAATTTGAGATATAAAATTTTAGATGTGATGGCATAAAAAAATTAAACACAAATTAGTTTTTATCACTAGACAAGCGAAGTACAAAGTGGTATGTGCCTACAATTAAATACTAAGTAGTACAGTGAACTAATTAATTGGATTTATTTAATGTAATACAGATAGACCACATAGCATTGCTCTGAGTATTAAAAATAGAAAATAAGAAGATACTTAATATGATAGAATTTATGTAAATTAAACATACATATAAAAATCACGTTATTTTTATTAATGAATATATGTATTATATGTTTTATACATATAAATATATAAATAAAAATATGTATATATTTATATTTTAATAAATATAAATATGTAAATAAATATTTAATAAATATTTTAAATTTAAAAAGAGAGAATATTCTTGACTCTTTTAGGACCTCTTTTTAGTATATTAAATAAATGTATAGTACATTCCAGTATAGCTGAAAGGATGTAAGAAGGTGAAGGAAACGGTAGTGTGAATTAAGTGTGCTTGAAAAGTACTGAAATAAAACAGCAGAGTGTTCTTTCCTTATACCAGCTGCTAATGATTTTGTGACATGACTCAAGGGGAAAATCAATTGATCACTAAAAAGCTGGCATCTAAAATCTAAAACAGATATGGAATATGGCTCCAGGTTAGAGTTATACTTTAATAGAATTGGTAGGAGAAAGAGATGAGTAATTATATATTTCAGGTAGAAAAGGATGAGTGGCATTTCCAACCACACATATGTTCATGCATACATCTTGTTGACAAATGCTTATTGAGCACCCACCATGGTCTAAGACTCAACAGGAAACAGAATCGCTAAGATCTCTGCTCTTGTGACAAGTTGCAGTGAATAAACACATAATGAAATACAACTGACCACAGAGAACACCACATTACCTAAAGAATAAAAGCAGTGCAAAAGAAGAGTGATGGGCTGGTTTCTTTAGACTGGACAGATGGAAAGTTCTAAGGAGGTGACATTGACAAGAGGCAGCCTGCCATGGAGATCAAGGGAAGATCATTCAGGGCAAAATGAGTAGAAAGGATCTTGGCACATTTGAAAACCTGACAAAGTTATAAAGTCTAGTGAACCAGGACAATAAAAGATGAATAAGGGTTCAGAGAGATAGAGAGGGGGAAAGCACATGGGTTTTATTTGCCAGGAGAGGGAATTTGGAGCTTAACCTAAGTGGGACTGAGAATTCCTGAACGTGGTTAAGCAGAGAAGTGAGATGCTCATTTTGTTTACGTTTGTAAAAGTTAATATTGCTGCTGTGTTGAGAATGGATTGTACAAAGACACAAGTGATATTAGGAAGATAAACAGAAAGTGCAAGTAGAAGGGAGGACACTAGAAGAGAGGACCCAGCTTTCCTTAATGTTTTTAGCCAACTTTCCAGAAGTCCTACCTAATAGCTACTATTAGTATTTCGTTTGCCTAGAACTAAGTTGCAGGGCCAAATCTAACTTTAAGAGAGACTAGAATGTAACATTTTTTATTTAACAATGAACATTCTGAAAAGAAAAGAATATAAGGTATACTGTAACTATGTAACCAAGGAAGGTTAAAAAATACATAACAGGAAACAATTTCGTGTCTGTCACAGAGATATTTTAGTTTGGGAAACATGGTTTGGGAGCTATAGGGGTTTGTTCTGGAGCATGAACCTAGGAAACAGAATGCAACTGGATTACCCAAATTGAAAAAGACAATGTTGTCGACGTTTAAGTACACTGACATTTCTATTTTTATTTTTATTTTTATTTATTATTTTTTTTGAGACGGAGTTTCGCTCTTGTTACCCAGGCTGGAGTGCAATGGCGCGATCTTGGCTCACCGCAACCTCCGCCTCCTGGGTTCAGGCAATTCTCCTGCCTCAGCCTCCCGAGTAGCCGGGACTACAGGCATGCGCCACCATGACCAGCTAATGTTTTGTATTTTTAGTAGAGACGGGGTTTCACCATGTTGACCAGGATGGTCTCTATCTTTTAACTTATTACTAATGCTGGTTTGTGCAGCAAATTGGGATATTCTAGAAAATGTTTTCCAATTCTACCATATAGCATATATTTCATTTCTACTTTGCTTCTTTCTCACTGTGTCTCCACACAGAGTCATACATCAGGAAACCTGAAATAGGGCTTAGCGTGCTGCTGAGAAATGACATATTGTCTATAAGAATAAAGCATTGAATACACCATGGAATATTATGCAGCCATAAAAAGGATGAATTCATGTGCTTTGCAGGGACATGGATAAAGCTGGAAACCATCATTCTCCGCAAACTGACACAAGAACACAAAACCAAACACCACATGTTCTCACTCATAAGTGGATGCTGAACAATGAGAACACATGGACACAGGGAGGGGAACATCACACACCAGGGCCTGTTGGAGGGTGGGAGCTAAAGGAGGGATAGCAGGGCTGGGGGATAGGAGAGGGATAGCATTAGGAGCTAGTGTAGACAATGGGGGGATGGATGCAGCAAACCACCATGACACATGTGTACCTATGTAACAAACCTGCACGTTCTGCACATGTACCCCAGAACTTAAAGTAAAATTAAAAAATAAAATGCACATTACTAATATTTATAATATGAAAAATAAACAATAAAGCATTGATCACTAACATTAGGCAATAAAGAAGTAAGGATAATATGTTTGGACTCCAGGCAACTGAATTCCAATCCAAGTTGTCACTAAATAGCTGTGTGACTATTAACACCTACTTTATCTCTCTGAGCTTCAGCTAAATCAAGTCTACCACAGAGTGTTTGTTCTTGGAATTGGTGCATTTACGACCACATTAGGATGGGAGTAAGAAGGGGGATAAAAAGGAGAACAATACGCAAGGTGAATTCTAGCCCTGCTGATCAGAGGCACCTAGGTAATTACATTTGCACCGCTCTTACGTGATTGAAACAATGGATGTTTTCATTCAAGTGAAACATCTAACAGCATCAATTTACAAGTCCCATTGAGCATGACATTCTATGATTCTATGGTTTTTCAGCAGGTACTTAAATTGCGAAGTTTATGTCTAATTGTGAGGGAAGAATATGGCCCAGCCAGTTGCATCATTAGGGAGGCAGATATGTACTAACTACACAGAAATAGCAAAAACTAAAAGATAATGTAAATAAAACACCCACAGGTATAAGAATTTTATATAGGAAGATCATTATAGTAATGAAATAATTTTTCATTTTACCAACTGAAAGCATTTTTTGATTCAAATCTCATTTTATGTTTAATTACTTCCAATACAGTTTACATTTAAAATATATTATTTTCTTAGATATCAAAACATATGTGAACCTCACAAGTACTAGATATTTTTATTTCAAAAATTAACTGATTATTATTAAGAATACATCTTATTTAACATAAATTGTGTTTCCTTAAACACTAAAACATGTATGATTCTCATGCAAATACCGAGAAAATTGTAGGGACTATTAAGTCTCTTTGCTTTTTATTTAAAGATCTTTCTGTTTTGCATAAACTGAATTTATAAGTGGTGATAATCTGGTAAACAACAGCATACAGACTCAGTAAAAACTCTAAGCAGGTTTTGGGTCCAGCTGGTATTCTTAAATTTTTTATGATGTAACATAACATAGAGCCATCTAAATTCGCACTTCAGGTAAAAAAATAAGTTTGAGGACCTTCAAGAGAATTAATTTTCCTACCAAATCACAAAATGTAAGACCTCATTGAATAATTCTGGCCCTAGAGAACAAGGGTGATTACAAATTTCAAAGTGTTACATATGGCAGCTTACTCTTAGCATTGCTTTCTGGTTGGTAGTAAAGAAAACAAAAAATACTGAAAGCATCTTTAAATTTCCTTCTACCTTTCATCACACTTGTATAATTCTTATTCAGAGTCCTAAATGAAGAGTAAATAATGATTAAAGGAGAAGTGCTTTATATATTAAAGAGAGAAAATATTGAATTATAGTTTCATAGTACTGGCAGAAGCACTAAAAACTGCGTTTCTGTTGGGGCTATTTAGTGTGATTTTAACATTTTATTGGGTAATACATATAAGGCATTAGCTGATGTAGTTTATATATGTTGTTATTTCCTTTAATAACCAAAACAACCACATAATTCAGGAATTTCATATATCTAAATATACCATGTATCTTACGTTGCAAACATCAAATCAGACATTTCTAGTAAGAAAATTTTCATATATGATCTTCTTGTTTTCAGTGATCAAGAACATACAAATGTCTTAAATAGATCTATAGAAAGATAAATAAATTTTAATGTTTATAAAACTTCTAATGGTAGAAAAACAGCTCCAGATTTTTTCTTATGAAGCATTTCATATCCTGGATTTCACACAATAATTACAGACTTTAGAAAACAATGCAGTAACATTATATGCATTTTTAATATTAATAATATGAGATTGGGTAATTCATAAGATACCCAAATTTACACTCAAGATGACAGGTATTCCTGGAGCAGCTCCTCTAATTCCAGATTCAGTACTTATTCCACCACATGGCACCTACAAATTATAGTAGAAATGTCTGCATTTCAGGTGATGCTCATGAGATACTCTTAGAAAATGATTCACATTAATATATATTCATCTCCTCTTAAAAATGTATTTTTCCCATACTTTCTCCCTCTCTGTCTTTCTCTTTCTCTCTCCATCTCCATCTCTTTTTGCATTATTCTATTGGCTGAGATGAGATGTCTCTATACCCAAAGTCTCATGGAAGCCATCCTGAAAAAAGAATAGGCATGTAGCTACCCTATCAAAGGCTGCCACATCTTTTAGAAAATAAAATAAAATATACATTGTAACTAAAACTTACCAAACAAAACACATTTAAAGGATGTGAGTACATGGACTAGTAAATGAATCCAACTATTTTGTTCACTTAGTAATCACAATTAGTAATATTTCCTCAGTCAAATCCTTCGGTTATCATTATAAACTATATTATTATAATTGTTATACTACATGTTATAAAATATATTAAAAATATCTAAATATATATTAAACAAATCTCAAAAATTAATTTTGTTGAAAATTTAGAAACGTTTGAATTACTATGTACACTTCATTTTTCAAAAGGATTAATTAGTATTAAATGCATAGACATTTGGGATTTTTTAATTGAGAACTTTGAGTAAAAGCACTTTTAATTATCTAAATGTTAAAAACAACTTTAGAATGTTATTAATAATATAATGCATATATAGTTAAACATAAATGAATATTATGGATATTGTATGTTTTATTAATCAGTTTTTTACGAAGTACATGTTTTAAAATGGTTGCATTGCATTTATTAATTTTAATAATTCCAGTCATTGATTCATAGTCAATAATCCATTGAAATATATTCTAGAGGGATTATATTTGCATATTAGGACAATATATGAGTTTCACAAAGTGTTTCTATATATACTAACTTGTATATCTTAAGTACTAAAATCTGTCATCTAAACCATTATCACTTGTAAAAACGTATTTGTGGGAGGGAGAGTACCAGAGTTTTATAACTTACTCTATCACAAATCCCACTATGTATTTACGTATGCTTTTAGTATGTCAGCATTTATTTTTTTCCAAAATGGAAAATTATTGGAAATTATTTTAGATGTTCTACACTATTCTGTGATTCTAAGAAGCAGTTCTTTATGTAGGTCTGCATAGAAGTTGAATTTACATTAACAACTCACTCACTTCAGAATGATAGGCCTTCATAAGCACAGCAAAACTTTGAATATTTTGCGATCTACATACTAATCTAATTGTTCAGTTGCCCTGTTTTTATGGTACATTACTAGAATTCATCATCCTAATTAAAAGTTCATTTACGAATTATATTGATATGTCATTTAAAAAAATTATCAATATCTCTACTTGAGAGCAAGATAGGTACACAAGTCTTTAATATTCATTATTTTTCTGGCACTCATAATAAAAATGTTTCTGTAATAGAAACAAATAGTTTTTATAAGGCTATATGGCAATAAATAATAGAAAATGTTGTTACAAATTTCAGTAAGCATAAAGTATTACTAAATGCATCTGCAAAGTGCAACCCAGATAAATGCTATTTATTTACAATTTTATGAAATCCTCCTCTGTGCTTTACAGTAAAAACTTATCTTTGAATCATATAATACCAAAGTGTGCAACTATTTTAAAGTACTTCTACATTTCAAATATTTTCATATTTTTCAATTTATCTAAAAAATATATAGAGAAACATTGGGAATTTAAAAATAATTTTTATAATTTCAAATAAAATGTCAGATATCTCCTCAGCTGAAATAAATACTAATGAAAGGACATTCTATTTTATCTCACTTCTGACATTTAGACAATAAAAGGTATGAAGAAAAAATACTGGCATACAAACTCATTTTGACCTACTTTAAATTTAATTTGTTAGAAATAGCATATGGCCAGCAGCTCAAAAACATTATTTTCCAATTTCTCTCTAACATGCATATGTGAACATTTGAAAGGCAAATACCATAGTTCTAAAACGTAAGCCTTTTTTCAATCACTTATGCAATGTGTAGGATTTTGATACAATTGTATGAAATGTAGAATTTGTTAAATTCACATACCAGGTTGGTTTCAAAGAATGGGACTGACAAATACAAAGATGGTAGGAAGACCTTTTACGCTTCCCATGTCATGTTTGGTTTGATTATTTTGATGGTTAATGATAGGTATAAATGGCTAGTGGAATATTGTTTCTGGGTGTGTCTGTGAGGGTGTTGCCAGAGGAGACTGACATTTGAATCATCAGACCAGGAGAGGAAGACCTGCACTCAATGTGAGTGGACACCATCTAATTGGCTACCAGCACAACTGGAAAATATCAGGTGAAACAAGAGGGATAAGCTTACTTGCTGGGTTTTTTGGCTCTCTGTTTCTCCCCTTGCTGGACACTTGCTACCTCTTCTCCTGCCCTTGGACATCAGACTCCAGGTTATTTGGCCTTTGGACCCAGTGACTTGCATCAGCTTTCTGGGGCTGTTGGGCCTCTGGCCACAGACTGAAGGCTGCACTCTTGGCTTCCCTGGTTTTGAGGCTTTCTAACTTGGTCTGAGCCACTTCCAGCTTCTCTCTTTCTAGCTTCTCTTTTTCTTCAGCCTATTTGGGGACTTTGTCATCTAATTGTGTGTGCCAATCTTCCCTAATAATCTCATGTATATAGATATGGGAATGATATATTCTATACATATATATATATGAGATATATATATATATATATCATATATATGGAATATATATGGGAATGATATATTCTATACATATATATCATATATATGATATATATATATATGATAGATATATTCTATTGGTTTTGTTCTTCTGAAGAAGCTTAACACAGTTTATTAGTAGTGACAAATTGTGGGTAACAGTTGTCCAGAATTGCAAGACCTTTATCAATCAGAAAACAAATTACATTTCCATTTTCTTCCCAATATTTTTCAAAAAAACAATTGGGTATTCTGCCACATGCAAGTTTCAACATGAGCCACGAATACAGTAGAAGCCAAGAGGTTGTCTAAGAATAGACGCCACTTAGTAACAGTGACTATGAGGGGTACTTTGCAATTGTTGAAGGTGGGGGATATCCATTTGTTTAGCCCATCTGAAATCCAGGCTAGAGGGAAGGAGATGATTCCCTCACATTCTAGAACCTACATGTTTTAATAGCCTTTCTAAACAATGGGGCGTATGCCAAGAACTAAGAAAATTGACTAGGTATCACTTAAAAAAATCTTTTTAGAGTCAGAATTTTAAAAAGATGAAAATGAATATAACTTTAGCTCTGACAACAGCAACAAAAGAGCTGGACCATCAAGCAGCATATCAGAAGTTAAAATTACAACATCAAATGCCTTTATTCCTGGGATACAAGGCTGGTTCACCATACACAAATCAATAAATGTAATTCACCACATAAACAGAATTAAAAACTAAAACCGTATGATCATCTCAATAGATGCAGAAAAAGCTTTCAATAAAATTTGACATTTCTTCATTATAGTAACCCTCAACAAACTGAACATCAAAGAAACATACCTCAAAATAATAAGAGACATCTGTGACAAACCCACCGCCAACATCATGCTGAATGGGCAAAAGCTGGAATCATGCCCCTTAAGAACTGGAACAAGACAAGGATACTCACAGTCACCACTTCTATTCAACATAGTCCTGTAAGTCATATTCAGAACAATCAGGCATGACTAATAACTAAAAGAAGTCAAACTACCTGTCTTCACTGAAGACATGATACTATACCTAGAAAAGCCTACAGACTCTGACAAAAGACTACTAGAACTGATAAAACAATTTTAGTAAAGTTTCAGGATGCAAAGTCAATGTACAAAAATCAGTAGCATTTCTATACATCAATAATATCTAGGCTGAGAGTTACATTGAAAGCACATTCCGATTTACAGTAGCCACAAAGAAAAGGAAATTCCTAGGAATACAGCTAACCAAATGTGACCGAATTGTGGGTGATGGGCTCAGATCGATCCCTGATTGGATGTGTTCTTTCAGGCCCTTGGTCCCTCAATCACCCAAGAATGAGGGAGAGGGCCCCACCAGGAGCGGTGAGCTGGTTTAAGTAAATATTGGACCCCAAAATGTATTGCAGAAAGCGATTTATTTAGGCAGAGAGAGAGAGAGAAAGGAGAAAGAAACAGATAGAGAGAGTTCTCACACTGTCGTGAGAGGGGATCCAGAAAAGGAGTCTGCCCAGATGTGACCGAAGAGGGCTTATAACCTAGGAGATATTCCCGCCCTATTCTCGTTTTCTGTCCGGTGAAAGGAGTTCCTTTAAACTTCCACTGGAGTGATTGATCTTTGATTACTGAATTTGTATTTGTTGTTTGGCCCAGAGTCCTCCCATAGCTTTTCGAGGGCTTTCTAGACAAAGAAAGCTCAGCTGGGCAGTCTATCATCCTGTGTGCATGAAAATTAAAGACCTCTAAGCTCATGGATGGAGACATGAAAGAAGGCAGGTCGGGCATGTTGCTAGGAAGTTCTTGCCTTTGAAACAACGCCCTTTGTGGCCCCAAGGACAGAATACATTTCCTCACAAGGATGTGAAAGATCTCCACAAGGAGAGCTAAAAAAACATTGCTGAGAGAAATCAGAGATGACACAAATAAATGAAAAACTTCCCGTGCTTATGCAATGGAAGAATCAATGTTTTAAAATAGCCATATTGCCCAAAGCAATGGACAGATTCACTGCTATTCACGCTACCAACGTTATTCTTCAAAGAATTACAAAAAAATACTATTCTAAAGTTCATATGGGACAAAAAAATAAAAATAGCCCAAATAGCCAAAGCACTCCTAAGCAAAAAAAAAAAAAAATATCTACAGACATCACACTCCTCAACTTCAAACTCTACTATAATGCTAAAGAAACCAAAATAGGCGGGGCGCGGTGGCTCAAGCCTGTAATCCCAGCACTTTGGGAGGCCGAGGCGGGTGGATCATGAGGTCAAGAGATCGAGACCATCCTGGTCAACATGGTGAAACCCCGTCTCTACTAAAAATACAAAACATTAGCTGGGCACGGTGGCGCGTGCCTGTAATCCCAGCTAATCAGGAGGCTGAGGCAGGAGAATTGCCTGAACCGAGGAGGCGGAGGTTGCGGTGAGCCGAGATCGCGCCATTGCACTCCAGCCTGGGTAACATGAGTGAAACTCCATCTCAAAAAAAAAAAAAAGAAAGAAACCAAAATAGCATGGTACTAGTACATAAACAGACACATAGACCAATGGAACAGACTAGAAGACTAATAAATAAAGCTGCAAAACTACAACCATCTGGTCTTTGACAAGGCTGACAAAAACAAGCATTAGAAAGTACTCTAATCAAGTACTCTCTATTTGGTAAGTGGCGCTGGGATAACTGGCTAGCCATATGCAGAAGAATGAAGCTAGAGCATTATCTTTCACTATATGCAAACGTTAACTGAAGATGGTTTCAAAATTTAAATGTAAATCCTCAATCTGTAAAAATTCTAGAAGAAAACCACGAAAATACCCTTATCGGAATTGGCCTTGCCCAAGAATTTCTGGCTAAGTCCCAAAAGTAATTGCAACAAAACCAAAATTTTTCAAGTAGAACCTAATTAAAAGGCTTTTGCACAGCAGAAGAAATGATCAGCAGAGTAAACAGAAAACCTACTGCATGAGAGAAGGTCCACATCGCAAACTACACATCCAACAACAGTCTAATATTTAGAAACTATAAGCAATATAAGCAAATCAAGAAGCAAAAAGTAAATGCATTAAAAACGGGCAAAGGACATAAACAAGACACTTCTTAAACAAAGACACACAAGCAACCAACAAACATGAAAAAAATGCTCAGCATCACTAATTGACAGAAAAATGCAAGCAAAACCACAGTAAGATACCGCCTCATATTAGTCAGAATGGCTATTACTATAGTCAAAAAAAAAAGAAAAAAAAAGATGTTGGCGAGGCTGCGGAGAAAAGGGATCACTTACACTCTGTTGGTGGAAGTGTAAATTGGTTCAGCTACTGTGGAAAGCAGTTTGGAGATTCATCAAAAAACTTAAAACAGAGCAAAAGCATAGAATTACCCTTTGATCCAGCAATCCCCTGAGTATATACTCAAAGGACAATAGAACATAATACCAAAAAGATATATGCACTCGGATGTCCATTGCCACAGTAATCACAATAGCAAAGACATGTAAACAATCTACATGCCCATTAACAGTGGATTGGATAAAAAAGAATGTGACCCATGTGCATGATTAAGTACCTGTTCCCTCTGTATCTTTAATAAAAGTTGAAAAAATATATAAAGTAAAATTAAACTAAAATTAAAAACTGGACAAACTAAAAATTCACAGTTTTTTTTTATGGATCAAAAATTAAGGTCTCAAGAAAAATCACTGTACGTAATCCAAGGGCAGACCATAACTTGCTAGAAGAAAGAAATAATTGGTGAAGGCAAAATGTAGACTAATAAAAGAATATAGAAGTCCTAGAGACCAGAAATATAAGGGAAATGTTTCCACATTTGCAGGCTTTTACTCATAAACTTCATTAGTCAGGAGTCCTGGGAACGCACTCTGGGTGGTGGTGGCCTCCAGGAGGAGAAGAGCAATAGCTGCTGAAAGGTATTAAATTAGCCCAGATCCTTGTCTTCCATGGAGTAAAAGCCTTAAACTGATAGAAAAATAGGACAGAAACATTAACAGAAACAAATATTACAGACAAACATCCTTCATTAAGATACACAAAAATAGCATCAACAGAATATTAGCACATAGAATTCAGAAATATATAAAAGCAATATCACGACAGTGGATGAATCAAGGCACTTTCAACATTCAGAAATAGATTAACTATTATGATAAAAACTTAAGAAAAATGATGGTTTTCTCATTGATGAAGAATGAAATTTATCATCTACTTACAACAAAATAAAAATAAACAATAATAATAATAATAATAACCCATACAGTTGCATGTTGAATTCTTTTTCTCTCTCATGTGGTAAAAGGTAAAAATGTTTTTCCCTTAAAACTCCTATGAAACATTACTGAAATCCTAGCCAGCGCAGTAAGACAAAAACAAAAACAAAACAAATACAAAGAGAGAAAAAGAGGGAGGAAAGAAAAGGAAGGAAGGAAGGAAGGAAGGAAGGAAGGAAGGAAGGAAGGAAGGAAGGAAGGAGAGATGGACGGACGGACGGGAGGGAGGGAGGGAGAGAGGGAAGGAAGGAAGGAAGGGGGTGGGGGGAAGGAAGGGGAGGGAAGAAGGAGGGAAGGAAGGGAGGGAGGGAAATGAGCATGTACAAACTTATAAAATAGTTTTACATAAAATATGCACAGTTTTTAATATCCATTATACCTCAATAAAGCTTTTTAAAAATAAAGAAAATGACTGGAAAATAAATCAGTAAGTTAAATACAATAAAGTAAGATTACTCCGAAAACAAAACTCCAACATGAAGACCTCAGAAGCAGCCTCAGAAGCAAAAGTATTTGATCTTCTGCTGCCTTTCTTTCTTTTAGTCCCATGGTTTATTAAAGCTAACCATAGAAACTAGAATCTCTCTCTTCCCTAAGGCAGGTCATAGAAGCCAGAATCCCTTTTTGTCCAAAAACAGCCATAAGACCTAAAAATATTACTTTAATATTCCCTCCACCCTCTCTGAGTAAAAATTAAAAGTAAAGAAAGTATTTGACCTACTTTGTTTGCTTGTAGGTCCTAAGACTCCCATTCCAGAAAGGATCTTGCCCTGTACCCAGAAGGAAGAAATACATGCTTACAGAGGCCAAGAAGAATCAGGCCTTGACGGGTTTCTCTACGCATTCTATTAGCATTAGATCGTAACCTCTGTATCCAATCTTTCTACATGGCTGTCCATATTTTATGGAATCTAGGCATAAGAATAGACAATTTCCCTCTATCCTTGGGTCTTCATCCTCAAGGCCCCTGTGTATGTGTATATTAAATATATGCCTTTCCGCTAGTTACCTACCTTCTACAAGTTGATATTTCAGCAAATCTTCAGAGGGACAAAAGGAAAGCTCTTCCTAGGCCTCCATGATGTAATAATTTTTAATATAAAAATAAATAAACATTGGAAAAGAAATGTCTCATGGTTTCTATTAGAAGATTACATAATCACCTACATAGCAAATAGCAACAGGAATATTAAAAATATCTTAGATTTAACAAGCAACTTAAAGAAGGTTGCAGAAAACAATAATAATACACAAAAGCCAATTTTATTTTTATCTCCTAGAAACAAGCAAGAAATTTGAAATTAAAGATAATACCAATTATAACACAAAAAAGGGAAATTTTAATATAACTAGTAGGTATTAGGTAAAATAATTCCTAGATCCTTATGTTGAAAGTCATATGACATCAGACATAATTATACATACATGTATCTGTGTATTGCATCCATAAAGGAGGGTACAAGGGCTGAAGACTGGAGACTATGGTAGGACCATGTCTGTCTCCAGAAGGTGACACTGAATTAGTCTCCACAGTCAAAAACCAGACATAAATTTTTGTCTGTAAGTTACTAACTTGGAAGCAAAGGTGGTTGTAGAGCATTTATCTCTTTAGATATTTTAATTATGCAATGTTCTGGAAAGGAGATGCCACGCTATGACAGTAGAACCAAGAGAGGAAAAATCTCAGTTGGTGTGTATTACAGAAATACTCATGAAAGCACCAACTTGACTGAATTTGTCTGGAGTTGATTAATTTTTTCCTCAGGTGAAATGAGCACTCAATACATAAATTAAATGATCAAAACTAGTGTTATATTTTCTATACCTGGGTATAGAAAAATTAGCCTTATGAAAAATCATTCATATTATCCTAGTCATATCTGTCTCCAAAACTCCATAAATTTGAAACTTAAAATGTTTTAAAGTATTAATCACTGTAGAGAGTAATGTTAGAAAAAATAGACTATAGTGATTTTTGTAGAAATATATCTATTGGAATTTAAGAGGGTTATCTAGGAAATCAAGGTGGCACCAGTCATTAAACTTTTAGCATGAATAAAGAAATTAAATAAAGGCTTTAAATCCTGGGGAAGATGTATTAGTCTGTTCTCGCACTGCTTTATCGAAGTACCTGAAACTGAGTAAAGATATTTAACTGGCTTGTGGTTCTGTAGCAGGAGCAGTGCAGAACAAACCTCTCCAACACCGAACTGAGAAAGGAAGTGGCTTTTTATGCAGCCGGGAGCTGCGGGAGGCTAATGCCTTGTCCATAGAGCTCTCTGGGAAGCAAGCTCTTTCCCTTTTCAGGGGCTTACAACTCTAAAAGGGGGAGCAGAGATGAAACTGCGGCATTGTCCATTGGCGGGATGTTTGACCTCACAACCTTTGGCCTTACTGATTTGCTAGTTCATATGCAGTGTGAGTGGGAACAGGCAGAGGGAGGCTTGCAGAAGCAAGACAAAACCAGTAAATTACTATCTGGCAGAGGTATTTCCAGGAGGGGACCTGGGTTGTGCAAACGTGGAGGATGTGACCCAGCGCCAGGCTCTTTGCAACCCTTTCAAGGCTTATAGATGGCAGAGGCACCGGGAACTGAAAGGGAGTAACTTTCCCAGTGCTTGGGCCTCTTTATGGCCTGGTCAGTGGTGTCAGCAAGTTGCCTGACCACAGATTCAAGCTCTTTGGTATTTTATCTCTTTTTATCCTTCTTCTCATCCAAAAGGAGGAGTTGGAGGCCTGTGAGGAGGGAGATGGGGAGGGGGTCTCCCCTCTCAGTTCCATGGGTTGTACAGAAAGTTTAGCCACTTCTGCTTCCGGGGTGGCCTCAGGAAACTTAGAATCCTGGCAAAAGGTGAAGGGAAGGCCGGGCGCGGTGGCTCACGCCTGTAATCCCAGCACTTTGGGAGGCCGAGGCGGGTGGATCACGAGGTCAAGAGATCGAGACCATCCTGGTCAACATGGTGAAACCCCGTCTCTACTAAAAATACAAAAATCAGCTGGGCATGGTGGTGCGTGCCTGTAATCCCAGCTACTCAGGAGGTTGAGGCACGAGAATTGCCTGAACCCAGGAGGCGGAGGTTGCGGTGAGCCGAGATCGCGCCATTGCACTCCAGCCTGGGTAACAAGAGCGAAACTCTGTCTCAAAATAAATAAATAAATAAAAAATAAATAAATAAAAATAAGAAAGGTGAAGGGAAGCAAGCACAACTCACGTGGCTGGAGCAGGAGGAAGGAAGAGGGAGGGGGGTGCCGGACGATTTTAACAACCAGACCTAAAGAGAACTCAGTATCTCGAAAACACCACCAAGGGGGAAATGGTGTTAAATCACGAAAAACTGGCCCCATGATTCACCCACCGGCCGCCTAGCTCCCCCTCCGCCGTTGGGAATTACATTTCAACACGAGATTTGGGCGAGAACACGAGATTCGAACTGTGTCATCGCTCAACATTTCAGATAACTCAATGTGAAAGAGCTTTCTAAAAAATCAGCGAAATGCACTTCATTTTACTTCAGGGGAATAAGAAATCTGGTCTTTTCTGAGTGGTGGAAGCAAATGCTAACGGAGGGCTAACAATGAGTGTACGGAGGGGTTATGGTGCTGATAAGTTTGTGTCTTATAAATATCTCACAAGGAAACAGGTCCCACGGCCCATAAGAAGGTGACTCTTGTTCAACTGCTTTGCCTGAGTAACTGTTCTGTACCTACCCAGAGGATGGGAGAGAAGTTTGCTGGAAGAGTTCTTGCATTTAGACATCCCTTCTCATGCCCTGCACCTGCTGCATGACACCATCTGTGCCATAGACTCTGCATGGAGACCTGCTCAAGGGACACTCTGTTGGGGAATGAGAGGACATCAGCGATGTTCCTTCTTCAAATAGCTGCAGAGAGTGGAGGATGTTTCTACTTCAGGAAAAAACATCTTTCCACTCTACTTTTCTATCTTGCTGTAACAGAAGTGACCACAACATGTTTACTTTTTAGAGGGGCATTGTGAGATTTTATTATTGTCATGGTCATTTTTTTTGTTATATTCCCTACACAGAGTAAGAATGAACTATGTGGTACCATCTTTGATGTCCATGAGAAAACCAATTTGTCCAGTTCTGCCAGTGATGAGGATAGTAAGTTTTTTCTATTCAGAGACCAAGTATGAGTATGCACATTTGGACAAAATTAAGGCCACATTTCTCAATCAGCATTAACAGCAATAAAGCCATCTGTTCATCTCCTATGTCATCCTTCTTAATTTGTTCCAACTCTGGTGAAGAAAGAAAAGTGCTTCATTTATTTTAAAGCTCCAACACACTCCTCGCCTATTGTACTGTCTTACATGAACTACATTTTTTGTACATGTATAGCTTCAAGCCGTGTCTAGCTGCTTGATAGTTAAAATGGACTTTTATAACTTAGTCTGATGCTGTTATCTTATGTGAACTTTGGGATTTGGCAAATACAGCTAATTTCAGCTCAGGGCTCACCAACAGAAGAAAATCAAATTTTATCAGTTACAGGGCACTTAAAACAAATAATCGATAACAGCTTGGCTTGAACTCAGAAAATGTTAGGGGCTCCGTAGGGAAGCAAGCAGATTGCATACAGAAAAAATTAACCTGCAACTGAAGACCAGGTGGGGAAAGAGGCAGCCGTAGATACAGTTGTGCGTTTAAGACCCTCTCTGCTGAGTTACTTTGGTTTTATTCTGTTTTACTCCATTAGCCTAAACAGCATCTCTTTCCAACCACTGCAGCTGCATGTGAGGAATTCTGTACATGAACAATCCTGACTCTGGTGGCCTGTGTTCCCATGCCTATTTTATTTAGGTTTGTTACCTCTGATTCTAGAAACGCAGATGTTCATATTTCTGACCACGCCAGAAACCTGATGGCAGCATGAGTTAAGTTCTCCGTCTTCTTTTAGGTAATAATCCAGTCATCTTCTTTTGACAAAACAAAACAAAACAAAAAGTGTTCAGAAATTAGACAGAAATAATTCAAATTAGCCAGATAAAAAAGTCATTGCCAGGACAATGCCGACAGCTTTTTTTCTTACCATGTCTCTTCCACTCCCTATCTGTTTTACTGTTTCTGTTCATGACATGCAACCTTCTTTTTCCTTTCGCAGGAATTCTTGCAATTGTCTCACGACATTCATAAACAATCTTATTGCATTTGGCACGATATCCATCATTTTCTGTCACTCACCTCCTGTCTGTTTCACTGTTTCCTATTTCTTAGTGGATACCTCGAGCCTCTCCTGTGGGCCAAAATTTCTTATTGTACAGATTGCTCTAAACAATAGATGCTTTCTACAGAAAAGAATACAACAGCAACAAAACAAATAAAATTTTAAAATACTCCTTTAGCAACGAGAGATACTATTAATGTTATCAGAGGTTATTAGCTCTGCCCATTTAAATGCTTGCAATCCTTTCCCCCACTTAAAGCTAATTTAAACATATATAATTTCATTTCCCTGGATATCTAGCCTATCATGTAAGCCTTTAAGTTCACCATTTTTCCTGCCCCACTTCCTGCAATTGTTACCCTCAATGCAGAAAGTATATATTAATTGCCAATAGTGCTGCATTTGAATAAGCTACAAAGAAATTCAGTATTGTACTCCTAAACAATGCCTACCAGAAAATAACTATTTTATTTTTACACTGAGTCTTCCTAAGACTCAGATAATTTTTGATTTGAGATATAGATACTGTGTTATGCTGGGCATGATAGCATACCCCTTATATTAAGGCATTGACTTTGGATAATGCTTGTATATACTTTAATTTTCCATTCAATAAAAATGGGTTGTTACATAAAAGATTATTCATCTCTCATGCAAAAACAGTCCTGTTGAGCCAAGTGTCCTTATTTATTTTTAAGTGTGTCTGAATCCTTGTTAATACCGGTTTGGTATTCATCTACGAGAACTACAAGAGATTTAGCTTTCTTTTCTTTTATAGGATACATATATATCTTTTCTCTATTAGTGTCATTTTCTTTACTAATTTGGTTTCCTTCAATTTGCCCCTAATTCTTAAATTCTTTTCCTCAGAATTTTCTTCTTTCTCTTTTTCTTCTACCTTTTTATAACCTGTAGAACAATAATCACTGTGAAAAAATGATTTTTATACTCACAAAAGTTATCAAAAATAATTTTCTCATAATTTAGTTTGCTACCTCTGGGTGAAGAGTGAGAAAGAGAGAGACTAAATGAGTACGTGTTAGAAAAAACAAGTATAAGCAGGTATATTACTAAGATACCTACCTTTTGAAAAGCAGACTGCTTGATCTTGCTTTGAATTTCAAGTGTAGAGGAACAGAATGTAGAATTTGTCTTCAAAGAGTCCATGGGCAAAGGACAGAGAGGAAGAGAGAAGCAAGAACACTCTACCTAAAGCATCCTCTCTCCCTCTAATGAAAGTTGCCCCAAATAATTAATTCCCACACATTTTACCTCCAAGGATTTTTGCAAATATGTGAGAAGTGGATCTCAGATTATTTTGTGCATTACTGGCAATAAAGATGTGTTAGAGTGAGAAAATAGAGGTTCCCACTGCAGGTGAGACTTGTGTTGTCTCCACAAGCAACGGAAAAATCATCATCTTAGGTGTAGTTCTCTAAAACAGGGTCTGAGATAAGTATTCTGGTATAGGAGATCAACTGAAGGAGTGTTCTTCAGTACAGACCTCTAAGTTATTGAATAGAATGGATATGACAGGAGAAGTAATTGAGTTAGTCTTAGTCTGATCCACAAGGAGACGGCTTTGATTTATAAGCACTACACAGTTGCCCTCCTCCCCTTGAGGCAAGGAAATTAGATTATATGCTCACAGGTGCAGTGGTCTATGTCAACTGAGACAAACGGTCAGGAGAAGTCTTTAGGAGCCAATACTCATAGTGGTAGGGGACAGATATATCAATGCAGTCAAATGTACCTAAGAGCAGGTGTTTCAAGGGGTTCTTCTGCAGCCTTTTCCCTCACAGCACATACTGTGACTGGAGATCATTTGTTTAGTTAACAAGAGTTGCTGTAACTCAGTAAGTAAGTAGGTTAAGTGTATGAGCATTAGGTGAGGCCTAAACTGAATCTAGATCGGCTCATTATTCTACAATATTAAATAGCTGTTTATATCATTAAAAGGTATCTGCAACCTTGAGATTGGAGAAAGGTTAACCAATGTTTATTAAAAATATATATAACAAAGGCGTCATACTATGAAAGAAAACCAATTTGTAATTATGAAAAAAAAAAAAAAAAAAAAAAACCAAGAAACCCAGCAAGTAATTTGCACAGTGGTATTAGCAATTTCCCAAGTAGACTACTGAAAAGTAGAAATGGGGTGAACATGTTAACTGTCCTAATGACTACATTGAAAGTTATTTTTAATTTTCTTTTTGATAGAAAAAGTGCAACACTGTCATATAGAACATGCTTTTCTCTAGTTCTTGACATTCTCTCAACTGTTCCAAATTCTGATACTCTCATCCCCAAAATAAGTCCTGTTATTCCTTTTCAGTCTTTTGTTATAGAGCACCTCATATTCTAATCATTTCAGCATTCATTTCTTTCCTTCAAAATAATCTCCTTATAAGTCTTTTTACCAGACCTAAAGTTCACTATAGCTTACCTATGAAGAGATGAAACTGCTTTAGATTTTACTCAGACAGTCTCTCAATGGATGCCATCATATATTTATAATATATAATAAATATGTAAGTGTGATAGCATGTGTATATACACACACATACACATACACACTTACAAATTTGTATTAGTTCAGCTTCACACTGCTGATAAAGATATACCTGAGACTGGGAAATTTACAAAAGAGGATTAATTGGACTTAAGGTTCATGTGACTTGGGAAGCCTCACAATCACGGTGGAAGGCACGGAAGAACAAGTCACACCTTACATGGATGGCAGCAAGCAAAGAGAGAAAGCTTGTGCAGGGAACTGCTCTTTTCAAAACCATCAGATTTTGTGAGATTTAATCACTATCACAAGAATAGTAAGGAAAAGACTCGGCCCAATGATGCAATTACCCCCACTGGGTCCCTTCAGCAACACATGGGAATTCAAGATGAGATGTGGGTGGGCACAAAGCCAAACCATAGCATTTGGCCCCTGATCCCTGTCAAATCTTATGTCCTAACAATTCAAAATCAATCATGCCTTCCCAACAGTCCCCCAAAGTCTTAACTCATTTCAGCATTAACTCAAAAGTCCACAGTCCAAAGTATTATCTGAGACAAGGCAAGTCCCTTCCACCTCTGAGCCTGTAAAATCAAAAGCAGGTTAGTTACTTCCTAGATACAATGGAGATACAGGCAATGAGTACATACAGACATTCCAAATGGGAGAAATTGGCCAAAACAAAGGGGATACAGGCCCCATGTAAGTCCAAATTTCAGCGGGGCAGTCAGATATTAAAATTTCAAAATGTTCTCCTTTGACTTCATGTCTCAAATCCAGGTCACGCTGATGCAAGAGGTGGGTTCCCACAGTCTTGGGCAGCTCTGCCCCTGAGGCTTTGTGGGTACAACCTCGCTCCTGGCTGCTGTCATGGACTGCTGTTGAGTGCCTGCAGCTTTTCCAGGCACATGGTGCAAGCTGTCATTGGATTTACTGCTCTGGGATCTGAAGGATGGTGGCCTTCTTCTCACAATTCTACCAGGTAGTGCCCCAGTAAGGACTCTGTGTGGGGTACTCCAATCCCACATTTCCCTTCCACACTTCCCCAGCAGGGGCTTTCCATGAGAACCCTGCTTCTGAAGCAAACTTCTGCCTGGACATTCAGGCATTTTCACACCTCTTCTAAAAAGCAGGTGGAGGTCCCAAACCCCAGTTCTTGACTTCCTTGTGTAGGTAGGCTCAACATCAAGTGGAAGCTGCCAAGGCTTGAGGCTTTCACCTTTGAAGCCACTGCCCCTAAGCTCTGCATTGGTCCCTTTCGGCCATGGCTGGAGTGGCTGGGGCACAGGGCACCAAGTCCCTAGGCTGCATATAGCATGGGGATCCTGGGCCCAGCCAACAAAACCACTTTTTTCTCTTAGGCCTCTGGGCCTGTGTTGGGAGGGGTTGCCATAAAGACCTCTGACATGCCCTGGAGACATTTTCCCCATTGTCTTGGGGATTAACATTCAGCTTCTCCTTACTTATGGAAATTTCTGCAGCCACCTTGAATTTCTCCTCAGAAAGTGGAATTTTCTTTTTCATCACATTTTCAGGCTGCAAATTTTTCAAACTTTTATGCTCTTCCTCCCTTATAAAAATGAATGCCTTTAACAGCACCCAAGTCACCTCTTGAATGCTTAGCTGCTTAGAAATTTCTTCTGCCAGATACCCTAAATCAACTCTCTCAAGTTCAAAGTTCCACAAATTTCCACAAATCTCTAGGACAGGGGCAAAGGCCTCCAGTCTCTTTACTAACAGGAGTCACCTTTGCTTCATTTTCCAACAAGTTCCACATCTGCATCTGAGACCACCTCAGCCTGGACCTTATTGTTCATATCACTATTAGCATTTTTGTCAGAGACATTCTACAAGTCTCCAGGAAGTTCCAAACTTTCCTACCTTTTTCTGTCTTCTTCTGAGCCTTCCAATCTGTTCCAACTTCTGCCTGTTGCCCAATTCTAAAGTCACATTTTGGGTACTTTTTCAGCAGAACCCCAATCCTGGTACCAATCTACTGTATTAGTCAATTTTCACATTGCTGAAAAGACATACTCAAGATTGGGCAATTTACAAAAGAATGAGGTTTAGTTTGACTTACAGTTCCACATGACTGAGTAAGCTCCACAATCATGGCAGAAGGCAGGGAGGAGCAAGTCACATCTTACATGGATGGCAGCAGGCAAAGAAAGAAAACTTGTGCAGGAGGACTCCTCTTTTTAAAACCATCAGATCTTGTGAGACTTATTCACTATCATGAGAACAGCAAGGAAAAATACACTCCCATGATTCAATTACCTCCCACTGGGATCCCCCCAAATCACATAGGAAATGAGATTTGGTGGGGGGGAACACGGAGGAAACCATATTAATATTTGGTGTTATTATAAACATATGAAGACATGTATTTATACACGCTATATACATTATAGATAGTGTAAGTGCCTATATGTGTACACACATAGAGAGAGTGAGAGACAGAGAAAGAGACACTTAAAGTTCTGTGAAAGTGAGTTTGTCTCAGAGAGCAAAACAACAGCTTTAACACTATACTGCTTACATGTTTTGCCTGCACTTGATTATATATATTTTTAATATTAAGTCTCTTATTACAAATATTTAACTTTCAATGAAAGATACATTTATTCCCTGATCCCATGTCCCCGACACTAAGAATCACACAGTGCACTTTAAGAATTAGTACTATTAGGCCGGGTGCGGTGGCTCAAGCCTGTAATCCCAGCACTGTGGGAGGCCGAGGCGGGCGGATCACGAGGTCAAGAGATCGAGACATCCTGGTCAACATGGTGAAACCCCGTCTCTACTAAAAATACAAAAAATTAGCTGGGCATGGTGGTACGTGCCTGTAATCCCAGTGACTCAGGAGGCTGAGGCAGGAGAATTGCCTGAACCCGGGAGGCGGAGGTTGCGGTGAACCAAGATCGTGCCATTGCACTCCAGCCTGGGTAACAAGAGCGAAACTTCATCTCAAAAAAAAAAAAAAAAAGAATTAGTACTATTAATGTACATTTAGCAGAGGTTTCTAAACACTAATAAATGCATTTCTCTATGCAAATCAGGTAGAATCTTTTAAAGTAAATGCTCTCTTATCTTCAAGATAGAGGTAGTTTCATAACTTGGAGCAAAGTTAGGTTCCTACCCTCCCACAGAAATCGAGAGAAACTGGCACTGTCTTCCTTGACAATCATTTTTCAAAAGAATAGCTCCCAGATCCTTGACAAAGACACTCACTTCCACATTGCAAAACTGATTGGCAAGAAACTTTTAAAAGGATTTATATCTCAAAGCAGTAAAGAAAGAATTTACAATTTTCTAAAGCTAATGATCTATGAAAAGGAAGGTCAGGGGCTCAGGGGCAGGAAGAAACCTTTCTAATGTTTAGTCAGGCTGAAGGAAATTTTCAAGCCATTTTCATCAGAATTCTCCCTTTCTTCATATTTCTGCTCAAATGTCACATCACCTGTGAGGCTTCTCTGATTACTTTGTATTAAATGCAACTTTCCCCCGCCCTTGCCGTTCTCTGCCCCCATTGTTTTATTTTTCTCTCTGGCAATCATCACCATCTGAAACTTGACATAACCACTTCATTTTCAGTTATCTATTGTCACACAAGGCAGCATAACCAAAAGAAAATCTCAGTAGCGTAAAATAATTGGCATATATTGGTCCTGAATCTGGGTCAGCCTGGGATTGGTTAGGCAGTTCTTCAGATGGTCACTGGACTGGTAGTGATGGCGGCAAGTGACTTTCAGCTGACTGAGGCTGTGGTCCACTTGGCCCTGTTCTTCTATCGGCCTTGTCTGGGCATATTCTGATGGTGAAGAGAACGGCAGAAGCATGAAGACAGATGAGGGGAAATATGCCAGATCTCTGAAGGCTTAGACTTGACACTGCCTTTGCAAAAATTATATCAGCAAGAAAATTATAGCAGTGAAGGAGATCTGATCTGGCCAACTCCCACCTTGCCTTTAGCCTTCAGGCTGTGCTTAAGTATTCTAGGCTAAAGCTAAACTAACTTTGGTAGACATTTAGTTTATAATTCAAATGATAATAGCCCTTCCCCAAAACTCAGCCCCTTCAATAAAGCAAATGAGAGATCACCAGACTCTCATTAGAGAGGAGGATAGAGAAGACTGAATTCTGCCGAAGTATAGATGTAAATGATGACCAAACATTATCCCACATGACACAAGATATGGAACTTCTCCAATTAATCCTGCGGATTAATCACTATTGTAGAACCTAAGATTTGCCTTTTGAAATTTTTTTTCAGGTTTTTTGCATGTCTGACAATTGATGGCTCTGCCTAGACCTACCAACCCACACAGTAGCCTAGCTTATGCATATATTAAGTGAATCTGGAATGTACCCCCTCTCTACCTCTAATCTAGGACTTTCAAAATCTTCAAAAGTTTATCTTAAATAAACATTCTTCAAGGTGTGTTTTCTGTTTCTTCCATCAAAGTATCTGTGTGATTCTCTTCGGGGATTTCTTGTCATCTGTCTTATATTATTGTCACTAAATGTATTAGCCTTCCTAACACAGTAAGACTTTCTGGTAAGAAATAATGCATTTTGTCTACGTTTGTGACCCTGTCCATATTCAGAAAACAATTTTTAGAATCTACAGAGTGATGCCTTTTCAATAAATATTTTGAAATATACAAGCACATTACATTTTATATGAATATTTCAGTCACCCCTCAACACCTAATAAAGATAAATTCTTGACTTAGAAGGATTTCTCCCCTCCCCTTGCCTGTAGTCAAGGTTCAATCATTATTCACTATCTTTCTCTCATTAGTAATAGCCCAGATATATCATGAAACTTGATATTTCTGGAAAACACTGTAAAGTTAATCATCTCTATGTATTCACTCACGTGTTCTTGTTTTAGAACATCTTTGTGTTCTTCATTTATAGCCTTATTATTTGCCTTGTTCTTGCATATTTCTTTCTTTCAACTCTTTTTGGGTTTTCATTATAATATAATCATACTATTTATGATATACATTATATTCTGACTTATGTTGCTATGAAGCTGGCAGCTATTGCTTAATTTCAACACTAACATAGGCAATACAAGTGAATGGACTAAGTTTATACATTTATATACCTATCCCAGAACAAAATTTATTGTTTTGCGTATGTGAAAGATACTTCGTATTTTTTAAAAACAATTCTGTTGTGGAAAAATCAGATGAAAAAATGACAAAGCAATATTGTTTTAACAAATAAATTCTGAACATTGAAATGAATTGATATATATTACTTAAATTAATTACCTAGAATTATACATAGAGTGGTACTTGTAATGTGAATTGCACAATTAATTGTATGTTTATAGGCCCACAAACTATACGTTTGTCTTTTTCGACAGGTGAGCTCTTAAATAATCAGTTGCATGAAGCCCTTGGTAAACATAGCTTTAAAACTGCAAATCTCTACAGCAATGTTGTATGGAAAGCATTGGCTATTGCACTAGCTATACCAAAATAATGTCTGTTTTCACTGCAAGTTTCTAATGCTATTGATTTCCTATGGCACTGATGTGGGACAGCAGCTAGGGACATATCTTTTATTAGTCATTCCACAAGATGAATTGTGTTAGTTTAAAACAACAGTTGTTTAAAACACAATTGTTTATATTACGTTGTATTACATTAATGTAAACAATAGTTTACATTACAACTTGCATTGAAGTTAATTTCAATTTTAAGCTTTTTTACTTAGGATTCAAGCAATTGAAAAACAAAATCTTTCCCTTTGTCATAAATAATGACTGTCCTAATTATAGTCAGATAATTGTGGTCTTCAAAAAAACAATTCCTCTTTATGCCAGTCATCATAAACAATCACACGATTCTGCAGGGGTGGTGAATTCGATGTAAATTCAGAGATAGATACAAGTATACAGTACATATGATGATATATATGGCCATGGGTAATAAATAATAGAAAAATAATCTCTAATGATTTAATTTTTATATTTTGATGTTATTAATTATACACACTGCTATTTAAAATACATTTGAGTTTTACATTTTGTTTTTTTTGTAATTTCCATTGACCCCCAAAGTAAACCCTTCCTATATAATGGTCCTATTCATCTTTGCATGTTCAGCGTATGAGTAATACGGAGTTTATAGAGTTTAAGACAGTTTTGTGGAGAGTTTTATAATATATGTGAAAGTCTTCACATAAGCTGTAGGTCATCCAGAGGAATTCTATCAACAAACCTACATCATAAAGACACCAGCAAATGATAAGTCAAAGGAGGAAAGAATTGGGAGCAGATCCACTTTATTTCTGCAGCAAATCTTTCTACTTTTGAGTGTATTTATTTTCATAAATAGAGAAACCTAAAGAATATTAAATAAGTGATGAACAATTTCAAAAAACAGTAGTATACTGCAGTAAATTATTCACTAGTTCTGTATATTTAGAGATGCCTTTTTGGAATTTATAAAGAATGTTTTATAAAATGAAAACTCAGGGTTAGTAAATTTGACAAGTCCACAAACTTCCATTACAATATATTTAATACTGCACAGAAAATAAAAAGCCTAGAAAGTTAAGTGTTATTAGAACTTTTGTTATAAATAAAGTGTGAATAATTAGTCAGAAGAAAAGAATAAGTTGTAAAAAAGGTCATAGTCACTGCAAAAAGTCTTACATACCCATTAGTCACACAGGGCAATGGGACTCTGAGCTATTTTATGCTCTTCTAAGAAAACAAACAAAAATCCTTGCTTAGAACTTAAATAAATTTTCTCCATAATAGAAAAATAAAACTTTAAAAATTAGAATATTTAAGGCTATAAAAGTTCTACAGAAAGTAACATGATGTAAACATTATTAACTGTTTGATTCTTCAAGAATACAGTATATTTGAAAATTAATCTTAGTATAATGGCTCTCATTTTGAAATCATTTCTGAATATGTAAAATGGTGACCAAAATGGTAACTCACTGTGAATATAATCTTTCTGCCAAATAGTCAGTTTCAGAGGCAAAATTATAAAAGTTGTTTTAAAATTTTCTAGCAGAACTATTCTTAACTTGTAATATAGGTATATTTAGTATGCTTAGTAGGTGAAGATGCTCTCAAATCGTTGTGCCTGTGGCCTATGATGTCTTAAAAAGAACTTGACTAATTGTTGTTGTTGTTTTTTTTTTTTTTGTAAATTCAGGAATGTATGTAAACTTGAGTATTCTTTTAAGAAAATGTAAAAAAAAAACTATCATAAGTTATTAACTGCAGAAAGCATCTACTGCAGGAAAGCTACAAAACAGTCAAGTAGAAAGGATGAGTCAGTCAGGTGACATCAGCCATTTGTCACTGACCACGCCAGGCTGGTGTGTGAGTTCATAAATGCAGTGGCTATGGTGGCAGAAGTGGAGGATGCATGTGAACCAGCAGCCTAGTCTAATCTAACTACTGCTGCTGTCTAATGTCAGACCAATAGTAGGCCCTCATGTCAGTCTCAAATAAATCAAAATGTCATTTGGTGATGAGTTTATTGTAACGTGTCCTTTTTACATTGGAAGGGGGAGTGGTTCAGACTGAAATTAATACATATTGTAGGTATGAATTTGACTTTTTTTCTCATAATTTTGACAGTACCACAATCTGAGAGCTTAGAGAGTATTTGTATTACTGATAAGGGATCCTACATAATATTGCTATAGATCAAGGAAACCATTTTTTTAAAGGGAGTTATGGTACTGCATGAATAATTATGGGATCTACTTCTACTGCCATATATCATATTCCTGAGAAGCAGCCATTCTGATAGATCAATGGAAGAGATTTTTGAAGGCATTACTCTGATGCCAGCTTGGAGATAAATTTTTGAGAGTAGCAGATGACAATTTGAGACGACAGTTGTGTGGTGCTCTGTGCCCAAGTAGCACACAAAGATCCGATTATGAGGGATTAAAGCAGGAGAAGTTATCTTTACAATTGCTCTTTGTGATACATTGAGGGATTTGTCCTTCTTGTCTTTGCATTCTAGGTTCCGAAGATTTAAAGGTCTTTGCTCCCAGAAGAAGAGCTCTTCCATTAGTGGATAGAGTCAAAATTAAACTTTAAGCTATGGCATCCGAACAAATATCTGGGCTTTGTGTCAAGAGACCAGCAGGCAAGGAAAGAAGACATCATCCTGGCAGGTTATTGACTCAGCAACAAGAGGAAGTATAGCTGCTGTTACATGGTGGGGCAGAGGAGAATACGGTTGGCATCGAGGCAGTGGTGTGTTGGTTTCAGCCCTTAAACCTGCTCACCAGAGTCAGTTATGTATATCTCTTCTCGGCTCCTCATTCAATGTTGTAATATCACTAGCTCTGAAGCAGCCATGGTTGAAATATTTCACTACAGAAATCAGCAAACACTTCAAAAAAGACATTTCCTTTTCTTTTTTTCTTTACAGAAATCTGCTTGTTAAACATTTACCAGTATAGCACTCATCCAGGCAAGCTTATGGGGCATCTCTTAGTACTCCGTTGATTATTTTAAATTTTAAATAATTTAATGTAGTAGTCACAACATGAGAAAAGACTGGAGATTAGGGACTCAGCCGCTGCAGAGATGAGAGTCTGGGTCACTCCATCAAATAAGCCATTTAGATCAGAAGAGGTGATGGGCTAGAGGTGGGTGAATTTAGTATTGATGTTAGAGAAGATAGGCAATGAGCATCCGCTGTGGCCATGAGACCAGCTACAGCAGTTAGGGCTGTAGTTTTTCTCACTAACTTAATTTTTTATGAGCTATAGTGAATATCATTGTGCTTCACCTAGATTTCCTTTCAGAAATGAGTATTCATGCCTCACCTACTAGGTTCATTGGCTACTGAGGGCACACAGCTGAGTTCCTCTCCAGCAATTATCCTTGGCTTACAGGATACCTTCTCTCCAGTTTAAGTTGCATCTTATCTCTACGCATTCAGAGACTGCTGTGGAAAGCAATACTAAGGCCCAGAGGCTTGCCTTAATTCAAAGCAGTTTTCAATTGTCTTGTCACATCAGCTGAGATGATAGTCATGCCTGTCATGGTTGAACTCCTGCCCCACTGGCTTACTTTCCTTTCTAACTGATGTTCCTGAAACTATTCCCAATAAATTTCCTGCACATCAATCTCAGTCACAGATTCTGAAATGCCAACTCTACAAGTAGTTTTACAAAAGTTTGAACAAACTTATTTCTGCAAACCAACAGAAAGTTTCCTAAAACTAAAATATATTTACCACTGTTATACAAATGTGATCACTATAGCATACAGCGTTCAAAATGTCATCCGTAGTCTAGGATTTCTTTGGTCCTATATTTCACAATTTATAGATAATACTCTGATCTGATTTTAGTGAAGTTTTGATGAATCCCGTCACAAAAATTATTTTCCTTTACAGGCAAAATATGGTACTTTAAGGAGCTTCTAGATGAGGATATAAGTCTGGTGAATGAATACGTCTTCTCTCTCTCTTTATCCCTCTATCTCTGTCTCTGTCTTTGTCTCTCTCTGTGTGTGAGTGTGTGTGTGTGTGTGTGTGCGCGTGTGTGTGTGTGTGTGTGTGTGTGCATGTGCAGGTGTGTGTTGTACATCTTGACTACTTTAAAGTAAATGACTAAAACTGTTGGAAAAAATCAATCTTAGACTTGCTTTCTTCTAATATGGTACCTGATGGTGATATTTAAAGAGAAGGTAACTATCTCTTCCTTGCTTTTAATTATTGAAACTTACTGTTGGCAACAAAACTAATTAGTGTGGAGACTATATTAGCTTGATTGTTTTGCCACACTTGATTTCTTTCTGGAAAATACTAACTGAAATCTGAAGCCTAGCAGGAAACAAGTAATAAACTGAGATAAATCATATACAGAGTGAGAATGCCTATGCCGGGTAGGAATCCTTTGAGATCAAGAAAAGGAGATTAGCTGGATGAATTATTTCCTTCTTTGTAATTATTTTGAAGATCTTGTAATTGAGAACTTAATTGAATTGGCCATATGTGGGAAGTTAAGAAATTTGGTTGCAAAAAAATACAAAAATCAACAAAGCCAGAAGTTTGTTTTTTGAAAGAATAAATATGATTTATAGTAATCAGCTAGCTAGACTTATAAAGAAATAAAAATAGAGAACCAAATAAACATAACCAGAAATGACAAAGTGCCATCTCCACCAATGTGTAACTACAAAAAACCCTCAGAGACAATTACAAAAACCTCTATGCACCTATGCACACAAGCTAGAAATCCTACAAAATATAGATAAACACCTGGGAAACATACAGCCTTCCAAGATTGAATCAGGAAGAAATTGAAACCCTGAACAAATCAATAATGAGTTCTGAAATTGAATCAGCATTAAAAAGCCTCCAAACTAGTAAAAGTCCAGGATCAGTTGGATTCACTGCCAAATTTTACCAGACATATAAAGAAAAGCTGGTATTATTCCTAGTGAAACTGTTTCAAAAACATATAGAGAGGGAACTCCTCCTTCACTCATTCTATGAGGCCCAGATCATTCTAATAGCAAAAACCTGACAGAGACCCATCAACAACAACAACAACAAAAACTTCAGGCCAATATCCCTGATAAACACAGACACAAAGCTCCTCAAAAAATACTAGCAAACTGAATTCAGCAGCACATCCCAAAACTAATACTAGGCTAACTGGCTAGCCATATGCAGAAGATTAAAACTGGACCTCTTCCTTACACCATATAACAAGATCAACTGAAGGTAGATTTAATAGTTACATGTAATACCTAAAAACTCTAAAAAACCTTTAAGAAAATTTGGCAAATATCATATTGGACATAGACCCTCAAAAAGACTTTAAGACAAAGACATCAAAATCAGTTACGACATAAACAAAAGATGATAAATGAGACCTAATTAAACTAAAGATATTTTTCACAACAAAAGAAACCATCAACAGAGTAAACAGAGAGCCCACAGAATAGGAGAAAATATTTGCTAATTATACATCTGACAAAGGTCTAATAACCGTAATCTATAAGTAACAAACGAATAAGCAAAACACAAGCTCATTAAAAAGTGGGCAAAGGACGTGAACAGATGCTTCTCAAAAGAAGACATTTACAGGGCCAACAAACATATGAAGTAATGCTCAACATCACTAATCATTAGAGAAATGCAAATTAAAACCATGATGAGATAGCATCACACATCAGCCAGAATGGCTATTACTAAAAAGAAAGAATAACATGGTAGTGAGATTGTGGAGAAAAGGAAATGCTTCTACACTGTCGATTGTTGATGGGAGTGTAAATTAGTTTAGTCACTGTGGAAAGCAGTTTGGAGGTTTCTCAAAGAACTTAAAACAGAACTACCATTTGACCAAGCAATTCCATTATTGGGTATATACACAAGAATATAAATTGTTCTACTATAAAGACACATGCATGTATATGTTCATAGCAGCACTATTTGTGATAGTAAAGACATGGAAGTGACTTAAATGCACATCAACGGTAGACTGAAGAAAGAAAATGTGGTACATATACACCATAGAATACTATTCAGCCATAAAAAGGAATTAGGGTATGTCTTTTGCAGCAACGTGGATGGAGCTGGAGGCCATTTTCCTAAGCAACTTAAGGCAGAAACAGAAAACCAAATACTGCATGTTCTCACTTATAAGTGAGTGTTAAACACAGTACACATCAACACAAAGAAAGGAGCAGTAGACACTGGGTCCTACTTGAGGATGGAAGGAGGGAAGAGGGTAAGGATCAAACAACTCCCTATCAATACTATGTTTACCATCTGCGAGACAAAATCATCTGTACACCTGACCCCTGCAACATGCAATTTATCTATATAACAAACCTGCACGTACACCCGTAAAAATAAAATGATAAAAAAAGAGAGAAATGGAATAAACTGTCTATCTTACCTTTATCACCTAGATAACTCAGAAATAATGTCTATATATCCTCTCTGCTGGATTCTCCACTTTAGCTCCATGTCTTTCCACAAAATTACTTGAAAATAAATGACCACTTATTTATGATGATAAGAGTAATATAAAGGCACAATACAAGTTAATCCCATACAAAACAATAATGTTTTATGAAATGAAATTTAATTTATAGAAAGCTCTACATTTATATTGCCTAACAATTTTCCTATATCTTTCTCCTAAAACTTTTTGTGTGTGTTTCACAGTTACATGGCCTCATCAAAATGCTTATTAGTATTTGTGAAATGATGATTCTGAAATTGGATGTTGCCTTAACCAAACAGAAAACAAATGTGTACCAAAGATAAAGAACAAACAAAGTCCTGCACCCCTTAAAACTACTCTTCCTTGGTTACCTAGGGGAATGATTCCTAGTTGCTTATATTAGTTTTGATTTTCGATTTCCAAATAGATTAAATTAGCATACTACCTGAGAACACTGTGTTGGTTACAGGGAATCCAGGAGTGAAGAGACATTATTAGACTATTTTAAAAGTTTACCTGTATATGTTTTCAATAATAGATGTGTGTATAATGTATAGAGTAAAACAATGCCAGTGTCTCTCATTTAATGAGCATTCACTTTGTCTCATATTCCTCGTAGATACTTTATGTGAGACTGATTTAATCAGTAGAAATAGCAGTAATTTATGTTTTGGGTAATTAGGGCTCAAAGAGAGTAAATAAATTTGCTAAAATTATAGACAGCATATTTTGAAAATTATTTTATTGATATAGGACCAATTTAATTTTTTTAACCAGCTTCTTTATGATTAAAGACGCTATATATATATATTTTTTTCTTGATCTATTATACTAATATAAAAATAAGAGGAGTGAGTTGAACATTTGTATTAAATTTGTAGTATTATCTACATATGTAAATCTAAGACAAAAGTATTAAAATTAAATTTTATTATATATAGGGATCATTGCTTAAATTATCAGGTATTTATTGAGGTGTTATCAACCCCAAGGCATTGGATATATTTTTTCAATAGATTACTTATTATTGATAAGATAGTATAAAAGTTCAAATGATTTTAAATCTAGACATATTGTGAGAAATATTCAGATATCTGTAAAATAGTAAAAATAAGCAACTTTTGCATCTTAATTATTCCAGTAAAATAAAACATAATAAATTCAATAAGGAAGCAAATCTTAAAGTGAAGGTGTCACAGGAAGATTGATGCTCAGATATTCCCCAAGACAACTGGGGAAGAATTCACCAGAGACCTTATTCATCTAATTCTAATGAATTACAAAAACTTTGTCAGGTAAATAAGCAGAAAGAAAAAAGACAGAAAATTTATAGAAAGGTGATTTTAAAAGACGACGTTTGTTTGTTCTGTTCAAGACACTAAAAACTATTGGCCCAGGTTACACCCGTAGTCCCAGCATTTTGGGAGGCCAAGGTGGGCGGATCACTGGATCACAAGCTGGCCAACATGGTGAAACACGGCCTTTATTAAAAATACAAAAATTATCCAGATGTGGTGGCACATGTCTGTAATACTAACTACTTGGGAGGCTGAGGCACGAGAATCACTTAAACCAAGAAGGTGGAGGTTGCAGTGAGCTGAGATTGTGCCACCGAACTCCAGTCTCGGTGACAGAGTCTCACTCTGTCTCAAAAAATATATATATTGCTTAGTAGTGAGAGCACAGCAAATGAAAGTCAGAGTGGTATAAAATGAAGACAGTTTCCCTTAGGTAACCCGTGATTTCTATGAAGAAATGCATGACACCTTGGCTCTGTTTTGTAGCCCAAATAAATGGTAATTTGATGACATTTTGAATTAATAATTCTCACATATTAGAGATAAGCAGTCTTCCCACATCTCCCCTATAATTTCTGCATTTGGGTTTTGTTTCCAGTTGGTTAGAGCTAGTAACCGATAGACACTGAGATTCTAAATTATACTGCAGGTATATTAGTCTGTTCTCACACTGTTATAAAGATACTACCTGAGACTGGGTAGTTTATAAAAGAAAGATGTTTAATTAACTCACAGCTCTGCACAGCTGGGAATACTCAGGAAACTTACAATCATGGCAGAAGGCAAAGAGGAAGCAGGCTCGAACGTTCTCATATGGTGGCAGGAGAGATTTCAGCAAAAACAGGAAAACTGCCTTATAAAACCATCAGATCTTGTGAGAACTCACTATCATAAGAGCAGCATTGGGGAACCATCACCATGATCCAGTCACCTCTCACCAGGTCTCTCCCGCAACACCTTGGAATTACAATTTACGATGATATTTGGGTGGGGACACAATGCCTAACCGTATCACCAGTCTAACTCCCACCCTGACATTTGACCTATTACGTAAGATTGAATGGAGGCAGGGACTGACCTCACTTCAGATTCGCAAGGGTAGGTTGTGGTGTCATTAATTTAGGAAGGAACACAAGCCTGCTGACTACTGCACCGCTGACTTTTGTGGCTGCACTTTGAGGGTGTCTGAGTGGCTTCTGTACTGTTGATATAGTCTTTCTCCTTGTTCAGTACTTCTTCAACTAGACCTCAATGGCTACCCTACCATCTCCCATTGGATTTGTAAGCTTTTCCCTGCCCCATTTATTGTTTCTGATAATCCTTCATATAATCCAGTGAATAAAACAGAGGTCATTTAACTCAATTTCCCTTCCCACTTCTGATTTGGATCACTCTATTTAGTAACTTATTTACCTAGATAAGTCAAAATTACTTTCATTTCAAGTTTACTGCATTTGTCCTATTTATATTTCAAACATATTTATAGCCCCTGAGCCCTCACTTTTTTCTTGAGATATTCCCTTTCACTCTAAAAAGCACTCTAACAAGCTCTCAGATACAGGAGATGCCTGCCAATCTTCACTGCTATTTGAAGATGTTGTCACATCAACAGCCTGACTCATCTGCTGAGCCTGCAGTGATGGGAGTAGGATCATTTTTGGATAACCCAGTACATTTCTTCCTTGCAGGGGTTTAGATATACAAAAATCAAGAAACATAGTCTGTGTTACACTACGCTTCTGCTATAGCATCATCATTTACCAGCAGCATGTACTTAGATATTTTGCCTTTCTGTTTATTCATTGATAAAATGGTCACCATGAGGCATTTTTTTTCTTCTGAGCTAAATAATTTCCGTGTTAGAAATTTCTTTCAAAATGTCTATTGTAAATCATGGCAACCACTGTAAATCCCTCTATAAAATTGCAGCACTGTTAATCTGGGTCAGGCAAATAACCACCAGACTATAATCAGGAAGTGGAGATAGCATAGATCTTTGAGGAGGATGTTATACTGGGGAAAAGAACAACAGAAAAGAGTTGGTAAGAAAAAAAATATGGAGAGATTTTATGGAAAAGAAACCATTAAAAAAGAGAGTACAGAGCACACAACTTAAGGCATGAGAATCATGAGTGCAAAATATATTCCAAAGAGGCTCTTCTATCCTGATTGCAGCTTCTGGGCTAGAAGTAAAAGACGCATTGTGGAAGGCCTCCACCGGACCCTTCCAGCATCTTTGGTGTTCAGCATTTCTAAGGTTAACATTTGTTGCTCCGTCTATCCTGCTAACCTGACCTGACTTCATTCTTTTTTTTTTCCCCAGGCTGGAGTGCAGTCCTATCTCGGATCACTGCAACCTCCGCCTCCTGTGTTGAAGCAATTCTCCTGCCTCAGCCTCCTGAGCAACTGGGATTACAGGCACGTGCCGGCACACCCAGCTAATTTTTTGTATTTTTAGTACAGACAGGGTTTCACAGTTGTGGTCAGGCTGGTCTTGAACTTCTCACTTTGTGATTCTCCTACCTCGGCCTTCCAAGGTACTGGGATTACAGGCGTGAGCAACTGCACCCGGCCTTGACTTCATTCTTTTCAGGACATTGTGGTAAAACCTCCTACTGAAAAGCTGTCTTGGATTTCTCAAGTTGTGCTACAACTCTTGGCTCCTGTGTCTCCGTATTATTTTATAATGTTTATCACTATATTATATTGAAACCATCAATAAATATGTCAGCTATCTTCACAGAAGGGACAACGTGGGCTCTTCTTTGGCCTCTGAAAGCACAGGACAATGCCTGGTGGAACGGTTTATGTTAGGTTCTTTACAATCTAAATGGAACTGCAATTAATTCCTGTAATCTTTAGCATATATTAAGGGCTCAGTCTTTGGTCTTCAACCATTTCAATACTAAGATTATATTATTCTAATTCTGTGCCTAACTCAATTGACACAAGCTGAATTTTTCACGTCCTTTTTTGGAACTTTCATATATTGTTTCCTTTAATTGGAATATTCTCATCCAAAGACACCTGTCAAATTCCTTGCCTCTCTGTAGACTTAACTCAAATCTCAACCATGAAGGAGCTGTTTATAAGAAACTCCTTTTGACTCCTCCAGTAACAAATTTATGCTATTTTCTCATGGCTTTTTTCCTCCTCATTTCAGTGTATAAGGCCAGTTCTTGTGTTACAGCCGCAAAAGGAGTCGACATTTGCTTTAAAAGTGTAAGGCCACTGAAAGGAACAAAGCTAGAAGTCGTAAGAATTTAGATTGAGTCTCAGCTCTGCTGTTAACTAGTTTGTGGACTTAACCAAGCCATGATTTTTGAAAAATTGGTTACTCTTTTATTGAAACTATACATATACTCAAGTATTTTATTTGTGTTATATATTATTTTATGTTAAGCTATGTTACACGTATGTTACCAGATAAGGCTTAAAAAACCTTACTTATTTGATTGTCCTTTAATAAGTTTGGGAACTGGAAGTAATATTGAACAGAGTTAAAAGTAATATAAAAATCAAAATATGTGTTCTGCTGCTATGGAAAGACATGCAGCATCATCTAGTTACTCCTTGTCCTTGAAGAATGTGTAATGTATTTGTTAGAATTCATCATATAATTCAGTATGTATAGTCTATAAATTTGAAACTATAAGCATGAAAAAAATTGTAACAAAGAATTTCTTAGTAAAATGTTTATTTTTTATCATTTCTTGAGGGAGAGACTATGCTTGCTGTAATTTCACTCTGATTATGATTGATGGACCTGGTGCTGTGCTAAGTAATAACTTTATAGAAAGGGAACTATCAATTATCCAGTAAAATTCAAAATGCTTTATTTTCTTCCTATCCTATCTTCTACTTGCCATAATTCATTTGAACATATTTCTATGATCATATATAATTTCCCCCTATGTATTCTAATATATATTAATAACATAAAATCACTAGCACTCAATTGAACTGGAAATCTTTCAAAGTTATATAATGCCATAATTTATTATTAATAAATTTTTATTATTTCTGATTTCTGTTATATATGACATGTCGTGGCTGCTATTACTGCTTTTTAATGAATACTAGTATATTTTAGCTAATCTGCAACTTCACACGATAAAATGTAGAGAGCAGTAGTAATACTCTGCAGTTTTGAAAATAAAATATCCTTGACTATATTATTCTATTTGTTTAAAATGTGGTTCATGTCATATCATGTCATATAGCATAATAATATAAAACACCAAGGTCAATAAACCAGATCAAAAATATATAGAATTTCTCTTAAAAAAGCGTATGTATGTACATAATATTTTTATTTTAACATAATAAGGAGCTAATAAAAATTGGAAAAAACTCCTTTCCAAATTGATATAAATCCTGAATTATAGAGTTTTATTTTTTTAATACAGTTTTAGTCTAATGCCACCAAATTTATATTGCACATCTTGGGAAGAATCCTTACTTAGTAGAATCCCTTGGGGGAACTGTTTTACTGCTTAGCTAAGAACTATTTAAGATTAACGTTTCAATTATTTGACAGCAAATGTGATCTTAAAAAGTACTTTAAGAGCTCTGAAACACTTATTATCTTAAGTAGTTTTCAATGGTCTTTCACTTTATGTACACTATTAATTTGATTAACAAATCCTTTCCTCATAGAGCTAAATGTCAGCCTAAAACCAGGCTGAAGTGCTAAAAATTTTGAATTAAACAAATGCAAGTTAATGATACTTTACTGTAGATCTTACCAAAACCAACATAGAAATGCTCAACATCTTGGCACGCTGAGTTACCATTAGAAAGATAAGGAGTCAATACAAAATTATTTTTTAAATTATGTATCTTCAGTTTATTGCTTCAATATTCTGAAGTGTTTGGATAGTCAAATAAACGACTTATATATGTTGTAGAGTGAAATTCTTACACTTCTAAAGTTAGAAAAAAAAAGGAAAAGTCTTCATTTCTGATAAAATCGACATAGTAGAAAACTCACCCTGTCTTTGGAATATAATCAAAAGAAAAGATCCATTATTTCAAATCAAGCTATATAATTGTAAGTACTTATTAGAGTTTGAAATTACATTGGTATTTTAAATAAAACAGAGTAGAATAGTGATATGAGAAAGGATTAATATTAATTTAGAAACAAGATATATTTATTGACTCTTATTTGTTGTCTGGCGTACCCGATTCCACATGACAATAAAGTGAAGGTGTAACTTTCCACTTGGATTGTTCTGCTCTCAGGTGAATTCATGCAGCATGTCGGGAAAGACTTTCCTATCTCAGAGTTTTCTCAAACTGCCCTACCAACTAATTTGAACAACGAACATGGCAATGAGAACAGACCTAAAAGATTTATTAACTACCCAGAAATAACAGAGTCAGCGGGAGAAGTATGACACATCAGCAGAAGTAACAGGTTTTCAGCTCTCCACATATTCTTTAATTAGTATGCGTAGCTATCCCCAATTTTATATAACTAAACACATTTTCCCTTGTGTCCTCTTCTGACTCCAGTTTCGAAGCCTGGGAGAACTACATACCGCCCAGAGTGCTGGTTGCCCCAGTACTCAGCTAACACCTCAGCAACTACTTCTTGTTATTATCAAGATTCTTCTTTAATAAGAAAACCTGACAACATATTTCTTGAAGAGCATTTGAATCTGCACACGAGAATATATTTTATGGTTAATTTTATTTCTTGTTATTTTTACTCATCACTGGTGTCTGCATGATTATTGAGTTTTGGGAGGTGTCATTGGGTTTGACTTTATCCAAATCAGCACATTAGTGTTCTCAGTTATAACCAGATGAGACCGTGAATTTTCTCACGCACAAGAGGAGCTGTTATGATTAACCTAGACGCCATGCAATGTTCCATAGGGTGTGGTGTTTATACTAAATCGCTGAAGTCTTTAAACTGTGTATGGAAAAAATTGAGTGAATTACTTCTGAACTTATAACTAAGAATGTGACAGTTGATTTGTGCTTCCTCTTAGAAGGACTCACAGGTGATACTTCATGACTTGTTCATTTAAGCAGATATGTTATGGATTAAATGTGATAACACAAGATTCAAAACCATAAATTCCTTTATTAAATGAAAAGAGTTTTTTAAAAAGATGCTCTACGATACAAATAGTAAGATGCTAGTGGTCGTATAACTGATTAGTTTGATAATTATGTAGGACTTTAATATGACCCTTTTCAAATCACTACAAAGTCTAAAACTATGTTAGAACAAGTAGATGAGAGTATTTATACATCTTGTGGAAGTTTTCCATGATATCTAAAATGTAATTGCAGAGGTATCGTAAAGTTGTATTATATTTGACATAGTTGAAACAATGCCATGATGTTATAAATGTAATGTAGCAGTGGTATATCTATTTGACCAATAGATACCAATTTGCATAAAATACACCCTTATGCCTGCAGCATTCTAATCAGAAGCAAAGTGTTAGTACTCTCCTAAATAACATGTTTCAAATGTTTAAAACAAATAGGTTTTAAAGACCAAAAAAAAAAAAATCAGCCTTGTTAAGTCAGTTTGTTAGCATTTTCTTAAATGGAACTTTCAATGATAATGGTTCACATGAGAGAACCAAACCAAACCAACAACAAAAAACTACTTCCAGTCAGTATTTTTTTCTGTCTCCAACAAATGAAGTGATACTTCATATTTTAGTTAATAAAATGTTTGTTAAATGAGGCTTATGACTTAACAATTTTTAGTTTAATATCTGATTCGATATCTTTTTTCTTTCAAATTTAGTGGTGTTCTATAAAGAGGCATTCAAAATTTAGATAAAATGAGCATGGTGACAAGAAAATCTAGAGTTTAACAATTTACTGCAACAATTTCAAGGCATCCATTCTTAGTAGAGCATAGTAAGAGAAACTAGAGTCGTGCTAGTGCTAGAAACAGGATTCTGAGTGCCTAAGGTGTGCCCCACACTGTCTCGGGAAGCAAGAAGCTAACAGCCAGCTGTTTATATCTCTAAACCGGTCATCCTTGAGACTCCAGCTATAGAGGAGGAAGCCTAAAGTAAGATAGAAACTGTTGCCTGTAGTCATATAATCAGTAGGACAACCAGTGCTAATGTGACTTATATTCGCCATTTTCCTTCTAAACACCTATGAAATTAACTATGATCTTCTCTTGACAAACCAAAATTGGCTTGGAGAAATACATATCCCAATATAATACAGAAAATTCAATCAACTCTTATATTTGTTGCAGAGAATGTAGTGCCTCATGGTATTAGAGATGATCTTCAGAAATATGTCTTTGTCTGAACATGCACAGAGAAGTTGAGGTAGAAAAAGAGAAGCAGAAAGTAATAGCTTTATGTAAGGAGACTTTCAAGTTAAGAAGTTAGTCAATAATTACAGTTGGCCTGGATTCTTAGTCTTTTAAATCTCTTGCCCAGTCTACAAAAACTATTATTACTTTGTTCATAAATCATATCTCGTTTAACTAGGGGTCAGAGATACTTCCAGGAAAAATGTGCACCCTTTCCAAATAATACTCAGAACCAGAAACCTTCCTTCAATGAAACTGTAAGCCCATCTTTCAGCCTTCTCGTCTGTGAGTTAGAGCCCTGCAAGAACTACTTTTTCTCTGTCACCATCCCTTCATGGTCATGGTCATCTTTGCCTTGACTTGCATATCTATAATTTAGTTTTAGGAGAAACTTAATGGAAACTGATGTTACTCCATACTGGCATATGTGCTATATGTGCTGCGTGTAAGTAGATCATATTTTTGTTATTCTTAACAACACCTTGTTAATAATTTTTTAGTTTTATAATTATTTTTAATTATTAATTTTAATTTTGTTATTATTAACCTTTTGTTAAAATTTACATGCAGAGAAATATGCACATTTTAAATTACACCTGTAATCCCAGCACTTTGGGAGGTCGAGGTGGGTGGATCATGAGGTCAGCAGTTTAGCCTAATCAACATGTTGAAACACCGTCTACTAAAGATACAAAAAAATTAGCTGGGGTGTGGTGGCAAGCATCTGTAATCCCAGCTACTCAGGAGGTTGAGGCAGGAGAATTGCTTGAACCCAGGAGGCGGAGGTTGCAATGAGCTGAGATTGCACCACTGCACTTCAAACTGGGCAACAGAGCAAGACTCTGTCTTAAAAAAAAGAAAAAAGATGGGCAACTATAGTTAACAATAATTTATAAAATATTTCAAAACACTTAGAAGATTTAGAATGTTTCCAACACAAAGACATGAAAAATAGTTGAGGTGATGGATATTGCAATTACCCTAATAACACATGTACCTTGGAAATATGTACAATTATTATGAATCAATGAAAAATTATCTATTAAATGTAATTTCCTTATCTCAGGAAATTTCTTTCTGCCTTCTTTTTAGATACACTTCTGAAGTAAATACTGTTTTGATTTTTGTCATTATAAATATGTTTATTCATGTAGTATCGGCAATAATAGGTAAAATATTCTTAAATTAGCAATTTTAGTGGGTATAAAATGTTATTTAATTGTGGGCTAAACATTCAATTTCCTAATTAATAATAATGAGCATCTTTTCCTGTGATTATTTTCCTTATGTATTTGTCCTTTGTAACAATTCTTTCTAAATGTTTGCCATTTAAAAAATATATATATTCTTATTAATGAGCTTTTAGTGTTCTCATATAGTTTTGAATTCTTTCCCAGACATATGTATTGTGAATATTTTCTCTTATAATGTTTACATATTCATTTTCTTATTACCATGTTTGCATATAGTTTAAAACATTTGATGAGTTCTAATTTATCAAATTGTTTCATTTCTATTACAGTCAGTGCTTTCTGTGTCCTCTTTGATAATATTTTATTAACTTAATATGGGCTAGATATTACCTTAGCGTTTTTCCAGATAATTTATACTTTCAATTTTTATGTTTAGAATTATGATCATGGCTCAATGTAATTTTTGTGTAGGATAAGGCAGGGATAAAGCTTATTTTTTCTATGTGGTTTTCCAGTGCGTCAACATCATAATAAAAAGTTTTATTTTCAAAAAAATCGTCTCACAAAATATGTAGAAACTCAGATAACCATGGACATAAGGATATATTTCTAGTTTCTATTCTTGTTCATTGCTCTATAAGCCTTAACCAATACAATAAAGCAAGAAAAGAAAATGAAAGGCACACACATTGAAAAGAAAGAAGTAAAATTATCTTTATTTGAAGAGATTATGATTGCATAACTAAGGATTGATAAAAATTCCTTGAGATAATAAATGACTTCTCAACTTTGCAGAATAAAAGATCAGTACACAAAAAGCCAATCATATTCCTGTATACTAGCAACAAACATATGGCGACTAAAATTTAAAATTCAATACAATTTACAACTGATCTTTTAAAAGCAAAATTAGTATAAGAAAATAAGACATGTACATGTGAATGGGGCATTTCCAGGGACCTGTGAAGCAGGTCAAATAAAGACAATGCTCTAGAGGTAACAATATATGAGGAGCTCCAAATATGATGTTTCCTCCCACGGCTGTAAGGCTGCTGGAATTTATGGCTACACCATCCTGACAAAGCTGCTTGTTTTATTTTCAAGGCCACCACAATGCTGTATGCAGAGGGGAGGTGTAAGTCAAATTAACGTACCACAAATCCTGCTGTGCTTACTGAGACTCAGTCATCTTCTTCTTGAATGAATGGTTCTCATGTTATTGCAAGCCTTGATTAGTTTCCAGAGTTCTCTAAAAGTTGAATTTTTTAGCTTTTGCCAGTTATTTTTCATTGCTGTTATAGACGAATGGATTTACAGACGTTCTTACACTCATTCTGGAACTCTGCGTCTTTATACTATTTTTGCAGCTTCCAATGTGTCTAGAATTAATGAAAAATAAAAAAGTTGAAAGAAAATACAAGATGATCAAAATCACAAAATTACTTTGGAAGCAGGGAAGAGCTACTGAGATAAAGCAAGTTAGATAATGGAAAGTAAGGTAGAAAATTGGAGATAAGTGTAACATTGCTTTTGTCTGAGAATATTTCTCAAACTATTAGGAATGAGCTATAGTTTTACTAGTTTAACAAAATATGAATATAAGCCCACGTTATGACCAAAGGGAGAATCTAATAAGTGATCACAAGGGGCTATACTCTCAGTGTAAATGTAAATAAAAATTAAGCCCACCATAACTACTCACCACTTTTAAAATACTGCAAGAAAATCTGCCTTAGGGTACAGCACAGCAAGAAAAAACAAGTGTACCTGAGAAGCTAAATGATTAGCCAGCTCTCCATTGTATTCACGGCCTGGAGTAGTTTTAAATATGCCACCAAACTATTTGATATGTTTCCCTTTAAGAGGTGAAGGCTAATTTCTTTTTCCTTGACTGTGTACTAAAATTAGTGCCTTGTAATCAATAGAAAAAAATGAACGGAAATGACAGTTTATTACTTTAAATTTTATGTAATAAAAGATTCTTCTTTTTTCTTTTCTTTTTTTTTTTTCCGAGATTGGGTCTCACTCTGTCATCTAGGCATGAGTGCAGTGGCACGATCCCAGCTCACTGCAAACACCACCTCCCATGTTCAAGTGATTCTCCTGCCTCAGCCTCCCAAGTAGCTGGGATTACAAGGGCTTGCCACCACACAGGGCTACTTTGTGTATTTTTAGTAGAGATGAAGTTTCACCATATTGGCCAGGCTGGTCTCGAACTCCTGACCTCAGGTGATTCACCCACCTTAGCTTCCCAAAGTGCTGAGATTACAGGTGTGAGCCACCATGCCTAGATGACTCTTCCTCTTTTATCTCTCTTTCTAGGATTGCTCACTCTGGAGGACATTGGATCCTATCTTGAGATGAGCTCTATGCAGAGGTACATTTGTCAAAGAAATGAGCCAAGTGAGTGAGCTGTCTTGTAAGGAGATTCCCTAGCCCCAGTCAAGCCTTCAGATCATTGTTGCCCAGACAACATCTTGACTACAACGTCATGAGAGACTGTAAACTGGTACCACTCAGATAAACTGTTCCTGGATTCTTGACTTTCAAAAACATGGGGACATGCTACACTTTGAGGTTATAGGTCACACAACAAAAATATCTATTTCACAGCCCAAATTCCTGTCACATAAGTGTTGGGAAAACTCATAAATCTAATATGTCTCTTCCCAATACACACCTAATTACCTAGTGGAAATAAAAGAAAGAAATTTTCTCTGGAAAAATATACCTCATTTTCACAGAATTCCCAAAGAATTTTTATAAGTATTATTTTCAAAAGAAAGTACTGAATGTAGTAAAAAATATTTCTAAGCCACAAGGAAATAATGCACTGAATTAAAATGTATATAAAAATTATAGTAATAAACCTATAATAATCTTACATACTGGAATTAACAGAAATAGAATACAGAGTTAGGGAAAGAGGCTATTCTTGCTATTTAAAAAAAAGTTAAAAGCAGGAAAAGAAAAGTTTTATTAGTGAATAAGCATGAAAGCAAAATTGTATGTGTGTAACAGGCAATCTTCTGGACATTACGAAGTCAGAAAGAGATTTTACCCTTTTATATAGCCAAGCAGGTGCAGCCCGTCTCATACAGGCTCTGAAGATAAACAACAGAGTCTTTAATTAAGAAGACTTGACAGGACCATTTGTCACACATAGGTCACCTTAAACTTACATACTAATTATAGTAGCCACCTGTATTTGTTGTCTTAATACAGATAAAAAATAAAGAACTCATGTATTTGCAATTTGGAGCTGGGTGCTAGCTGAAGTTAGATTCATAGTCCCATGGAAACTCAGAAGTATGGAAGCTACCTTCCTTGATGGTTACATGTCAAAGGAATGGCTCCCAGTTTCCTTAAGCTGATGTTTAAATACAACATTAAAAGCCACACGTGAATGGTCACCATTAATATAAAGAAAAATAAACGTTCACTTAGAATTTTATATCAGTTTTTAAGCAAGAGGGTGAGGGTTGAATTGTAACCCCAAGAAAAATATCTGTTGGAATTCCAACCCCCAGTAATTCCAAATATGTTCTTATTTGGTGATAGAGTCTTTACAGAGAGAGAGAAACAAATTAAAATGAGGTTGTTAGGATGGGCCCTAACCCAATATATAAAAGGGGAAATCTGAAAACAAAATCAGATGCAGATAGCAGGAATACAAGGTCAAGAGATTCACAAAGAAGACAGTAGTCTACAAAATAAGGAGAGAGGCCTGGAAGAGATCCTTTCCTCAGAGCCCTCAGTAGGAAGCAACACTACCGACACTTTGATTTCAGACCTCTAGCTCCCAGGACTGTGAGACAGACCATTACTCTTGTTTAAGCTGCCCAGCTTGCGGTACTTTGTTGCAGTTGATCTAAAAAAAGAATAAAGAGTAAAATAAAGATATTAACAGGCAAATTTGTGTGAGTTTCCTAACAGCAGATTTTTACGACAAGAAAATCTGAATGACGTTGAAAGTAACCCAAGAAAGAAGGCCTGAGATGAGAAAAAGGAAGAAAGTGCAAAGAAGTAACCAGCAGAAAGCAACATTAGCTTTCTACGCCAATACTGTAGACTTACGAAGAAATAATTAAATTTTGCCCTTTTTTTTTTCCGATAAAAATATTTTATTAGGTCAAACTACTTACTATGAAAATGCTGTAAAATGCAGCAGGAGGAGATGTAAAGATTGAAGGAAGTGTGCAGTGACTGGGTATCAGCACATGCTAAAGAATCCACACTGCTTCCCCACTTGACCTAGAAAAGGAAGCTTCTAGGCTGCCTCCTCCTCCTCAGCACACCTCAAAACTCCTCCTCCTCAGCTGTGGCCGTTGGCATTGCTGGTATTCTGACACCAGGTCTTAAGGCTGCGCTGGGCCTGCTGAGCTCCATCGTCCACGCCCTGGCCCGTGTGCCAGGGCAGGGCAGGGAGGCCTTGCGCCTGAACACAGCCGCAAACTCGAGCTCTTGGACGGCTGTGTTGTTACCGATGAAGGTGGCCGACATGACATCCCCGGGGTGGGATGTCACGGACGGCTGCTTTCACGTTGTGCGGGAGCCACTCAGCAAAGTAGCTGCTGTTCCTATTGCGAATGCTGAGCACGTGCTCATCCCCCTCCCTCACGGCCCCGCCACCTCTGAGAACGGCAGCCCGGTGAGGTAGCGGCCGTGACGGGGTCACAGGCGACCATCATGTTCTTGGCATGGAAGACTTGCTGGGTGGGCTCAGCCACGGCCAGGGCCCGGCTCTGCTGCTGCCCCGGCTGGCCGGCCCCCGCGGGCCACCTCCGCAGGCGGCATTCAGCTGGCCGGGAAGCGCAGGCACGCGGTGGCCGCGCTCATGGTGGCAGACACCAGGTGATTCCGGTCGCCGTAGGTGGCGTGGTCAGTTTTAAGGTCCTGGAGCAGAGGTTGTCAGTGCAGAACGTCTCGTCTGCATTTCCTATGAGCTGCTGGACGGAGAGGGCGGCATTGCAGGGCCCACCACGGCGTCCGACACCCTGGGCGAGGGCAGGACGCTGAACGTTTACGGTCCTGTCTGCGTACTCCTCCCGAATTCCGCCCATGAGGAAGTGCCCACCCCAGACCCAGTCCCCCACCCGGGGAGCGTCACCTGGAAACCCTGCAGGCAATCACAGCTATCAGCCTCCGTTCTCACGACGTCCACCGCCGGCTCCGTCAGCTCCGCGCCTTCTGTGTGGCACCCCTTGGCCCAGTTGTTCCCGGCCCCACACTGACCAAAGATGAAGTGGCCTGAAGACCTGCCCGAAGGGCCCTGAGCGCACGGAGTCCATGGTGCCCGGCCCCAGACCCACGAGCACGGCGCGCGCCACGCACCTGCCACCGCTGGCCTCGCTGTGGTACACACTGATGCGCTCAGCTGCAGGCCACTGTCGCGTGGTGGGCGCCGGCGGAGCCGATGCCATGTTCATCAGAGATCACCTCCCAGAACCTTGCCCCGATCTGTTCCCGCATGTCTGGTTTGGGTGAGCACGATCTCCCTCACAGCCAACGCAGGACCGGGGCAGCAGGAGAAACGTGAGACGGAAGAGCTATCGCACAATGATTGCTTGCTTTCTTTCTTTCATATAAAATTGCTGAACAAGATACAGCAAGTTCTCTGAATGCCTTAATAAGACATATTTGAACAAGAAAGTGGAAGTCACTTCAGAGGCTTGTCACATTACTTGTTTCTAGGAGGAGTCCATGATTTGTGTTATAGTTTAGCTATTAAAAAAAAAAAGAAATAATTAAATTAAATGTCATATAATACAAGATGGGCTAAATTTAGTTAATGTGCTTAAAATTTCTTACAAGGGAGAAAAAAAAATACCATAATTAGCTTAAGAATTTAAAAAATTAAGAATGCAAATTTTAATTTCTAAATTAACCATGAAAAGAATAAGAAAAGTTTGGATATACCAAAAAAGAGGGTTGATTACAATAAATTGATGAAAGATGAAATGATAAACTTAAATAACAAACACAAAAGAAAACAAGAAAAGAAACACAGATATTAGAAGTAAATCAAATGCACAGAAATGTATGATAGATACACTTTCAAATACGGATTGAGCTTCCAAAATCCAAAAATTCAAAATCCAACTTATACTAAAATATGAAACTTTTATGAGTGTCAACATGACGAATTTCACATTTTAGGTTTTTTTTTTTTTTTTTTTTTTTTTTTTTTTTGAGATGGAGTCTTGCTCTGTCGCCCAGGCTGGAGTGCAGTGGTGTGATCTCTGCTCACTACAACCTCTGCCTCCTGGCTTCAAGCAATTCTCCTGCCTCAGCCTCCCAAGTAGTTGGGATTACAGGCATGCATGACCACACCTGGCTCATCTTTTGCACTTTTAGTAGAGACAGGGTTTCAGATTTCTGATGCTCAGCTGGTAAGTATAATGTAAATATTCTAAAATTCTAAAGAATACCGAACCTGAAACACTTCCGTTCATAAGCATTTCAGATAAGGGTTACTCAACCTGTATATCACTAATTATATTGAATATACATAGATAAAAAGATCCAATCAAAAGACAATTGTTTTGCAATGAGATTTTTAAAAAATCCAACAATGTGTTTTTACATGAGCTATATCTAAAACATGTAGTTACAGTAATGTTGAAAAGAAAGTGAAAAAGATGCAGTTTTAAAAAAAGAGGATTGTCAAAAAGAAACATAAACATATATTAGTATAAGCTTGGTTGACCTATCAGCCCAAACATTTTCAGATAAAAAGGAGGCAATTGAATAGTGATTTCAATTTCCTAGATTGAAGTGTTTATTTTATGTGTGTAGGCAGTTAATATTATAATAAATTCTCAAAATATATAAAGAAAAGTTTACACAAAACAATTGAAAATATCGATGACAGGCCGAGCGCTGTGGCTCACGCCTGTAATCCCAGTTCTTAGGGAGGCAGAGGCGGGAGGATAGCTTGAGCCCAGGAGTTCGAGACCTGCCTGGGCAATATAGCGAGACCCCGTTCTCCACAAAAAGGAAAAAAACAAAAAGACAAAAAAAAAAAAAAAAGAAAAGAAATATCGATGACAATGACTTAATTGATACCAATTATTTTTCCTGTGAATATCATGTAATTGAAGCATCCTCTATAATTGCATTTTATAGTTACTCCATGGAAACTCTTTTAGTGCTTACTCTGAGGGCTAAATCTTTTATCGATAAATATATTAGTGTTTAATAAATTTGGCTCAAGCACATCATTTTACAATTGAAGAAATTCAGCTTCACAAATATTAAAGGAGAACTTCTTGGATAACATTAGGGAAAGAGCTAGAGATTAGTCTTCACTTCCCATTCAAAGCTCTTGGCGTTATTTTACAATGTCTGTAGTTATAGTCATTTTTACACTGAAAAGAAAGAGGCACCATAAACATTTTATTCTCTGAGTTACAGTTTTATAGCAACTATTTAATTATGGCCCGAACTTTTATGCACTGAAGATCTGGTCTCATGAGATAGTTCACACTGCCTTTCCCATACACCCCTGCCTTTGTAATTGTGTGCATCCGTGTGACCGAGTAAGCATGATGAGAAAGGCTCATAATGTGCTAGTTGCACAAAAGGTAATCTTTGACAAAAGAATAGTACTTTGGGAAACAGTAAATTATCACCAATAGAACCATTTTTGCAATGAAGACCTTACCAATGGATCCTAGATTTAATTAAGGGTGATAATATTTTAAAAATAAGTTAATTTTTATTCTCAGGATAGATGATAATGCTTCAATTCTAAAAATAGAATTAAAAGCTAAAAATTTAATTGAAGGAATTTTTTTAAATGTGCTCATCTGTTTTTAGCAAATACACATCAAATGCTTGAAGGTTCAGATTCAGGTATGACAATACTTCTTATTTCCAAATAAGAAATGTTTAAAATCCTACTTTCTTGTTCTGCTAGGTATCTATGAAGTTCTTTGGCTTAGCAGTATCTTTTTTTTTTGGGGTGGGGGGGGGGACGGAGTTTCGCTCTTGTTACCCAGGCTGGAGTGCAATGGCGCGATCTCGGCTCACCGCAACCTCCGCCTCCTGGGTTCAGGCAATTCTCCCGCCTCAGCCTCCTGAGTAGCTGGGATTACAGGCACGCGCCACCATGCCCAGCTAATTTTTTGTATTTTTAGTAGAGACGGGGTTTCACCGTGTTGACCAGGATGGTCTCGATCTCTTGATCTCGTGATCCACCCGCCTCGGCCTCCCAAAGTGCTAGGATTACAGGCTTGAGCCACCGCACCCGGCCAGCGGTATCTTATATCTGCCAATTTATCTCATTCTTTCTATTTACAGTCACCCTAGTCTATAATGTCATCAACTTTTGCCTAGACTATCACAATAGTATTCTAATTTCATTCCTTGTACCTGTTCGTGCTTCTTCTTAATATTGTCCTTAAAATCAGTTTGAGAAGTTTTTTTCTAGACAAACATGTTCATTACTCTTCTTATCTGCTGTCTTCCATCAATCTCTCTTACGTTTAGAGAAATTTCAAATTGTTCCTCTGTACATAATAAACACTCTGATTACTTCTACAGCATCATCTACCAAGAGTCCCCAGTACCCTTCCTCGTTCCTTCCACAGACCAGTCAGCCTGGATTATTTTCAGTACTTTAGAAAAAATGTATCACTAGAACAATTTTTGCAATGAAACCCTTACTAACAGATCCTAGATTTAATTAAGGTTGATACTATTTTTAAAAAAGTTTATTTTTCTTCTCAGGATTGATATCAGGAGCGATATCAATGCTTTCCAGTGTCACAGTTTTGCCCATGCTATGCCTTCTGCCTGAAAGGTTCTATTACCCAGTCATTAGCTTAATGACTCGGCCTTCACTTACCAACATGAGTTATTTCTTGAGAAAGGTTTTTCCGAATAAAAAGCAATTTAAATTAGTACTTGTTATCAATTACAAAGAGTAGGCAGTCACTCAGGTAGACAACCAGTAATGGCTCCAGAGCAGGCCCAGGTGGCTGCCAGCTGAGGGAGTATCTGCCTCTGTCTTAATCAGGGTGAAGGAGAATCAGGAGGCCATTCCTGGAATGGCTAACTTCAAAAACTTACAATTATGGCAACGTTGGGCTCAACTTACTAACTGCCACAGCCCCTGAAGTTCCACAAAGCAAGTGTCTAAGGTGGAATTATAAAGAAGAAAAAAGAAATCAACCCTACAACCATGTTTAAAAGCAGCAATAAGCTTCAAATGTCTCACTTCTGCCTTTAATGTCTCATTTTGGATCATCTAACTTAATTCAATTTGCATCCAAATCTCTGCCTGCAAGTTTCCTAGCCTCTGTAGAACAGAAAGTACACCAGAGGAAGGCGGAAATAGATGCACAGTGCCAAACACAGCACCCACAGCAGCCTCTGTTTACATTATAATATGGTACTTTTCTTACCACGATTTTACTTGCTTCTATATACAATAGACTCTTTCTGGTTTGTTTTCTTTTCTATCATCTGTATTCTCCATTCGATTATAAACTTCTGACAATATGAGCTAATTTTGTTTACTATTATTTTAGTGTCTGACCTGCAGAGATTCGCAGTATGTTTTTGTTGAGAAAATTTTTTTTTCCCCATTTATTTATTTTATTGCATTTTAGGTTTTGGGGTACATGTGAAGAACATGCAAAATTGTTGCATAGGAACACACGTGGCAGTGTGATTTGCTGCCTTCCTCCCCATCACCTACATCTGGCATTTCTCCCCTTGCTATCTCTCCCCAGCTTCCCACCCCCCACCGTCCCTCCCCTATTTCCCCCCAACTGACCCCAGTGTGTAGTGCTCCCCTCCCTGTGTCCATGTGTTCTCATTGTTCAACACCCGCCTATGAGTGAGAACATGCGGTGTTTAGAAAATTAATCAGATGTATCAGGCCTAATTTCTAAAAAGGTTCAAATCTCGGCTCATTTACTAATTTGTTAAACAAATAGAAAAGCTTCTCAACCTTTGTTAGCTTCATTGACTTATCCAAAAATCAGGCTAATAACTAGACATGAATAGCACCCATCTGTCTGTTTTTCTCCCACATCAAGCAGCTTGTGTTATGTGTAAGTCCTAAAATTCTTAGCATGGGGCAAGCAAGATCTTCCTGAGTGTAATGCCCACAACTAACCTATGACCCCAGGCCTCTGTCCAGGAAGAGGTTTGGCAAAACGTGTCAATTATGTCTTCGTCACACTCCAGTTGTCACTGCTCAGGTACTCCTGAGACACCAGAGAGGGCTTACGGCTCCAGCCTCATTTCAAGGAAATCGTTTCCTGGGACACAACTTCCACTACCCTAAGGATGGAAGTGAGTGGGGGAAATTCTGAGTCCTTGATTTCCCCTGCCGTTCCTAAACCAGTGACAAGTCAAACTCAGTATGGTAGAAGCCATTTCCACCATAACCCACTGTCTAAGCTCTTCTTCTGCTTAAGAAACTCCTCTTCCCTCAAGGCCTGGTCTGTCCCTCAAGCCCCCAAAAGAATTGCCCACAGTGGAGTGAGTGTTTGTGTGGGTAGTGGGCAGTAGGTGAATAGTTTGCAATTGATGGCAACAGCTCGATGCAGCTCCTTCCTTCTGTAGAAATGGGAACCCAGCACAGCATTAGTTACTTTCTGGGACAAACGTTCTCAAGCTCAGCTCACATTGCTGCCTTAAGATGGCATTAAGGTGAGATTCCCAACTTCCAGGCTCCTGTCTTCTGCCTAGCATAGATTTCTAGCTTCTTGATAGCTTCTTTTGTGTCTGCAAACATCTCTGTAAGAAACAGAAAAAACTTAGTCACTACCAAAATGAATAATGTTGAAGGGGAGAGAGTCAACAGAGCATTTTCTATGCTCAAAACAAATGGGTTTGGTATGAAGATGAAAAGCAGGTCTTCCTTTTTTGTGAAGAAAATACTGAAAGAGCTGCTTTCTGCTTATAGGAGAGGTAGGACCAGGATTAGCTTAATTCCCGTTCCTCCCAGTAGGAAGCCTGATACTGTAGCCTGTAAAAGTCCCTTTCTTATTGTTCCCTTCTCCTAATTCAGCTCCTGCTCCCTTTCATACCGCAGATGTACCACTGCAGTTCCCTCTATCAACACTGGGATGCTGGCAGGAATGACCACGCTTGGCAACGTTCCTTTAAGATGTACCCAGCCAGGCTTTGAGAAGGAAGAGCCTCCTCCCTCATCCAGCAAAGCACTCTTCAGGCCCACCTGTTCAGGTCCCATCTCTGATGTGGGCAGAGCGAGGATGAGGGCAAGATAACTCTTGAACTTGTGAAATAAATATCTGCCCAAGAAAGATGCCTCTACTGGAAGGCTAACTGGATGCAGCAGAGAGAGATCAATTTTCCCGTTAGGGAGTGTACTCTGTCCCCTCTCATAGGGAAGCAACTGCCTCTTCAGGATATCTGGGCTGCTGTCTTAGAGCAAGTTCTCTTGAACCCTGAGACTTTAGAGGAAAAAGAAAACAAACTAGAGAATCATGTATGTGCCATTCTTCAGGATTATTTGCATTCATATGAAACCTAGAGTTGGTTTAGAAATATTGACATTATCATTTATTATCATTTATTTATTATTTATTTATTTTCCAGTTTGTCTGGTGTTGTCATATTTACACACATTGCTTAAACAGTATCTACATTTCTTTTCTCAATTATACCCTGGACTATAGAATCCCATAGGTAGACTTGGTCTACATGAAATTTAGAGTCTAGCTTTATTCTCTCCTATGTCCTTTATCGTTTTCTTAGTGGACTCCCCAGATAACCCTCTTAAACCTACTTCTATTTCATTGGGTTCCAATTACTATAGCTTTCCACCCGGCTACAGCCCACAGACTGCAAATGAGAATGCCTCTCATTTCTGAGAAGTCCTATATCATATAAGCTCCATGCAGTTTTTATTATACCAATGGTGTCATCTTCTTTATAGCCTTATATGAAAACCTTTATTAATGTCTATCTTCTAGAGTTAACTGCTCACTAAAACGAGTCTCTATGCTTATACACATCATCCCTCCCTAAAAGACCCTGCTCTTGTATTTATGCCTCCCTTTCCAGCATCATTAATCTTAATATTCCTCTAGTCCAGCTCCTCTACTGTCTTATATATTACTGCCCATGTTATGCTTTAAACACCGCTTTTATCGTGTCACTCGCTTTTCCAAATTCTTCAAAGACAATTTCCTTCAACAGCTTCCACTTTTTAAAGGCTTCTTCTATTTTAATTCCCCCCTTTAAATTCAATAGTGTATTCAGTATTTTCCCCAAACATAATCTTCACTGTATTCAAGCCAAATCTACAGTGATTCAAATCCATCATATTCTTACTACTTGGCCTATCATGGGCATTCAAAACATACTAAAAAAGTAGATATATGCAAGTTCATTCTTAATATCATAAATTCAGGCAGTCTCTCATATCTGAGTTCTTATTTTCTTATCTTTTGGGCTATCAAAATCTTAGACAGTTTTAAAGCTAACCTTAGCTCTATTTCCTCTAAGAAACCTTTCAATATTCAAGTCTTAATTCACACTCCCTTTGTTTGAATATTTAGTAAACATAGCCCACACCAAACAGGTGTACATTAGTCATGGTTCATTATACGTTTTTTAAAAAAAAATCAGGTAGAGAAAGAAAAATAGATTTAGTAAAGGAAAAGTGCTTACTACATTGAAAGAAGATAAGAAGAACATACTTTCCATTGATTGGGCTTCTGGAAATGATATATAAAAATATGCCACTAAAGTGGAAGGCTGGAGAAGCTGCTAACTTTGATATGATCAAGGGGAATGGGAAGTCATAGCACTTGTCAATCACAGGAACGCTTCAGTTATAAACTGGGAATGATAAAGACCCTACCACATATATTGACTACAAATTGTACTGTACCTGTTAGATTCACGCAAAATCAAAGCCTGCATCCCAATATCCGTGGATGGATTCAAAGACATTGGCAATAGGAATGAAGAAAAATCACAGGCTTCTATAATACTCCTTGCAAAAGTGCAATATTTTCTTTACCTTCAATTTCCAAAACACGGGAGTTCATTTAGTGGGCTGAGCTTTAAAAACGTATCAAACGAGAGATGCAAGAGAGTCTGAGGAATTGAATTTTTAGTCTTCAGTTTATGTAGTACAGCAAGAGGAGGGATGGATATTGGGTGTGGACTCAATGTATTCTCCACAAGTGGATTATTATATTTTATTACCTTGTTTTTGTTTGATGCATAATGATTATGTATTTCCAAATATATAAGCACTTGATAAATAGCTCATTGAGATGTCATCATATTGTAAAAGGAAAACAAAATGCTAAATTATGCAAGATTTAGTACTAGCTTATACCCTAGTCCTCCAACAGACTTTTGTTTGTTTAATTGTGGAAACAGTCACTTAGCTTCTTTAGGTCACATTTAATTTGAAAAGATTTTACTAGGTAATGTCTTGACCTCCTCCTGAGAGTCTATTATTTAATGATTGACTGAACTACACCCTTTTCAAGTAGACAAGCCATCTGCTTGCTGGGAGAAAGTTGTGTTTTAGTATTAAATGCTCACGTGCGTGTTTCACCTCTAAAGAGACTAGAGGAGAGATTTGGGAGTCACACAACATTGACATTTTACTTTTTCTTTGAGGGTGGTTAAATGGACATACTTTTATTCTTTTTAATGATAGGTACTGACTTGAAGTGCCTTGTCTAACTGCTGTTTGAATGACTTTAACATGTTACATGGAGCACTCACAGTATAAGAACTGTGTCTCTAAATCCAATTCTACATGACTTAGATAGAGTCAATAACATTCGGACTTTTTCCCAATACAAAATCACACTCTCTGGACTTGCATTTTCACAGTATACCCTGAGCCATTGATCCCCCATTTAGAATGATGGATCTTCCCTATCTTTTGCTATCACTGGCAGCCAGTCCTTAAACAGATGGGACTCCAATCACTCCCTATGGATGGTGTCCCTAAATAACTACCTGTCGGCTGAGTGTAACTAGATTTGGAGACTGATGCCTATATTATTGCACAATAAGATAGTTTGGCTTGAGCTCTACAGTGATTCTAAGAATAAACTTGGCAATGATAAGAATCCATATTTAAAGTGGCAGTCTAGTATGCATCATTTCTAATTTCATTTGGAATGGTGTAATTGGGAACATTTTTCTCCTCTATCAGACCTTGATTAATTTCACTGCCAGATCCTCCAAGGAAGGAAGAGAAAATTCTCTACTAAAGAGGATAATGTATTCCTTAAACCCATAGAAAATAGCAAAACCTGTCAGCAAATGATGCTTAAAATAAAATCTTCAAATGAAAATCTTACACAACTACTCAAAAATGTGTAGATTCTTATCAACATTCTCATTATGTTCATGTGCCAATTTCCTTTTATGAAACCCATTTAATAGGTAAAGATATTTAACATGGCTCTTATATAGTCCAAATTAGTTCAGGTATGTTTGTTCATCAAATAATATTATAGGAGCTTAGAAAATTTTGTAAATTAGGTAACAAAATACAGAAACCTTTGGAGAATCTTTGGGGCAGGATTTCACCCAGATTAGTTAATATTCCAATTTCCAAAGAAGAACATTGAATCTATGATTCATTGGAATCCCTTTGCAAGGTTTTAAGAGAGAAGATTAAAAACATATAAACTGCTCATGAAAATCAGGGGTCAGAAGTAACATTAAAATAAAGCAATGGCAGATGAACATTAATTTTTATTAACATCAACATTTATTTTTGGATATATGTCAGACTGGAATTTCAGATAAATGAATTAACACGATATATATATGCCACATATATATACTGCCAGTCACGTATTTGGCAGTTTGTTAGTTGGATTGTTTTCAGTGGCCACAAGCAATATATTGAAGTCAAAATGTAGTAAGAACACACAATTATTCTTCAAAAAAAGAAACTCATCAGTACAGTTGGTTCACGTTTCTGTTTCTCTACCTTCAGTTTTTTTTTCCAGACACTCATATAGAGAGGACCATATTCTGCTAAACAAAACTGGTGTTTCTCTTGTCCATCTTTCTTTTTTGGTTTTGTTTTTTAGAAAGATGCAGTCTTTCCTGGACTTGTTATTCTAATTTTATATCCCAAGGCTCATTGATCAGAAATAGGCTAAAATCAAGGTAAAGGCTATGTTCCTTTCTGGAAGCACTAGGGATAAATAGGCTTTCTTGACTTTCAGATTTCTATGGGATGCCCACATGGCTTGGATTGGGAAGCCTTTGCATCTTCAAACTCACCAATAGCTGATAAATATTTTTCATATCGTGTGACTGTGACAGACTATTTTTCCTCTCTCTTTACAAGGACCCTTCTAATTTCAATAGGGATCCCCAGATAACCACAACAACAAAAAAATCTCCTATGTCAAGGTTAGTTAATTCCATCTGCAACCTCAATTGTCTTTTGTCTAGCATAACATATGCACAGGTTCTGGTAATTAGGAGGAGGATGTGTTTGGCAGGCCATTATTTCACCTAACACTGTAAGTCACAAATATTTTATATTGGAGTTTCACAGTATTATGAGAGGCGCAATGGTGGTAAATTTGAGGAATACATTTATTGACCCTCTGCTCTGTGCTACTTCATGATTTCCGGTTACCTTGCTGATTCTTTTTTTCAAATTTACTCATTAACTTATGTATTGATGTGTTTTAGTCCATTTTCACACCGATGATAAAGACAAACCCAAGACTGGGCAATTTACAAAAGAAAGAGGTTCAATGGACTTACAGTTCCACATGGCTGGAGAGGCTTCATAATCATGGTGGAAGGCAAAGAGGAGCAAGTCACATCACATGGATGACAGAAGGCAAAAAGAGAGAGTGCTTTGAAGGGAAACTCCCATTATTAAAATCATCAGATCTCTTGAGACTTATTCACTGTCATGAGAACAGCATGGGAAAGACCCTCCTGCATGACTTAATTATCCCCCACTGGCTCCCTCCCACAACACATGGCAATTATGGGAGCTACAAGATGCCAATTGGGTCTGGACACAGAGCCAAACCATATGATTCTACCTCTGGCCCCTCCCAAATCTCATGTCTTCCCATTTTGAACCCAATCATGCCTTCCTGACAGTTCCCCAAAGTCTTAACTCATTTCAGCATTAACTCAAAAATCCACAGTCCAAACTCTTAACTGAAACAAGGCAAGTTTCTTCTTCCTATGAGCCTATAAAATCCAAAGCCATTTAGTTACCTCCTAGATACAGTGGGGGTGCAGGCATCGGGTAAATACAGCCATAAATGGGAGAAAATGGGAGAAACAAAGGGGTTACAGCCCCCATGCAAGTCTGAAATCCAGTGGCAGAGTCAAATCTTAAATCTCCAAAAGGATCTCCTTTCAATCCACATCTTACATTCAGGTCGTGCTGATGCAAGAGGTGGGTTCCCATGGTCTTGGGCAGCTCTGCGCCTGTGTTTTTGTAAGGTTCAGCCACCCTCCTGGCTGCCTTCATGGGCTGGCATTGAATGTCTGTGGCTCTTCCAGATGCATAGTGCAAGCTGTCAGTGGATCTATCATTCTGAGTTCTGAAGGATGGTGCCTCTCTTCTCACAGCTCCACCAGGTGGTGCCCAGTAGGACCCCTGTGTGGGGGCTCTGACCCCATATTTCCCTTGCACACTGTCCTGGCAGGGGTTCTCCATGAGAGCTCTGCCTTTGCAGCAAACTTCTGCCTGCACATCCAGGCATTTCCATACACCTTCTGAAATGTAGGTGGAGGTTCCCAAACCTCAATTCTTGACTTCTGTGCACCCACAGACTCAACACCATGTGGAAGATGCCAAGGCTTGTGACTTCCACCCTTTCAAGAAATGTCCCAAGCTGCCAATTGGCCCCTTTTAGTCATTGCTGAAATGGTTGGGACACAGGGTCCCAAGTCTCTAGATTGCACACAGCTGAGGCACCCTGGGCTCACCCCATGAGTCCATTTTTTTCTCCTAGACCTCTGGGCCTGTTATGGGAAGGGCTGCAGTGAAGACCTCTGACATGCCCTGGTGACATTTTCCCCACTGTCTTAGGGATTAACTTTCAGCTCCTCATTATTTATGCAAATTTCTGCAGCTAGTTTGAAACTATTCCAAACAATACAAAAAAGAGACCAACATCATCCTGATACCAAAACCTGGCCAAGACACAACTAAAAAAGAATTTCTCCTCAGAAAATGTGGTTTCCTTTTCTTTTGCATCATCAGGCTGCAAATTTTCTGAACTTTTATGCTCTGCTTCCCTCATAAAAAGGAATTACTTTAAGAGCACCCAAGACATATTTTGAATGCTTTGCCACTTAGAGATTTATTCTGCCAGATACCTTAAATCGTCTCTCTCAAGTTCAAACTTCCACAGATTTCCTGGGCAGAGGTAAAATGATGCCAGTCTCTTTGTTAATACATAGCAAGAATAACCTTTGCTCCAGTTCCAACAAATCCCTCATCTCCATCTGAGACCACCTCAGCCTGGATTTCATTGTCCATATCATTATAAGCATTTTAGTCAAAGCCGTTCAACAAATCTCTAGGGAATTCCTAACTTGCCCACATTTTCCTGTCTCCTTCTGTGCCCTCCATCCCCTTTCGGCCTCTGCCTGTTATCCAGTTCTAACATTACTGCCACATTTGCAGGTATCTTTTCAGCAGCACCCAACTCTACTGGAACCAATTTACTTTTCACATGCTGATAAAGATAAACATGAGACTGGGAAATTTACAAAAGAAAGAGGCTTAATGGACTTACAGTTCTACATGGCTGCAGAGGTCTCAAAATCATGGCGAAAGGTAGGGAGGAGCAAGTCACATCTTGCATGGATGGCAACAGGCAAAACGAGAGAGAGCTTGTGTAGGGAAACTCCAATTCTAAAACCATCAGATCTCATGAGACTTATTCACTATCACAAGAACAGCATGGGAAAGACCCACTCCAATGAATCAGTTATCTCCCACCAGGTACCTTCCCTAACACATCGGGATTATAGGAGCAACAAGATGAGATCAACTATATATACATATAGTGTATATATATATATATATATATTTGGTATATAGTATATCAAATATATACTGACATAGCAACAACTATATCAGTATATATTTACATAAGTTTGTAATATAAGTTTGTATTTATGCCTGAATACATTTAATTTGCACTCCAGTTACATTTTGGTGAGCTGCTTATGTAATCTTTGATTGGATTTGATTGCAATCTTCCTTAATTAATACAATCTGCAGAATTAGGCTGTGACCCTAAAACCCTGTGAATTCCCTACCTGATATTCTAGCTCTTCACAAACATGGATGTCTACCCAATAACTCACTTGTTGTCCTAAAGTTTAGAATTTTTAGATCTTTCTACGAGTTTTGAATTTTGTGAATTGTGCTATTCATCTAACTTTTTGGAGCATAATTCTCACTCTTAGTTTAGCTTAAGGGATGGGATATGTATGTTTCTAAGTCTCTTGTATTCCCACTTCTATGTTGTTGAGATTCTGTATTTGTCAAATTATTATGTTCTGCTTACAGGTTTTCATATTACAAAGTGATATGGGGCATACATGTTCATACACATGAACAAGACTTGTGGGTGAAAGAGTGAGCATATATATTTCCTTGTACCTCAGTTGATAAACCTATTTTCAAAAGCTCTTCTTATGTTAATAAAGTAAATATTGGCATTAATGTGTAACTAAAATGGATCATGGCCTATTTCCTTCTGATTACAAAAAAATGTTAAACTATTATTATAAACAGAATAAAATAAAGTACATGTAGTAAAAAAAATAACTCCAGATTATCACTGCTGAAACTACCCTGAAAAAGGTATAACAAATAATTAAATTTTGAGTTTTTAATATTGTGTTTCCTTTAGATTCCTTGAAATAGCCTCTCACATTCAGCAATACTGGCAAGGTGTTATATGGCTTTTGAAGTCAAAATATTCATTTTCAGTCATTTAAAAATATCACCACAGATGAAAATGTACAGTTTAATTTTTTTTTGATGAGCAAAGTTTCAAAAGGTTATAAAAATCTTATGTTCTTCCCTTTACAAAAATTTTAACAAAGGAAGTAAGAAAACTTAAATTGATTCTCACTGTGAAGGTGTTAATCTAAACTGAAATGTGAAAACACTTTTCAGCAATGCCTCAGGCTTTATCAAGCTTAATGTTAATTTTTATGTCAAATTAATAGTCTGCTCTTTAAAAAAATTATCTAAGTATAATTTGTTGTATCCCAGGTTTAGACTTTTAAATTTTATTTAGTTATTATTTTGCTTCGATATAAAATATACTGTCATGAAACTTATATGTTACTTTTAAAAAATATAATTATTTGGCATAAGACTCATGGATTAAAAAAGAGAGCAATCAGACTGTTTTTAATGAGCATCTATATTCCTTAAAAGGAATTTATATGTTAGGGTGACCATGGTGGGAATAATGACTCCTAGAAATACTGAAAGTTAGAATGAACGATTCTATCAAGGCTTGGTGAACTTCATTTAGGCAATAACATTTTCTATTAAGATTTCTTGTAGAAATGGCAAATAAGTGAGCTACCTGATTCATTATTCTTACATAGGTAAAAGTTTATTGTTTTTTTTTTTTTCCTTCAGGCTTAATTCCCTATTTCTTCTCACATGCAGTAAACTGTGAGGGTTTTTTTTTTTTTTTTCTTCTTTTTTTTTTGCATGTTTCCATCTAGTAAACATTAAAAGTAACAGGGTAAAAACTAAAACATAAATTGTTATGAAAAATTTTATTTAGAAAACACATTATTTAAAGAGAATTAGTAAAGTGTTCTTCAAATAAAACAACAAAGAGAAAATGTACTTACATATTTACTATTTGAATGAAATCTTAACTAAAATTTAGCAATAAATGCTTTCAGTAATTAGCCTGTAATCCATGGTAATTGTTAAGTTCTTCAAAAAGCAAAAGACAAAGATTACTGTATCAAAAATTACTTCTTCTATTCTTGGCTTAGAAATATGTTTATGGTAACTGATAATCAATCTTCTTCATTAAAATGTGAGAAAGATGAGTAGATGAGCGTAACTCATAATTTGCCTTTCTTTTGACTAAACAACTTCATCTTTTTTATTCTTACAGATTTTTAGAAGTTTTTAGATTAAATTTTATATAGTCTTCACATACACATGATTATGGAGCCAACCAATTAACAAATAAAAACCGAACCCTGTGTCACAGCATATTGCTGGATTTCTAGTATCCTGAGAATCATGTTCAAGTCAAAAAGTCTAAGAAAATTATTGGAATAATTTATATAGGCATGATCTCACTCTGATAATCATGTTTGAACAGAGCATTTTCCAATAGAAGTGTAACCTGAGCCATAAATGTAATTTTAAAAATTAACTTTAGTAGTATTTCGTGTTTGTCCTAATATGTTATATTTTTATCTCAAGATATAAAATGTAAGATGATATTTAAAATACAATTTCTTTGAAATCTACATTTTATATGTACAGCTTATTTTAATTCAGATACTAAATTTTCATCAAAAACATCTGTATGTGTATTTAGATTTTATAAATTTACATTTGAGAAAGTAATTTCACATATACACCACTTGTTGCAAACATACTTAAAATTTTATAATAAATAAATCAATGTGAAGGAAATAATTTTGCTTTAATATTTGTACCCACATGGACAAAATAGCTTACTGTTTTAAAAGGAAATTTCACTTTGTGTTTCTTGTTTGTTTTATTAAAAAAGAAAAGATAACATTCAGAGAGTGTGATTAAATGTAATATTCATTCAAACTGTTAAAAATGTGAAAATATCAACAGGGTACATCTCAGAAAAGCAGGCAGATGCTGACTATTCTTTGGTGCAAAAGTAAGTTGCATACTTATCCAAGCTGTCCAAATAATGGTCAAGCTAAGTTTGTTTTTCAAAAATAGGTTTTAACATATATCAAATAAACTATGCAGATATTCCCTAACCAGCATAAAAATTAAACAATGAAGTTAAAGTATATAGCAAAAGCCAGATATGACAATTCACATGACCAATTTATAAAGTAAGCCTTTCAGTCCTAGAAATCTAAAATGGGGATAATTACTGAAGAGTAACATGTAAAATGAGGACTGATAGCAAGGAACAATCCTAAACATTTTCCTGATGACTGACTAAGCCTCAAAAAGACAGCTTAGGAACATTATTAACAGGTACTTGTTCTTCTTTCCTAACCAATTCAGTTCTACTTAGATAAATCTGGTTGCTAATCAACGCACATATAAATTAGAGAATTTTTTTTTACTCAACTACCATTTTTTTTCCTTTGTCAACTTTTTCCTAATTTGTCTACCAACACGTTTTCTTTGCTTCGATAAGTTGAACCCAAAAGCTTTGGCACCTAAAATGAATATCAACTCTTATTGGAATGGCATTGGGAGATGCAGTCCTAGTGAAGACAAATATTGAACCGAGGTGGCTTGACAAAGTTAAGTATCCATCTCAGTATGACAAATGTCTCCCTTGTTCATCACTGGGTTATTGACTGCTCTTGGCTACATGATCCTGCACACTGCAATGCTCCCTGGTGAGGTACTGCAGAGATATGCGCACAAACACCCATCAATTTAAGTTTTCAATAAATATAAGGCATCATTTTAAACCATTTCACTAGGATAAATTTTAAAAAACATTGTCTTTCTATTGGCCTGTTTTGCTTCTTGAACTGGCTTGGAGTGCTGTTTTGTGACATAGAAGACACTACAGTTAATTAGTGGTTACTCCAAGCTCTCTAGACCTCAGCACTTCCTGTTCTTCAAGCCTCAGCACTTTTTTTTGCAGCAGTGATGATATTCTTCATTAGCATCACCACTGGCATGCGGCCAAAACCTCCAGAAAGTCGCATGATGTAACCAGCTTTTTGTCTGACTCCTTCAAAATCCATGTCTACAACCAACTTGGGTTTAGCAGTTACAGAGCTTGAACTCTGTTTCTTCCCCCATCAATGACTGCTGCTCTTTCCTTGGGGACTGGTCTGTTGTGATCAGATTTGGAATGCCTGCAGCAGCTATTACAGTATCTGCAAAAATTGTATGTTTCTTCAAACGCTCTTTGGGAGTATATCCGTGAGCGATTATAACAGTGGCATCATCTCTGGGGCGTTCATGCACCCCATCTATGTGCAGTCACATTACAATGGACATCCCAACAATTTTTGACATTCCAGCCACAACCACATTCTTCCCTAGAGTCGGAATGTCAGTTGGCTTAATTATTTCCCACACATCCCATGGGGTAGCTGGTAACATGGAATACTGGTCCAAACATGTTCGCCCTACACTCATTACAGGAAAGCCGTCAACATCCTTGTCTGGAGAAAAAGCATTGCAGATCTTTCTCTCATCAGTGTGTTCTGGAAGAGGCAACTGAACAAGGAGGCCATCTACATTATCATCATTACTTGGTTTATTGATTACATTCAATAATTCTTCCTCTGAAATTGAAGCTGGCTTCACAATTGTCACCCTGTTGATTACAAACCACCAAATGGTGGAAGGGGCAAGAGTGCAGGTGGCAGCTCTGCGGGGGCCAGAACAGTTGGACAGCCAGCGCAGACTGGAGGGAAAGCACAGCCATGCCTTCGCCTGGAGACAGGAAATTCAGCTTTGAAGCAAAAGTGTAACGGTTCCAAAATACCGCTTCCCAAGTTAAATCAATCTGCTAACTGCATCAACTCAGTAGTATTAACATTAAATTTGAATAAGCATTTGATAAACTAATATCAGCTTTGTTTATTGATATCAGCAAGGCATTCCTCAAAATTTTCTCAGAAAAAAAGTAGTTTTGTAGCCAATTTACGTGACACTATCAATTACAATAAACACATTCGGCATATTTATCCTGTTAGAGAAATATGTTATTATAGACTTGTATTATGAAAAATTTCAATTTCTGCATATGTGTCACTACAGAAACGTACTAAATTTAGCTTCATATTAGTTAATATATATTGTGATGTTGGTGAGAAAGCATAAATCACTTGAATTTCGGGGGAGGCTTAACTATCAAGCATTGGCATGCATTTCTCTTATTTCAAGAAAATATTTAATTGGAAATTACAGTACAGAAAATCTGTGTGAAACGCTTTTTGCCATTCAAACAATAATCATTCATAGAGAACACAATATCATTAAGTTAATTGGCTGGGCACAGTGGCTCAGGCCTGTAATCCCAGCACTTTGAGAGGCCGAGAAGAGTAAATCATTTGAGGGAAGGAGTTCCAGACCAGCCTGGCCAACGTGGTGAAACCCCATCTCTACCAAAAACACAAAAATCAGCCAGGTGCATGCCTGTAATCCTAGCTAGTAGGGTGGCTGAGGCACGAGAATCACTTGAACTGGGAGCTGGAGGTTACCGTGAGCTGAGATCGCCCCACTGCACTCCAGCCTGGGTGACAGAGTGAGAGTCTTTCTCATAAAAACAAAAAACAAAACAAAAAAATGTTAATTGACTGCCTTCTTTTTTTTTTCAAGATTTACAGAATCTGTTAATGATTTATACATTTGCATGCACATATTAAAGGGTTTTAACAACTAAATATCCATGAAGCTTTTCATTAAGTTTGCTGCAGAAAATGGTGTACAGATATTTTCAATGTGTTTCTAATTGTAGAACAAAATGTGAAGAAGAATGCAGTCTGTTTTAGAATTCCAGTTAATCCAAAATTTTGTCCAGTTGCAGCTGAGGCACCACCCAATGTGATAGAAAATAACACTTTTATACCTAGCAGATTCTCTTATTTGACATATGTTAATGACATATAGTTTATGACAAAAGTTAAATAATTAAAACCACAAATTGACAGCATTTCCTTGAAAAAATGGAAATAAAACATAACCAATGTATTAATTGAAGAGTAGCTTTTATCTCATCTTTCAGTTCAGGCTAAAGAAAAATACTTATATTATTTCAATATTTGAATCAATTGATTTTTGATATTATTAGAAAAATCTTATACACTATAGACAATTGTTTGATAGCTTATTGAGATCTTTCACTTTGTAAAATATTCTTTTCTGGTTTCTTCCTGATAAATTTTTGAAAAGTTTTTCATATCTGAAATAATAACTTATTTAACCAAATAAATTATTTAATTTCACTTAAAAGTGTTTTTCTATTTTATACAATAATTCACCCTGTCCTATAGTTGTACAAATTCCAATTCTGTTAAAAAGTAATTTAACAAATTTCTTGGGATAGTTGGTCCTGAATTCAAGCAACTAATTTTATCCATTTTTTTTTTTTTTACTGTTGGTAGGAAATTCCTCATCAACTTTATTATGCTTTTATTACAAGCATCTCAATATTACCTTTCTTTTTTCACTTAAGTTTTTAACATACCAAACAAAACGCCTTTTTTGTTTTGTTTTATCTTGGCAAAAATTTGCAATTCCCTATTGAGATAGCATTTGTCAATACTTTCAGTCTCTCTCTATCATTATTTATTTGTTTGCTGCTCTGATTGCAGTATAGTATAAACATCCCTTATCTAAAATGCTTGGGACCAGAGGTGTTTTGGATTTCAGATGTTTACAGATTTTGAAATGTTTTCATATACATAACGAATTATCTTGGGGATGGGACCCAAATCTAAATGCAAAATTTGTTTTATATACACCTTATAGCCTGAATGTAATTTTATACAGTATTTTAAAATAATTTTGTGCATAAAACAAAGTTGCATACATTAAAATATCAGAAAGCAAAGGTGTCTATCTCAGCCACCAATGTGGATCACCTGTGGTCATTTTACATCTCCATCATTCCTAACTGAATTTTTATGCTATAGATAAGTGATTATTTCCTTATATTTATTCAGATGTAAGTACTTAACAGTAAGAAATATGACATGCCATTAATACAGTGAAAAAATATGTGAGGTGTGGAATTTTCCACTTGTGGTCTTTCCACTCAAAAACTTTAGATTTTGGAGAATTTCAGATTTCACATTTTTAGATTGGGGATGCTCAATCTGTACTAGCTTTTGTGTACCCACTCAGTTCTCTACCACAAGTGAGGTTTGTTTTAAATTTATAAATATGATCATACATTTTTACTTCAATGTGAAAATTAATCTAATTGGAAGTAAAACAATAAGTACAAGGAACACTTTAAAACAATTAGTACTTACGATTACATTATCAAAATCTGAGCATTTACATAGGTATCACTCTAATCTGCTCTCTGTGTTAAATGTTCAAATAAGCACATTACAATATTAAATCATTGCATTGAATATATTCATTTAAACTGAAACAATATAATGATATAATGACATTTTCTTTCTTTCTCTCTTTCTTTCTTTTCTTTTTCTTTTTTTTTTTTTTTAGACAGAGTCTTGCTTTATTGCCAGGCGCTAGGCTGGAGTACAGTGGCGCGATCTCGGCTCACTGCAACCCGCCTCCCAGGTTCAAGCAATTCTCCTGCCTCATGCACCACCATGCCCAGCTAATTTTTGTATTTTTAGTAGAGACGGTGTTTCACCATGTTGGCCAGGATGGTCTCCATCACTTGACCTCGTGATCCACCCGCCTCAGCCTCCCAAAGTGCTGGGATTAAAGGTGTGAGCCACCGTGCTCGGCCATATTGGTATAGATTCTAAAAATCCATTGGCACAAAGCACATTACAATTCTTTGGAAACCTATGCACGCTATGATGGGTTTATTATTTTGTAAAATCCAGTCAAAGCTTGGATTTGGAATTGATTTGAAAAGTAAATTCAAAGCTAAGTATGTGAGTCATGGAAGATGACAGCCATTGCACTGGCTTAAGAGATCACATTCATTTATTTCTAAAATGTAATACTTTATATACAAAACCAACCGTGAATATTGAAAGTTAGTATCCAGAAAATACAAATGTAGTTGCTAAAGCCAGGTGGCTCATTCTAAGAAATCACCTTAATAGAGTGACAATTATATTATTAAAAGCTTAAGAGCTCTCCTAGAGAACAAGTCACTAACAAAGGCTTAAAATGTAAAATCAGTTTCCTGACAATTTTTGAAATCATCTGAAATATTGAGAAACTTCGAATTTCAATACAAACAATATGTGAACATCTTAATTATTTTATACAGACTACATGTTCTCAATACTAAATATTAGTTCAAATTTTAAGACACAAACAGAGGGTTTTAACAGAACAATTAGGTGCCTTCCCATTGAATGGTTTCTCTGTATTTGTAGATTTTAAATAGAGAGGCTGTATTTGTAGATTGTAAATAGAGAGACTTCTCTGTATTTGTAGACTTTAAATAGAGATAACAGAGAGGCTGAGAAAAGTGTTCTGCTTGCTTAACTTTGTGATAAAATTAATTCACAAAATTTACTTGTTTAAAGTAATAAAAGCCAAGTAGTTTGGATAGGTGCAATAAGCAAAGCCCTCTCTTGGTAACTACTTGAAGAGTAGCCTTCAACTTCACCTAGTTTGTATATTTTCACTTCTATTCACACAATGATTACCTGATGAGGCTATGTTTAGGAAATATACTGCACTCTTTAAGGGAAAATTCACTCTATATTAAATTTATAAAAAGTATCCATTCAACTAAAGATCTTGTATGCTATGTATTGGGGGTAATTTTGCATTTACAACACAGAATTTCCACTCTAGATGCTCCAGAACTATTCCAGCCCAGCCACCCTACAGCCATTGTCTCAATCTACACTCCTTTCCATTCCTGGAGTTTCACTCCTTTCTTTATAAAACAACTTTTTTAAATTGCCTGGAAAATTTGATATAAATGACTTTGTGGTAGTGCTAAGTTCTCTATATGAGAGCTGCTGAAAGGCCTTGGGTATAAAAATATCCAAATGAACATGAAAGTCCAGCATGACTGCTGCATCTCATACTTCTGTATAAAACAAACTTTAAAAGAGAGCTTAACTTTTCTATGTCTCACGAACTTTTGATAGGTGTTAACAAGAATATGGTATTTTCAAAGTCTGCAACGGCATAAAAGAATTGAATTTTAAAAGTCAAGGATGGCACTAGATAAAGAAGCAACCCAGATACAATAGAAAAGAATGAGACAAAATGTGAAAATAAGAACACGTACTAAGCTATTTAGTTGCATAAATGAAAGAATGTGTAAGTCATCCATTTTTCTGATAAAGATAAGAAGCAGTAAAACTAAAAATCTAGAGAAGAATCTTAATTCTGTTGTACAATTTGTTCAGCCTAGTTACTTCCAACAAAATATTGGTGAGAAAAAAGGCGTTATTTCTAAATAAAAAGCATGTATGCTACTTAAAATAATACTATACATTTGATCAAAACTAAGAAAATGAACAGCCTTAGTTTAATATCCATAGTATAGCTGTACAATTTAAAAATTGGTGAGGCTTCACTACTTAATAAGCGTACGTAAATACATTAATTCCACAAAGTATCTTAGTACATATGTTTGAAATATGTTGTTAATATCAACTTGTTAAAAATGAATTGCCTAAAACGGACAATGCATTTAAAGACCATTAGAAGAATATCTACTAAACTATATACGGCAACTAAACTTATTTTAATTAGATATTATTTTTTAGAATACAAAAATTTCCATAGTTGGACTAGAAGATGTAAAAGATAAAATTGGAAGAAAAATATTAGTGTTGACAGATGTCAAATAACTGCATTTATTCAACCAGAACTGATCATCATTTAGAGTGAACAGATCAATTATTGGAGTAAAATGCATTTTGTTTGCAAGAGAAATAGAGATCATTACACAAATTTGTCAACATGCCAAAGTGTTTTTGAGAAAGTAATTGTAGCATTTAAAAAACTTCATGGAATTTAGAAATTAATGTATTTGACATAATTTTTCTGCTTTGTATTCATTGACTGCTGCTTGGCATGAGTGATGGCTAATAGATTAATCATAACCTTTAATTTGAACAAAATCAAGTTTAATTGGCAAGCTGACTTTCCTGTGTGTTTAAATCCCAAAACTGCATGCTTTGAAACAATAAAGTGGACCTTATTAGCAAAACGATTATGTTGCACAATTTGAAGATGTTGTATATTTAGTATTATTTTCCTATAGATTATAATAAGCAATATATCACTCTGTAGGTAGATTACAATAAGAAATATATTTTATATATAATACATATACACAAACACATATACCTATATATGGGGAAAGTTTATTTAAAAAAATGCTTTCATGCTTCCTTTATTTTTCACAGTAGATATTTCACTCTTACTATTTCTAATCATTTTTCCACACTGTTGACTGAGAGGCATGACTAATACAAGTCTGACCATATCTGTTCTACCAATGATATCACTCTGCTTTTATGATAGAATCAAAATGCCTCCATACTGTTGGCTCAGTTTATCACTTTAGGCTAAATGGATTTTTTTTTCACTTTACACTTATTACTTCAGTTATGCTGTTTATATTTATCTAACTGTTTCAGTTTGATATTTTCTCTTCATCATTGACATTTACTAGCTCTTTCTTCTTGAAAGGGAGAGAAGGTAAAGCCATTTTCTCACCCATCCTTCAACAATCCTGATCAATGCCTAAACTTGGTCTATTTCTCATTTCCCTGTAAGGAGCTTACTAATCACCACCCCAGATGTAGTTTCTCTTTTATAAGGGATGGTAACAATGTTTACATTGTCCATTAACCTTTCATATTATTAAATGCATTTTTCTGCTGAGTTCTCTAGATTATATGACTTATGGTTTTCTATGGCTTGATCACCAAGGATTTCCAAAAGAAGCAAAGTGCTTATTTTCAATAAACGCTTGTATAACAAATAATAAATTAAAAACAAACAAATAAATCACAATCCTAAAGCCTCAGAAATGTCTACTCACTTCTGGGGTTTTACTATCAAGCTATAGATAAGTTAAATAAAGCACAGCTAGATATGGTAAAGGGTCAAGAAATGAGTTTAGATATATAAAACCACATTGTTTTAGTGATTATCATAACATCTTTGTAGTCTCTGAAACTTACATCTTCCCAGTGATGATACCACTCAGTTTTGAACATATGAGCTTTACTATGTGTTTTCATTCCAGTGATATCTTTTATTTCTTTTTATGTGCAATTGGAGCAGAAGGTATTTAAAGAAATGCCAAAAAAAAAAAAATCCAAAACTAGTAATGTAGCATATCTGAAACAAAGTTAATAACATGAGAAAAAAGCATTTTGGGGGAGGATCCAAGATGGTCAAATAGGAACAGCTCTGGAGTGCAGTTCCCAGTGAGAACAATGCAGACAGTGAGTGCTCACCACATTTCCAAACAAGTTTCGCTGCCCACAGACAGAGATTTCCAGGTGAAAAGTGCCATGAGTTTTCAGCATGGCAGTTTCAGCCAGTGCCAGGTTGGCACACAAAAACTCACACAAGTCTGGGCGGCTGTTTGGACTAGCTCCTGGAATGCCTGGGAGACAGAGCCACCCATTCAACTGAAAGGGAGGGGGCTGAGACAGGGAGCCAGGTAATCTGGCTTGGCGGGTATCACCCCCACAAAACAAGCAATCTGAAATGCTCTGGATTGAGAATTTTGCAGCAAGTGCAGCTGGAACCAGGATGGTCCAGCTCAATGGGGGCAAGGGTGTCCCCAACTACCCAGGCAGTCCACCACTACCGAGACAGTTCACAAAGCAGCTGGGCAAACTGCTAGGCAATGCCTCTGCTGGCAAACTGTGACTAGGCTACTCTGTGTTGGGCAGGGCATCTATGAAAAAAGACAGCAGCATGACAGGAACTTATAAATAAAGCCAAACTTCCTAGGAGAGAGCACCTGGAAAAAGAGGCGGTTATGAGTTCCACTGCAGCAGACTTAAAGGTACCTGCCCAGCAGCTCTGCACAGAACAACAGAGCTCCTAGGACAGAACTTGAGCTCCTATAAGGGACAGACTGTCTCTTCAAGCAGCTCCCCGGCCCCTATACACCCAAAGAGACACCTCATAAAGGAGAGCTCAGGCCAACATCAGGCAGGTAACCTTCTGGGACGAGGATAGCAGAGGAAGAAACCAGTGGCAATGCTTGCTGTTCTGCAGCCCCCAAGGGTGATCCCCAGGCAAGCAAGGTCTGGAGTGCACCTCCATCAGTCCTGCAGCAGAGGGGCTTGATTGTTAGAAGGAAAACTAAGACCAGAAGGAAATCTCTTCAACATTAACTAAAAGGACATCCACTCAGAGATCCTATCCAAAAGTCACCAACCACAAATTCCACAGATAGATAAAGCGACTAAGATGGGAAGGAACCAGCTCAGAAAGGATGAAAATACCAAAAACCAGAATGTCTCTCCTCCTCCAAGAGTTCACAATCCTTACCAGCTAGGGATCAAACATGGATGGAGAATGAATTTGCTGAATTCACGGAAACAGGTTTCAGAAGGTGGGTACTAACAAACTTCTCAGAGCTAAAAGAACATGTGCTAAGCCAATGCAAAGAAACTAAGAACCTAGAAAAAAGGTTCTATGAGATGCCAACTAGAATAAATAGCTTAGAGAAGAATATAAACAACCTGATGGAGCTGAAAAACACAGCACGAGAACTATGCAAAGCATACATAACTTACAACAGCTGAATCGACCAAGCAGAAAAAGGATATCAGAGATTGAAGATCAACTCAGTGAAATAAAACAAAAGGCAAGAATAGAGAAAAAAGAGTGAAAAGAAATGAAGAAAGACTTCAAAAATATGGGATTATGTGAAAAGATCTAATCTACGTTTGATAGGTGTACCTGAATGTGACGGAGAGAATGAATCCAAGCTAGAAACAGTCTTCAGGATATTATCCAGGAGCACTTCCCCAACCTAGCAAGGCCAGCCAACATTCAAGTCCAGGAAATACAGAGAACACAACAAAGATATTCCTCAAGAAGAGCAACACCAAGGCACATAATGGTCATATTCACCACGGTTGAAAGGAAGGATAAAATGCTAAGGGTAGCAAGACAGAAAGGTTGGGTTACTCACAAAGGGAAGCCCATCAGACTCACAGTGGTTCTCTCCATAGAAACCCTACAAGCCAGAAGAGAGTGGGGACCAATTTTCAACAACCTTAAAGAAAAGAATTTTCAACTTAGAATTTCATATCCAGCCAAACTAAGCTTCATATGTGAAGGAGAAAGAAAATCCTTTATGGACAAGCAATTGCTGAGAGATTTTCTCACCATCAGGCCTGCCTTACAAGAGCTCCTGAAAGAAGCACTAACCATGGAAAGGAACAACCAGGACCAGCCATTCCAAAAATGTACCAAATGATAAAGAGCATCAACACAATGAAAAAATACATCAACTAATGGGCAAAACATCCAGCTAGCATCAAAATGGCAGGATTAAATTCACACATAACAATATTAACATTAAATGTAAATGAGCTAAATGCCCCAATCAAAAGACACAGATTAGCAAATCGGATAAAAAGTCAAAACCCATCGGTGTGCTGTATTCAGGAAACCCATCTCACGTGCAAGGACATAGTTAGGCTCAAAATAAAGGGATGGAGGAAGATTTATCAAGCAAATGGAGAGCAAAAAGAAAAGCAGAAGTCTGATAAAATAGACTTTAAACCAACAAAGATCAAAGACATGAAGAAGGGCATCACATAATGGTAAAAGGATCAATGCAACAGGAAGAGCAGCCAGTGATCCTAAGTATATACACACCCAATACAGGAGCACCCAGGTACATAAAGCAAGTTCTTTATGACCTACAAATAGACTTAGACTCCCACACAAAAATAGTGGGAGACATTAACACTCCACTGTCAATATTAGGTGGATCAATAAGACAGAAAATTAACAAGGATATCCAGGACTTGAACTCAGATCTGGACCAAGCAGACTTAACAGACATCTACAGAAATCTCCACTTCAAATCCACAGAACATACATTCTTCTCAGCACCACATGGCACATACTCTAAAATTGACCACATAATTGGAAGTACATCACTCTTCAGCAAATGTACAAGAATGGACAAGAATGGAAATCATAACAAACATTCTCTCAGACCACAGTGCAATCAAATTAGATCTCAGAATTCAGAAACGAACTCAGAACTCCATATCTTCATTGAACTGAACAACTGGATCTCGAATGTTGACTGGATAAACAATAAAATGAAGGCAGAAATAAAGATGTTCTTAGAAATTAATGAGAACAAAGACACAATGTATCAGAACCTCTGGGACACATTTAAAGCAATGTCTAGAGGAAAATTTATCGCAATAGTTGCCCACCAGAGAAGAGAGAAAAGATCTAAAATTGACAGCTTATCATCAAAATTGAAAGAGCTAGAGGAGAAAGATAAAAAAAAAACTCAAAAGCTAGCAGAAGACAAGACATAACTAAGATCAGAGCCTAACTGAAGGAGATAGAGACAAAAAAAATTCTTTAAGAAATCAATAAATCTAGGAGCTGACTTTTTGAGAAGATCAACAAAATAGACAGCCCACTAGCCAGATTGATATAAAAGAAAAGGGAGAAGAATCAAATAGTTGCAATAAAAAAAGCAGTAAAGGGGATATCACCACTGATTCCACAGAAATACAAACTACAATCAGAGATTGTACAACCCTATGCACATAAACCAGTAAACCTGGAAGAAACAGATAAATTCTTGGACACTTGCACCCTCCCAAGCCTAAACCAGGAAGAAGTTGAAACCTTGAACAGACCAATAACAAGGGTTAAGTCGAGGCAGCAATTAAGAGCCTACCAACCAAAAAAAATTCCAGGTCCAGACAGGTTCACAGCTGAATTCTACCAGACTTACAAAAATGGTACCATTTCTCCTGAAACTATTCCAAACAATCCATAAAGAGGGAATATTTCCCAAATCATTTTATGAGACCAACATAATCCTGATACCAAAACCCAGCAGAGACTCAACAAAAAAAGAAAATTTCAGGCCAGTATCCATGATGAATATAGATGCAAAATCTTCAATAAAATACTGGCAAACCGATTGCAACAGCACAACAAAAGCTTATCCATCATGATTAAGTAGGCTTCATTCCAGGGATGCAAGGCTGGTTCAACATAGGTAAACATAATCCACCACATAAACAGAACCAAAGATAAAAACCACATGATTATCTCAATAGATGCAGAGAAAGCCTTTGACAAAATTCAACAGCCCATTTTGCTAAAAACTGTCAACAAACTAGGTATTGAAGGAACATATCTCAAAATAATAGAAACTATTTATGACAAACCTACAGCCAATATCATACTGAATGGGTAAAAACTGGAAGCATTCCCTTTGAAATTCAGCACTAGACAAGGATGCCCTCTCTCACCACTCCTATTCAATATAGTATTGGAAGTTCTAGCCAGAGCAATTAGGCAAGAAAAAACAAATAAAGTGTATTCAATTAGGAAAAGAGGGAGTCAAATTGTCTCTACTGGCAGATGGCATGATTATATATTTAGAAGACCCTATCATCTCTGCCCTAAATGTCCTTAAACTGATAAGCAACGTCTGCAAAGCTTCAGGATACAAAATATGTGCAGAAATCAAAAGCATTTCTATACACCAAAAACAGACTAACAGAGCCAAATCATGAGTGAACTCCCATTCACAATTGCTACAAGGAGAAAAAAAAATCTAGGAATACAACTAACAAAGGATGTAAAGGACATCTTCAAGGAGAACTACAAACCACTGCTCAAGGAAATAAAAGAGGACACAAACAAATGGAGAAATATTCCACACTCATGGTTAGGAAGAATCAATATGGTGAAAATGTCCATACGGCCCAATGTAATTTATAGATTCAATGCTATCCCCAACTGGTCAATGCTTGACCAGTTCTGTGAAGAAGGTAATTGGTAGCTTGATTGGTAGAACTGGTCACCTTAAACTTCGTATGGAACCAAAAGAGAGCCCACATAGCCAAGACAATCCCAAGCAAAAAGAACAAAAATGGAGGCATCACGCTACCTAACTTCAAACTATACTGCAAGGCTACAGTAATCAAGACAGCATGGTACTGGTACCAAAACTGGGATATAGACCAATGGAACAGAACAGAAGCCTAGGACACAATGCCACACATCTACAACCAACTGATCTTTGAAAAACCCGAGAAAAACAAGTAATGGGGAAAGGATGCCCTGTTTAATAAATCGTGTTGGGAAACTGGCTAGCAGTGTGCCGAAAGCAGAAACTGAACCCCTTCCTGACACCTTACACTAAAATTAACTACAGATTTATTAAAGACTTAAACATTAGACCTAACACCATAAAAATCCTTGAAGAAAACCTAGGCAAACCATCCAGGACACAGGCATAGGCAAGGACTTCATGACTAAAACACCAAAAGCATTGGCAACAAAATCCAAAATAGACAACTGAGATCTAATTAAACTCCAGAGGTTCTGTACAGTAAAAGAAACATTCATTAGAGTGAACCAGGAACCAATAGAATGGGAAAAAATTTTTGCAGTCTACCCATCTGACAAAGGGTTGATAATCCAGAATCTACAAAGAAGTAAAACAGATTTAAAAGAAAAAAAAAAGCCCATTCAAAAGTGGGTGAAGGATATGAACAGACACTTTACAAAAGAAGACATACATGAGGCCAACAAACATATGAAAAAATGATCATCATCACTGGTCATTAGAGAAATGCAAATCAAAACTACATTGAGATACTATCTCACACCAGTTAGAATGGCGATCATTAAAAAATCTGGAAACAACAGATGCTGGAGAGGATGTGGGGAAATAGGAACACTTTTACACTGTTGGTGGGAGCGTGAATTAGTTCAACCATTGTGGAAGATAGTGTGACAATTCCTCAGGAACCTAGAAATAGAAATACCATTTGACTCAGCAATCCCATTACTGGGTATATATCCAAAGGATTATAAATCGTTCTACTATAAGGACACATGCACACGAATGTTTGTTGCAGCACTGTTTACAATAGCAAAGACCTGGAACCAACCCAAATGCCCATTGATGATAGACTGGACAGGGAAAATGTGGCACATATACACCATGGAATATTATGCAGCCATCAAAAACAATAAGTTCGCGTCCTTTGTAGGGACATAGATGAACCTGGAAACCATCATTCTCAGCAAACTGACACAAGAACAGAAAATCAAACACTGCACCTTCTCACTTATAGGTGGGTGTTAAACAATGAGAACACATGGACACAGGGAGGGGAGCAACACACTGGGGTCTGTTGGGGGGAAATAGGGGAGGGACAGCGGAGTGTGGGGAGTTGGGGAGAGATAGCATGGGGAGTAATGCCAGATATAGGTGAAGGGGAGGAAGGCAGCAAATCACACTGCCATGTGTGTACCTATGCAACAATCTTGCATGTTCTTCACATGTACCCCAAAACCTAAAATGCAATAAAAAAAATTTTCAATGTGTAAAAATAAAATTTAAAAGAATAAGTACAGTTCAATTAAAAAGCATTAATTCTAAAATGTAAATCTAGAATAAAATTAAAGGAGTACTACAAGATATATTGTCATGCTACAACTTTTTCTCATTTTTCGTTATTGTATTGAATTATACAATAAAAATATAAATTATTTCCGTAAGACTCTTAATGTTATGTACAATCTGTTCAAGTAGTTTTTCCACTAATAAAATGAAGCCAACAAAACTATTTGATTAAGAAAATCCAGAAAATCAACATCATTTTATTGTGAGGAGCAAATAAGAGTTGCATATTTATTAATAATTCATATTTAACAATGACTGATTAAATTAGTTGAAGATGTATAAATTTGTTGCTAGCTAGAGATATTGAATCCAGTGAAGAAAACTAATTGGAATTGTTGGTTTTATTCTAGTAAGAACTTAGGTTATCCATCAGAGGTTGGAGTTAAATTTTTCTTTTTTTTTTTTTTTTTTTTGAGATGGAGTCTTTCTCTGCCGCTCAGGCTGGAGTGCAGTGGCACAGTCTCAGCTCACTACAGCCTCTGCCTTCCAGTTTCAAGCAATTCTTCTGCTTTAGCCTGCCCAGTAGCTGGGACTACAGGCACACACTACCACACCCAGCTTAATTTTGTCTTTTTAGTAGAGACGCAGTTTCACCATGTTGGCCAGGATGGTCTTGATCTCCTGACCTCATGACCTCAAAGTGTGGGATTACAGGTGTGAATCACTGCACCCTGCCTAGAGTTAAATTTCTAAGGTAAATAATTCAAAGAGCATTTAGATAAGTATGGATTTTTAAAATAAGGGTTTAGTGGTTTAAGTTACTCAGCTAATAGAAATGTTCACCACTGAAAAATTCTTAAGTTCAGGAAAAAATGTAAATACATTCAATGTACAATATTCCTTGTTACAGGATCTATAAAAATGTAATGTAATTATTACTCGAATGCCAACACAGGATTGTTTGCGAAGTGGAACATGACGTAGGATGAAATTATCTTAAATTTCATGTGGATAAACAAATGCCAGGTAGATGAGGAAACTTTTGAAAAATAAATAATAATAGGTGACTATATTTCCTAGTATCAGAAAAATCTAAAATGTCACGCTAATTTAATGAATGTCATATTGGTGCAGAGAAAGAAAAAAAATGATCTATGGAATAAAATAAAGAGTATCTACCTACATCTCAGTTTATACTTGCATTTATTAGAATAGAGATATGACTAAAGTAGTTATCTTCTATGAGAAAAGTAAAGATTAGTTACTAAATGGTACTTTATATGAGGCTATGTGTAAGAAAATAGAGAAGTTTATATTATTTAATGTGTAATAAAACAAATAGACAAAAGACTTAAAATTAAAATAATAAAACATCCTGAAGAAAAATATGAACTCTATATGCAGCGTTTTCACTCAGTGTGCTTCAGAATTTATAATATTAACAAAACATTTACTTAGCAAGGAATATCGAAGAATAAACAAAGTAAATATATAATGATAGGTCTGAAATATATAAGGCAGAAGAAAGATTAAAGAGTTAATTTGTATAGTAATACAAAGATCTCTTACGATTTGAGAAAAAAATAATAGATAGGATTTTAATCGCTAATTCACAAAAGAGCAACCCAAATTATCAAAGAAATGAGATAATAAACTACCTTATGAAAAGCTAAATTAAATACAATAAGTTAGGCTCTCTCCCTTTCAGATTCATCAAAAAACTTAAAATATACAAGAGTTACAAAATCTACTATTGGGTGGGATGTAGAGAAAATGACATTGGTCTTAAAAATGTGAACTATTATATTCTTTTTTTATTTATTCAAGAAATACAAATTGAGCTTAATAAACTGTAGACACTCATCTAAGCATTTTGGATGCATTGTTGAACAATAAAAAATTCTAGGCACTCTTCTGGACACTTGGGACATATTGTAGGACAGCAACCAAGCCCCTTGTAGAGCTCGTATTCTAGTACAGTCTCCAAGCTCGAATAAGCATGTGCATTTCAATATAGAAATTCCAAACCTGATATTATAACACATAAAAATAAAAGCATAACTTACTGAGATTTAAACATTTTAGTCTATAATTTTGTAATTGGGAAATAGCCTTAAAACCAAGCAAATACTCAGACTTCAATGAAGGATGAATTATGTATATTCTAGAAAATATTATACAGTCATTAAAAAGGTATAAGAGCTACCTCAGAGGACTGGGAATGATTAAAGAAGTTACCTTTGAACAAAAAATTAGCATAATGCAAATAACAGTTTGTTTTTGTAAAACTTAAAAACATGATATGTTATGGGTGCACATGAATATAAACCTCTACAAACATGCATCAGTAAGAGAACATGGTGGATACTACTGCTATTCTACACTGCCTGGGGAAACAGGAAAGCAGAGTGGCCGGAAAGAAATATATGAAATAAAAACAAAAATAATGAGCTAAACAAGTAAGTTTGTGCTTATGTAATATATATAAATGTTTTTCTACATAAAAGAAGCCATTTGTGACACTGTTTATAAATTTTTATCACTTCCTGAGAGCGTGCTACCAAATTCCATTAAATCATCACCCATATTCTACCAGAATCATACCATTATTATTCTCATTTGGCAAATGAGGACGTGAAGGTTAGAACACTCCATTCACGTGTCCTAGTTCAGCTAAAACATGGTAGAACTGAAAATTGTATGAAAGCAGCCTGACTGTAGTCTACTGCCTTCCCAATGTATTAACACTCCAAAATATAGCATAACTTGGGTAATGCTAAGGGTAAAATGACTTTACAACAATACTGAATATGAGTTTTATTTTTTCCTTGAAGAAAACGCAAATCTGCCTTTGAAAGGAGTTAAATGTCTGCTTTGCAATTTTATCTCAATTTCATTAAAAGGTCATAGCTGAGTGATGCATTCTATACTAAGAGTATGAAGAAAAATTGCTTGTGATTATTTATGCAGAATCAGTGGACTTTGTATAATTGGTGAAAAGGCCAATTTTATTGCTTTTAGTGTTGTCTCTGTGTTATTAATTTTATTCCTTATTGATGCCATCTTAGAGGAGCAATATGGGCTCACAGCCATTATTGATTATGACAGCAAGTCTTTTACCTTTGAGAAACCGAAATGTGTTGATCTTTACAACACTGTTACTGCCTTTTAACTACATTTTTTTTTTCTAGTCCTACTTGTTACCATGACACTCTAGTGTATTCAACATTTCGTTGAACATTGCATTACTCAAGGGAGAGCTAGTCACGCAATGACTTCAGATTGAACGTGTGCTTCTCTTAGAAGGTAAGTCCTTGAATTGTGATGATAGAAGAATTAAAGCTGCTTAATTTATTAGCAAATAATTTATATGATGTTTAACTTGTGACTATCACACCAGATGTAATAAGGCCCATCTTTGTGTAATTTAATTAAAAATAAAATTCTTCAGAACTGTGTATCTATTTCTAAGAAGCATAATATATGATACTCATATCACGAAGACTTTTAAGAATAGAAGAGGCTTCTATTTGCTTTTCATAGGAGACAGGTACCTAATGATATGATTTCAAAAAGCCAATATTAAATATTTGCTAATGTTTTACTAGGAAGTAAGATCTATCAGAATAAGTAAAATAAATAAATTAATTAATCTGTTTCTATGAGATACCAGAACATACGAAAGTGACATAGCCATAATGTACAAGCACAACTAACAATAATTTTTGTGTATCTCAGTAATTTAATTACAAATTTAAAGTTATCAGTTGTATTTTGAGAAAACTTGAACTAATAATTTTGACTATGTTTTTAATATCTTTGACTTTCATTTTGCTAGCCTAATAGAGTTTTGAGAACATATATAATTCATTGAAGTTTCATCTCTAAAGTATGTTGGGCAACTTATAATAATTATTGTAATTTGTATGTACTTCCCCCATAGAGTATCTGGTTAATTGCCTGTCATTAATTGATATTTAAGTGATATTTACTCTTACTTTAGTTGCTGCTCTTTTAAAAGTCATCTGTCAAAAATAACCTTCAAAATTACTAAACATCTGAAAACCAACTTCTTTTCCATTTGTAAAGAATAATAATTGTATTCACTTTTCCTTGTTACAATACTCAAAGAAGAATAAATGTAAAATACTTTCTGCTCTCTAGATAAAAGATAACAAATTGTTTAGTAAAGTATTATTATGTGTTTATTTTTACATAAATTTATACATTTAAAGGCAATGTTATCAGGAGTCCAGAAAATACCTTTGTTAATGAGTTTGTTTTGTGAACATTTTTTTGTGGTATTTCTAAACAGAATGTCACAGACTGGTTAATTTATTAAGAAAGGAAACTTACTACCCATGGTTCTAATGGATAGGCAGCCCAGTATCCAGGTGCTAGGATCTGGCAAGAATCTTTCTGCTGCATAATCCCATGTTAAGAGAATGAAAGACTGAAGCAGACAGAGGAGACCCAAACTCATTTTTAAAAATCAGGAACACATTGCCACAACAAGGGCATTATTACATTCATGAAGGCAGAGCCCTCACGACCAAGTTGCTTCTTAGAAAGTCTCATCTGTCAACACTCTTGCACTGTAGATTGTTTCCACCACATAAACTTTGGGGGCCACATTCAAACCACAGCATTCCACTCTTGGCTCTGAGAATGTATGTCCTTCTTACACACAAAATACATTCATTCCAGTCCAATAGCCCCCAAATTCTTAATGTATTAAAGCATTAACTCAAAAAAGTCCAAAGTTTGGAGTCTCATCTAAATCCGATATGGGTGAGTCTCAAGGCACGATTTATCCTGATGCAAATTTTCCTCCAGAGGTGAGCCTGTGAAATCAAAACAAGGTATCTCCTCCCAAAACACAATGGTGTAACAGGCATTCCTATTCCAAAAGGGAGAAATATTTCAGAGGAAAGATGTAACAGATCTTAAGTAAGTACAAAACCCAACAATGAAGACGACATTAAATCTCAAATTTCCAGAATAATATTCCTTGACTCCATGTGCCCCCTTCTGGACACGCTGGACTGGGGATAAGACTTCAAAGGCTTAGGCAGCCACACTTCTATGTCTTTGTTGGACATCGGCTACACCACAGCTCTCACAGGTTGGAATCTCATGCTTGCAACTCTCCTAGGCTGGAGTTATATGCTGGTAGCTCTACGGTTCTGTGTAGTATCCCCGACCCCACAGCTCTGGGCATTGCCCTAGTGAGGGCTCTCTGTCACAGCAACATGTTTCTACCCTGCCTGGGCCCCAAGGCTTTCCAATACATCCTTTGAAATCCAGGTGGAGGGCACCACAGCCCCACAGTTCGTGCACTCTGTGTGTCTGCAGAGTCAGCACCATACGGATGCTGCCAAGGCTTACTGTTTGTGCCCTCCAGTATGGTGAACCACGCTGCAACAAGCCCACTTGAGCTACAGCTCATGGCAGGGGCTGAGTCGTGCTGCACCACGATGCAGTGAGCAGATACCTGAAGCAGCACAGGATCGTGAGTAACTGAGGCCCCACAGGCTCCCCTCTGGAAACGGCCTGCTCTGGACCAGCGATGGAGGGGAAGCCTAAGATCTCTGAAATGCCTGGAGAGTTTTAAACCTCACTGTCTTGATGAATAGTACCTGGCTCCCATCTACCCAATGGTAATCTCTTTAGCAAAGGGTAATCACTCACACCCTTAGTTTCCTCTCCTAAACATGCCTTTTCATTGTTTACATGGCTAGCCTAAATATTTTCAAAATTTTTACTTTCTGCTTCCCTTTTAATTATAAATTCGGTCTTTAGATCACTTCTCTGTTCTTTCCTTTTACAGTAAATGGCTGACAGAAGCCATGTAGCACTTTCTCCCCTTTGCTGCTTAGATATATCTTCTTCTACAAGATAATTGAGCTCAACCCTCTTAAGTTCTGCCTTGCATAAGGCCCTAGGTCAGAAACAAAATTCCCACAAGTTCTTTGCAACTGCGTAACGAGGATGGCCTCTACTCTAACTTCCAATACCTTGTTTCTCAGTTTCATTTGAGACCTCATCAGACTGACCTTTACTGTCCATGTTTCTACCAACATTCTGATTTCGACCCTTTAAGTAACCTCTAGGAAATTTCAGTTTCCCTGCAGTTCCTCACTTCTTCTGGACCCTCACCAGAAATGCCTTTAACACTCAATTCATGGCAATTTAAGTCTTTTTAGGATGCTTATCCAAATTCTTCCAGTCTATACCAGGTACCCAGTTCCAAAGTGCTTCCACATTTTGGGGTATTTGTTATAGCAATAAACCCACGTCTGGTACTAATTTTCTGCCCCAGTCCATTTTGTATGGCTAAAACAGAATATCATGGACTGGGTAATTTATTGAAAAAAATTGTTTCTCACAATTCTGGAGGCTCGGCAGTGTGGTATCATGGTGCCTGCATCTGTGGAGGCCTTGCTGCTTTATCCGATGATGGAAGGTGGGAGAGGGCAAGAAACAGAGACAGAAGAGTCTGAATGTATGCTTTTTATCAGGAACCCACTCCCACAATAACGAAATGACACTTGCAATCATGGTATTAATCCGTTCACAAGGGCAGAGCCTTCATGACCTAATCACCCCTTAAACATGCATTGAGCGTACATTTCTAACACATGAGCTTTAGGGGTCACAGTTAAACCATATACATGGGTTGAGTCAAAAACATGCTCTTTTGTTTCTAAAACGGTGCATTTAGTTATGACTTAGCAACTAGCAGAAATACTGTGTAAGGGAATTCATTTCACTCTGTGAACACATGACCTCAATCTTCACAGGTAAATAGTAGAACGGTTTGACTAATCTTCTAAAGCGAATCCACTTACATTTGACATGGCAATGCTTGTTAGGAGATATTTCATGGGCAAAACAGGATAGTGGAGCTATTTGTGTTTTCCCCTCCAGTGAAATGTGAAACAAGTGACATTAAATAGCCCAAGACTGATTTTAGATAGAGGAAAAAATGTATGCATTTAATAAGAGCATTATAAAAAAAAAGTTTCATAACCCTAAGAGAACAGGATATATTATTATGTGTACCTGAAAGATCATCAGGAACTACAGAAATAAATGTGATTTCTGTTTAAACACTCTTCCATTTGTAGCAGTACAAACAAATATTAAACCTGTATGAAATGTTTATATGCAACTACAGTTAATTTTTTTTCAGGAATTATTACTTCAAAACACTTTCTAAGGTGGAATAATTTTAACTTAAAAACAGAATAATTTTGTACTTTGCCTTTTGTTCATTGTATATCATAGCATACTTGGCAAAATCTCTGCTAACTCTGTCATGTACACATTGACATTACGTCAAGCAAATGGTTTGGATTAAAGTGAAAATTCTTTTTTCATGCTGTGCTGAAAATAACCTTAACTGGTTTGAAAACCATGTGGATCAAAACCAGCATGACTGAGTGATTCAACATGACACATCACAGCGCTAAAAGCAGATCTAAACAAAAATATGTAGCTTAAAAATGCAAACATTATTTTAAAGTATGCAAAAACGCAAGTTCTTATTAATTGGCTACAAAAGATGTTTAAAATTTTACCTTTAATATTGGTGTCTAGTCTGTGCTTTTGATGCCTGCGCTTTTATAGTGGTTAATAGATACTTTTAAAAAACGGGTGATTCAATTTTGCATTAAAAGAAATAAAAATTTTATCTTCATACAAATATATGCTAAAATATTTTCAAATTTAATAAAATTCTATTAGAGTTATGTAGTTCAAGCTACTTTTATAATGATTTATGAACAGAAGGTTTTTTAAAAAACCATTTTTATAATTATTTATATACAGAAGATATTTTCAAAAAAAGCTTGTCAATGAAAAATCCTTTCACTTTCTTACTATGTGTAGAGATACTCTATACCTTGCTACATGTAGAAATGCAACATGACATGTAGCCTTATCAAAAATTTAAAGAGGTAAGTATAGTACTTTACATTGGAATTTTGTAGCATTTGTCAATAACGTTATTTGATAAACCTTACTATTCTTATAATATTTTTGTTTTTTTATGGCGCATTTGTTAAGAGTGGCATACTCAAATGTCTCTAGTTGGATCTATAAACAAAAAAGAGTTTCCTGATCAGACAGTTTCTTGGAGAATATCAGTGTTTGTTGATCTAAGCTAAATGCTAAATTAAAACAAGATAAAGGGAATAGTCACTCTTTTTAATATTAGTACAATGACTTATTTTTACCTAGAACAATTGTGAAATCGAGAGACAGAAGACAAAGGGTGTTAGAAAGAAATGGCTATGATTATTTCATGTAAAAGGAGAAATGGGAGGAATCATTAGCTAGAAATATCAGGTATACAGTAGGTTTATGGAATAAGCAGGAGCTGAGAAATCAATCAAAAAGGAGCCATTCAAATGGTCAGTCAGGTTGTCCCAAAGACAGAAATAAGTTATAGCTGACTATAAACACAATCGCTCCTCATTAAAATAAATTATTTGGGAAAATGTTATTCCTAGTAATAAATTGCCCTGACAATTGAAGTTTATTTTTTCAGAAACTTTTTTCTTTATTATTTAAAACAAACAAACAAACATATTTAAAACAACACTTGTTTCTAAAACATTGCATATATCCAACAGAATTGACCATTTCTTACCGTATCAGCTTGAAGTATTCTAATTATTATTTTTTTTAATTCCAAAGTACATTCTCCCCACATGCTATATGTCTAAGGATCCTTTGCTTCTGTCATTGTTTTGAGAGTGAGCACAGAGACTTCAGATACTTCTAGATGTTGGAGGTGGACAATGGCAGCTTCCACCCGCATAATAACTAAGGTCAAATAGTGAGGTCCTGGGTGAAATTTCCACCCACATGAAGTGGGAATACTCAGCAGACAAGGACTCTCAGCAAGGCAAGCACTCTTGGTTTACTGCCTCAGTTGTATCCTTCTCACCAGCTCTTAACATCTGAATATTTAAATAACTCCATATAATATAGCAAAGAAAAAGACAAAATCTAACCTGACTTTTAATATACAAAGTATATTGAGGGCTCATATTCTTTTAGACATAATTTCTTTGCATTGCTTTAAAATACGCAAATAGTATATTTTAAAATATTAAATATAATTTAACTTTACTTACTTGTAAGTCACATTATTCATGAGATTTTATTTTCTTTTGCTGTTTATTTTTGTCAAATTCCTTTTATTTTCCTTTTATTAAACCAATATCTAGCATCACCCTTAACAAAAAAATTATGAGTAACATATTATATAATAAAAAATTAAAAATATGAAGGATGTATGTTACTACACTTAGCAGTTTCCTGCAGGCAGTAATTTACTTAATAAGGCTGGAAATAGTTATAAATATACTTTTTAAAAAGTGGTGAACATTTAGAAAATATAGAAGAAATCATGTTAAAATAAGTTAAAGTAAAAAAAATATTTTACAAACAGAATTGAGTTAATATTAATACATTGTTATATATTTAATTTAGAATATAAATTAAAAGGGTTCTAGTCCATTTTTTCCTTATTCTAGACTTTCATATCTGACTTGAATAAGATATGCAATTACATGTATTAGTCATTGCCAACCTGTAAAATGTTCTCGAAAAATTATGGATGATGATGTTAGGTACTGTAAATAGAGGATTTATTTATTAGTTGTTTATAATGTTTATTAAATTGCTCAGAAATTCAATTAATAACATCATTGAAAGGATAATTGTGTCCTTCCAAGTAACAGACCTGTGTTCATTCTTGGAAAATGCCTCCGATATCATCCCTAACTTTAAAATTAGGGTCTGATACCATCCCTAACTTTAAAATTAGGGTCTGTCAATTTAAAGTCTTTACCTCCCTCATCCAACAACAGCTTATGAGAAAACTACATATCATGCAAACCGACTCAGGATAACTTTGGCAGATGTAGAATGAAACAGAATGTTACCACGTGGCTAACATGATTGCCAGGAAGTTGAGAAGCTCAAGTTAGAATAAAAGCAGAAATAAAGGGTAGGTACTGAGGAAACCTACGAAGTCATGTCATTCCTAGCATGACTATTCAGATGGCCACAGGATTTCTCTGGGAGCAGAGTTAGCACTGCTTTGGTGTAACCCTTGCTGCTGCACAGCTGGACTCTCAATTTTGATATTATCATCAAGGATAATTTTTAGCTCTTTCATGTCAAGATGGCTTCCTTTCCACTGGGCTCCATATCTCCAGTCCAGGCATAAACGAGGACTGAAGACATATATTCTGTTGCCTCCCAGTGTTCAATCAGTGATATAGCTCTTTCCATCAAAACATGAATTCGGTTTCTCTGTCGTTGATTTTGGTTTGTTCTAGGAACGCATTATGAAGGAGGTGAGTCATCGTAACTATCCCTGAGAATAAGTTATACAGGCTGATGTTCATTTAGTACATACGTTTTATGAATTGAAAATACAGAAAAAAAAATGAAAGAGTGCTATGGGTAAGGGGAAAAGATAAAGTAGAAGGGAGGCAGGAAAGAAATATCAATAAAAGAAAAGTAGAAAAATCCCTATTTTTTTCAGGTGATGCAATGAAAATAGTGAAATACTTTAGAGAATGGATGTTTCAGATTTGATATTGGCTTTTTAATACTTTTTCAATTTTTTAAATTTAAACTCCTTTTTTTTGTTCTTAAAACCTGAGGGAAATGCAGCCACAAATGTCATACACCTCTTGAATAAAAATGTACTGGAGTATTGATTGAGAATAGCAAAATTATGTGACAGGAATAAAACTGCCGCAGTCAGAAGTTACTCCTCAGCTTCATCAGAGAAAGGATATTGTGTGAACTGTTTTTAATCTGATTAATAGCTTTTCTATAGATTGTAATTTATTATACCTAATCATTACACTCCGGTTAAAGTCAGCTGGGAAACACTAAGAGAATTTTAATATTTGTTTTCTAATTAGGATGATCATTTTCAATTAGCCTCCACTTAATGTGCCTAAGTAAAATGTAGTTGCTGAAACCCTCAGACCTATCATTAAACAGAAATCTGTGGGCCTTTTATTGCATCCCCTATATTTAGGTTTCCAAATTGCTCATAATGCTTTCCTCTTCTCCTGGACATTTTATAAATTCTGTCCACACACCCAAAGCTGTAAGCTGGGAATAAAAACGGATTTTATCACTTGTTAGGGAGATCCCTTTCCAGTTAAACTTCCTTGTAGCCAATCAATTTGTCAGATCAGAGGACTATCTTTTGTGAGAGTTCCTCTGAACTAAAGCTGACAGGGTTAGGCTAGGGTCAGCTGTCTGATAAATCAAAGTGAAAGACAACTTAAAGCACTACAGTGGAGAGGGTTAGGGATTAGCGCAGATGGCATTATCTGGGAGTTGACATTGATAAAAATAATATTTGTAAGCATTAGCCTGCAAGAGTTTTTTTTTTTCCCAACTCTTATGTTCCCTGCCCTCTCAAATGACATTTAGATTAATCAGAAAAGTTAGAAAAGAAAGGGACTCATAAGCCATTTATCTACCAAGTGCTAAGGTTTTTAAAAATTAAATCTTGATAGTCTTCAATAAAGCAGTTTAATAAGACTAAGGGTTATCGATCTTTGCTGTAAGCTATCAAAACTAATGACGTTAAATTATATTGAAGTGATATGCAGTAACGCAGTGACAGATACTTTATTAAAGGTATATGTTCCAATTCTGAGAACATTCAGATATTTATTTACTAAAAGTTTATAAATTTTATAAAGGAAAAATGACTTTTTTCAAAATATCTATACTTATCAGAAATAATCTTTTGCCTCTAATGTAGAGTTCATAATTATATTCTTAACTTTCAATTTAATTTCAGTAGAAAATCTTGCTGTGTCTGAGCCTAAGAAATCCAAACATTGAAGCCAGTAAATTAAAACAACTTATGCTTCTAAATTTTAAAATGAATCATAAAATCTTCTCAGTGTATAAGTAATTATATGCATGAGATAATATACAATGTATCTAATTGTTGTACCAAGTTGTCTTAAAGTGACAGAGTGATGACTATGTGATACCAAGTTTTTTTCCCCAGTACAATATCACAGTCATTCTGCGTGGCACAAACGGAGAGGTAAAGGCATGCAGATCATCAAACATCTAAAATCACCACCCACTGTACCAAAAAGAAGAACATAATACTAACTGGGGGTCCGAAAAGTGTTAAAATGAAGCATTTTCCAAAAATATAGCCAAATGAAATTCTGTCTCTACCTCTTCTGCCTTCCTAAGAAGTTGCTCAGCCAAAAAGTTTTATTTATTTATTTTTCTCATACTGCAAAAAAGTTTTCAAGGAAGGGAACTAATTTAGCAGTTTACAAAGATTTACTTCTGTAAATAAAAAAATAAAAATATTTATTCCATGGACTCTTTGACTTCTAATTTAATGACCCTTGATTTTTATGTAAAATTGCAAAAAAATATTTCAATAGTATGTAAACTTATGCTTACTGCATAAGAAGAAAAGACAACTTACTGAACTAGGACAAAAAGAGAAAAAATAAATCAAACGAAAAAACACTATAAGTGTATAAGATATTTTAAGGTATTCTGTGAATTATAAGAAGTTTTACCTATTCAATATCTTAAAAATTAAAAATAAGAATTTTATAAGTGCTACAGATTTATGAGATTATAATTGCTATAGGCTTTATGTGATTCAATTTGTTCCAAATGATTTTTGATGAATATTTGAAGAAATATTATTTCTGATAAATTTAAGAAACTATGGGAATTAAACATACATTGCATAAATTTTCAGTCAATTTTATGAAATTACATTTTGAGAAAAACTCCACATCTAAAGAAATAAATAAAACATATTAAATACTTAAAGATTTAAAATGAAATGTAACCACGAAAATTCATTCTTAAATTATTTATATTCTAAGACATTTGCTGTGTTCATATATTTCATATGTCCAGGGAATGATGCAAAGTAATTTATTGCTTTCACAGGGATTGAAAAAAAAATCTGATAACATAGAAAAACATCTTTAAGGTAACTATGAGAAATCGTAATTGAAATATAAAGCAGGAAAGACTGATACCAAGATTCAGATACTTTTTGTAAATAATCCTGTTATTTAATCTTTAGTTTCTTCTTCTCCTCCTTTTCTTCTTTACTTGACACAACTTTTAATTTATGAATTTAAAAAATTTTTACACGTTTCACGACAATGTAAACAATCTCCATAAGTGAAAAATTAACTGAAAATAAAACCAAAAGATTTTTTGATGTTATAGTAAATATAGACATCTGCTGTTTCAGAGGTGTTCTGTATTATAATCAAAAAATTTATTTTTGTTTTTCAAACTTTTCAGGTTATTTGGCTCAAAAATTCACAATTTTGGGGGGAAAAGGAAAAATAAGTTGAAAACAAGTGACAGTGTCACTAAACAAAGTAAAATATATTTAAAATCTGGAAGTACATAAATTTTTTTATAAAAATAAAATCCCTCATAGGGTTTGACATTTGTTCAGGCTTTGTGCTATATTAAGCTTACTTTTCATTCAATGTATACATCTGCATATTGCTTTTTTGCAGTTTGTATGAAATATCTGCTTCTAAACATGACAAATGTAACTTTTAGTATAATTTTTGATGTGTTATGATGTCATTTTGCCAAAAGATGAAATTTGCTTTTAGTTTATCGAAACAAGTTTTAAGTTCCCTAAAAAATAATCAAATTAATGAACATTCAAATATACATATATCTATTATGCTCATCATAGACATATGTGCTTCCTAATTTAATGAGAATTTACAGAGGTGGACTATTTGTTTAAATAATGCTTCTTTTATACTGTATCTCCAAAATGACACCCATTTCTTGCCCATGTAAACATTATACAAATAATCAATTTACAATTTTATGTATTATATTATAAAAACAAATACAGACAAAATTTTTACTTATTCATGAAGCATTCATAGTGTCATTTTTCTAACATTTTCTAGTTGGATCTGAGCACCATTCTTATAAATAAGGAGGATTAATAAGCATGTAAATACTTGATGTCCCTTCTTAAATTTACAAGTATTGTCAGTGATAAAATTGATAAAACACCTACAACTTGTATAAATGTGCTCACACCACATATTTGATCTTTTTTAGATAGCAAATCAGCCTTCCAATGATTTCTTAATTGTATTACAAATGTTTCTTATTTTAAAATATTTTTGGCAAATAATAAAGCAACAACGGTTAATATTGAGCAGTTGTCACTTTTAATAATGTTTTCATTTGTCTCCTTTCTTTATGCTAGTCTTCAATTTAAGGGTCAGCAAACTATGACCTGTGGGAAAAGCCTATCAATTACATGCAGTAGTACTGCTCATAAGCTCAAAATAGTTTTTACATTCTATTAACAATTTAAAAATCAGAAGAAAGATAATATTTTGCTACATATGAAAACTATACAAAATTCGAATTTCACTGTGCATAAAATGTTTAATGGAATAAAGTTTTATTGTAAGAGCCACAGTTAATTATTTATACACTAGTCATGTTTTCTGTTCCACAACACTAGAGTGAAGTAGTTGTGAAAGAAGCTGTGTGGCCCTCCAAGCCACAAAGTATTCACTCTCTGACCCTTTACAGATAGAGTTCCCTGAGTCCCGTTTTAAATTATTCTGCCTTGTGCAGATAAAGGTTGTATAGGGCTGACTAGTCTCATAAATAGCAATGACAAAAGCACTCATGGCTTTTAAATTGGAGCAATAAAAAGCCAATCAAAAGAAATGTTTCCAATAGATTAATTGTTTAATGCTATTGAACACAAATTGTTCTGCTGCATTGAATTACTATGAGGTGATTGTGGCTTTGCTCATAGTTAATTGAGTAACCCAGACCATTAAGTTGGAACTGGATGAAACAAGTAGCAAGTTCTTTTTAACTTGTAGGTTATTGTCACTTCTTAATTTGAAAAAAAGAAAAATCAGCATTTTATATATAATGCTCAACATAACATTATTATAAACCATGATGTAAGAAAATAAACTGCATTTCTCAATGAGATCTATGTCTCTTGTCCTGGCTCTTGGCAACCAACAGAAGGGAAAATTTTTTTGCAAGCTACCTATCTGACAAAGGGCTAATATACAGAATCTACAAAGAATTTAAACAAATTTACAAGAAATAAGCAAACAACACAACCAGTAAGTTGGCAAAGGATATGAATAGACTTTTCAAAAGAAGACATATATGTGGCCAACAAACATATGAAAAAATGCTCATCATCCCTGGTCATTAGAGAAAAGCAAATCAAAACCACATTGAGATACCATCTCATGCCAGTTGGAATGGCGATCACTAAAAAAATCTGGAGAAAACAGATGCTGAAGAGGATGTGGAGAGATAGAAACTCTTTTACACTGTTGGTAGGAGTGTAAATTAGTTCAATCATTGTGGAAGACAGTGTGGCGATTCCTCAAGGATTTAGACATAGAAATACCATTTGACACAACAATCCCATTATTGGGTATATATCCAAAGGATTATAAATTGTTCTATTATAAAAACACATGCACACGTATGTTCATTGTGGCACTGTTTACTACAGCAAAGACTAGAAACCAACCCAAATGCCCATCAAAGATAGACTGATAAAGACAGTGTGGCATATATATACTGTAGAATATTACGCAGCCATAAAAAAGATGAGTTCATGTCCTTTGCAGGGACATGGATGAAGCTGGAAACCATCAATCTCAGCAAACTGTCACAAGAACAGAAAACCAAACACGACATGTTTTCACTCATAAGTGGGTGTTGAGCAATGAGAATACATGGACACAGGGAGGGGAACATCACACACTGGGGTCTGTTGTGGGCTGGGATAGCAGAGGATAGGGGGATTGGGGAGAGATAACATTAGGAGAAATACCTAATGTAGGTGACAGGAGATGGATGCACCAAACTACTATGGCGTGTGTATATCCATGTAACAATCCTGCACAATATACACATGTACTCCAGGACTTAAAGTATTATAAGGAAAAAAGAAAACATACGCTACATACTCCCTTTGGGTAAGATTTGAAAACATGCTGAGGGATATCAAGGAGAATTCAGAAAAGGAAAATGAAGCAGAATAAGATGCTAGAGGCTATAGATGTGTGATAGGGTAGAATTACTCTTCTCATACGGATTTGGTATTGAGATTTGGTAGCTCCTTCTTCATGCTCACTGTCCTGCTGGGTGGTTGCCCATCTCACCTGTGCTGTTATTCCACTCCCCAAAGCATGGTGGCAAAAGATTGTGCATGGAATAGCTACACCTAGTATAGAATCTCCTCATATTGCCAGAGTGATAAAAGATAAAACATGTGGGACTATTTTTTCTATTATAATTCTGGGCAATTTACTTTTTGAGTTTTATGTTTCATATCTTTAAAAGGTGGAAAATACTGATAATTGAGAAAAGAGGGTTGTATCTAATATGCTTAGCACATATATTGACGCTATTTCCGTTACCTGACTGATGTACTGGAAATGTAACATAATAAAAACCTATACTTTATATGAAAAAATATTTTATCACATTGCAATAAAAATATTTAATTGATTTTGCCATAAATATGTATCTATGCAACATATAAGTGAGCATAAACCTTAGGTAATATTTCTTGTGTTGACATCCACCTGTAACGTTTTCCAGCTGGTGGAATTTGGACAGGTCCCTTCATGGAGCTGAGCTTCCTTTTTTTAAATTTAATATAAAGCTGGGAAAATATTACCATCACTTGCATTTGTTGAGATAATTAAATAAAATACTATATGAAAAGTATTAAGTGCTCTATAAATGTGAAATATATTAATATAAATGTATAAATCATTTAACAACTTGGTAAATTATAATTTAAATATTTGCTAAGTGTGTTAGCTACTTACTGATCTAATATTACAAATTATTCTGAAAAACTCTGCTATATTGCAAGCATACAGGCATTCATCAAATACCCAATCATTCAATCTAGCATTAATACTATGGGTGTCTGCAAGCCTCGACAGAGAATACCAGGATGCTGGTGTTCTTCCAAAGTGGCTTCCAAGAAATATTGCCTTTGTGTCTCTGAGATTCACTATGAAAAATGTGACAGGCCTCTCACGCCTGTAATCCCAGCACTTTGGGAGGCCGAGGCGGGTGGATCACGAAGGTAAGGGATGCAGACCATCCTGATCAACATGGTGAAACCCTGTCTCTACTAAAAATACAAAAATTAGCTGGGCATGTTGGCGCACACCTGTAGTCTCAGCTACTCGGGAGGCTGAGGCAGGAGAATTGCTTGAACCCAGGAGGTGGAGGTTGCTGTGAGCAGAGATCGCGCCATTGCACTCTAGCCTGGGTAACAAGAGTGAAACTCTTGTCTAAAAAAAAAAAAAACTGTGATAGGCCCATTGTGGTAGTGGATGCCTGTGCTTCTGGCATTCCGGGGAGCTAAGCTGGGTGGAATGTTGAGCTCAGGAGTTCAAGACAAGTCTGGAAAACATAGCAAAATCTCATTTCTACAAAAAAAAAAAAAAAAGAAAGAAAGAAAAAAAATAGCTGAGTGTAGTGGCATGTACCTGGGGTCCCAGTAACTTGGGAGGCTGAGATGGGAGGATCATCCAAACCCAGGAGGTCAAAGCTGCAGCGATCTGTGATCACACCATTGCACTCCAGCCTGACTGAAAGAGTGAAACGCTGCCTTAAAAAACAAAAACAAACCTCAAAACACCAAATGTGACACTTCCTTCCTTTCTTCCTTTATTTGTATCCCCCTGTATCTATTGTTCACATTATATACCTTTGTAACAAACTTGCACATGTACACCCTGATTCTAAAATAAAAGTTTAAAAAAATCAAATAACTTTTTAAAAAGGAAGAACGGTGATTTTAAAAAGTGTCACATCAAAAAACTTTGTCCACAAACCGCTCTATTAATCTAGCTGTGACATCCAGCTTGTCATTTATCTCCATAATCTAGCATTCCATTAGTTACGTATGTATATTTGGCAATGTTTTTTGTAAGTAAATATCTTGTTATAAAGTCAATAAAGTTTTAATAAAAATAAAAGGCCAGAAATCATACTACATACATACAGACATACAAAATAAAATAAATCATTAAAAAATTAGCAATTAAAATTATCCTTAAGAAGACACTAATATATAATGTATATATATACATATATATACACATAAAATATTTGAAACAGAGAAAGTATAATGATTTCAAAATATAATTACACCTGTTATTTAAAAACAACAAATTTGAAAAATGCAGCTAACACAATAATTCAGGTAATATTGATTAGGTTTTATACACTGAGAATAAATATAAATTGTTCCATTGGTTCTCTGAATTTTATCCTCCACAGAGTTTACTGATGTCCCATAATGCAGGGTTTCGTTAATTTGGGTAGGTGTTGATGGTAGATTTGGGGTAGGAGCAGAACTGAGTACTGCAAAGGAGTGGGTTCTGATGGACACTTCCACATTACTTCAAATCCTCTTGGCCTCAACTGACTGAGACTTTGTCTGATTTCAGCCTCAGGATTTAACAACAGCTCTGTCTAGGCATTGTCCCATTTGGGGTTTACATTGCCTCACTATAAACATGTGACATGAACCTCTTCCTTCTATCCTTAGGGATTTTATGATCCCAAACGTGCAACGCCTGCTGGAGCCCACTCAGTCACACCACACTTGAAAAAGAGCTAAGGTGGATAAATATCTTCCCATCTCTGCCACCCCAAGACCATTCTTATCCAATAGAAGTTAAGACAAACACACTGAAGCTTCTTCCTTTCATTACTCAGATAAATAGCTGTAAAATCTATTTTATAAGTCTACTTAGACATCATCAATAGGCTTGATCATCCATTATCCACAGTGATGGACAAGTTTATTGTAATCCTTTATTGGCTTTTTCTAATTCTCCTTCCCTCCTTTCACATTTCACACTCTTCCTAGTTATTCATGTATGCTAATAAATGAACTGTCCTTTATTTCCAAATAAATGCTCTTTAGGTGAACTCTTTTCTCATGCTCTGATTTTGTGGAACCCAGACATGACACGTGGCACATGACTGTTTCATCCAATGCCACGCTAGTGCTGGGGATGAAATTTTGCATACAAACACTTCTGTCTTTATCTTTATGATATGTGTTATCCAGTTTTGATGGTTTTTTGACTTTATTCCAGTTGTATAAAGTACAAACAGAATAGCCACAATAATTATAGTTAACACATGATATAGCTGTGTTTTATATGTAATTGATTTATTTCTTCCAAGTAAAAGTAATTTTCCTTTTTAAGAAATGCTTTATATCCTGCTTCATATTTATACATTGTTTTGTTTTTAATTTTTGTCTTCTTTAACTATATAGTACCTCCTGTCCTTCAAAACAGAGGGAAAAGTAAGAATTAATATGAATCTGTTCTTTGTTTCTTACTGTTGTTCCCCCAGGCAACCACCCCTGCCATCCCAAGACCATCCTTAACCAGTAGAAGTTAAGACAGATACGCTAAACCTTCTTCCTTCCATTACTCAGATAAAGAGTTGTAAAATATATTTTATAAGTATTCAAATCAGAATATTTATAAATTTAATATAAATACTTATATTTTATAAGTATTCAAATTCTCCTAATCCCCTTACTTGTTCTTCTTTTTTGAGTCTTTGAAATTTTCCTGTACATGTTTTCTCATAATCAAGACTCCACTCTAATAATAAGGTTGGCCATATCCATGGGAATAAAATATTAGGAAAATTGAACTTTCTTTTATTTTCTTCTGGAAAATGTCAAGCTAAACTTTCCATTACAAATATTTTCTACTTCTAGATATAAAACAAAATAAAAAATTGATTTTTGCTTTCAGGCAATAGGAATGTTTTGCAGTTGATTTCCAGTGCAGAATAGTTCATGCATAATTTGCCAAGACGTTTATAGGAATAACAGCAAGCACATATTTAAAAAATCAGTCTTTTGATTTAAAAAATCAAAAGTAAAATGGCACTTTTTGAAATACAGATGTTAACATTATATTCATGTAGCCTCCTAAGAATATGACAAGTTCAGTAAAGCAAACCGGAAACATATATTTCAAGGCAAATGTTTACTTGTTTAACAATGCAAGTAACTTACATTAACATATAATTGTCATTCACATATGGAACTCCACACACAAGTCTTAATGTATCAGAATTTAGTATTATTGGACAGATATTGAAGATGTTTTCTATGTAGAATGATATTACTCTACTCACTCACTTGACAAATACCTATGCATCACTCTGTTTTAAATATAGACTGAAAAATATTCTTTAACATTCTAAGAAGTCTTAGGGTATTGTTCTGCTTTTGTTTTTCACATATTTCCATTGAAATTTGTGAATAGTTCCATTATAGCAATTCTCATAGATTGTGCATCATAAAATATCAAAGTGTCTCCTCCTTGCCCCACATTCTCTCCAGGCTTCGTTCACATAATCGGCATCTTTTGCTTGAAATATCTCAAGTTCTTTTCTTTTTCCATATGGCCAGATCAATTTACATAACACAGATATATTGATATCAGTACCCGCACCATGATGCTAGTTTAAAATTCTTAATTTGGAAGAAGACTCTTAATCAGAATTTGATTAAATTATTATCTCTACATTTAGCAGTTTCAAAGCTTTTTTTCCTAAACATTCTTTTTTAAACAAATCTCCAAATGGAGATTTGTATTTTGCATGATCTTTGTAAAGATTAAATGCTGAGCTTTTTTTTTAATATGCTTGGCAAACACATGTATGTCTTTTTTGAAAAGTGCCTGTCCAAATCCTTTTCCAGTTTTCGATGGGGTTGTTTGTTTTTTTCTTTTAAATTTGTTCTTCAGTTTCTTATAGCTGCTGGATTTTAGACCTTTGTCAGATGAATAGTTTGCAAAAATTTTCTACCATTCTGTATGTTGTCTGTTTATTGGTAGTTTCTTTTGCTGTGCAGAAGCTTTTTCATTTAAAGAGATCTCATTATTTTTTTTTTTTTATTTTGTTACAGTTGCTTGGAACATCTTTGTCATGGAATCTTTGCCCATTCCTATGTCCAGAATGGTATTGCCTTCATTGTCTTCCAGGGTTTTCATGGTTTTGGGCTTTATATTTAAGTCTTTAATTCATCCTGAGTTGACTTTTTAAAGTCTTCTATCATAAAGGCACATGCATGCACATTTACGTTTATCACAGCACTATTCACAATAGCAAAGATTTGGAATCAACCTAAATGCCCATTAATGGTAAAGTGGATTAAAAAATGTGGTGCATATGCACCATGGATAGGCACTCTGTAGGCACAAAAAAATAATGACATAAAGTCCTTTTCAGGGACATAAAAGAGGCTGGAGGCCATTATCCTTAGCAAACTAATGTAGAAATAGAAAGCCAAATATTGCATGTTCTCACTTATAAGTGGGAGCTAAACGACGAGAACACATAGAAACAAAGGGGAACAATAGATACTGGGGATTGGCTGAAGGTGGAAGGTGGGAGGAGAAAGACAATCAGGAAAGATAACGAATGGATGCTAGGCTTAAGACCTGAGTGATGAAGTAATCTGTTAAACCCTTGTGACACAACTTTATCAATTTAACAAGCCTGTACATGTACCCATGATCTTAAAATATCTCTCTCTATGATGCCCTTAAGGGTTTGGTTTTGTTTTGTTTTTGTTTTTGTTTTTTTCTGGCCCATGCACGGTATCTTTATTCACTCATTCTTTCACATATGATGTGTGATCTTATCAGTGAAAGACATACGATATGTTTTATCAGTGTAAGACTGTAATTTGGCGAGCTCTTAGCAGATTAAATAATTTGATGAGAAAACATAAAAAAAGAAAAAGAAAAAAAAGACTAAATGAAACGAAATTTATTTAGTGGATACATTTTAGGGAATAAAACATGGTAGTTGTTATTTACTATCCTCTCACATTTAGGAAATTCAAACTCCTTACCATGCACAGCAGGCCCAGGCAGTTATGTCACTGCCTGCCCACTCGGATTCAGTTTCCACCAGCAATCTTTTACCTCCTATAGGCCAGCAATTGTGAGTTCTATATAACTTCCTAACAAGTCATGCTGTTAGATGCATCTTTTTTTTTTTTTTTGTCTAAATATACTCACATTCATTATTGAAGGACATGGATTTACTAAGCTCAATTTAAATATGAATTCTTCGCTTCAGCCTTCCTTTAAACAATTCCAGTATTCTCCCATTATGATATATATCACTTTTTTTTTGCTATCACTATATCCTCAGAAACCTTTTACACATTACATTTATAACAGTTTATTGAAATTATTTTGCATAAATGTTTTTTCTCTTTATATGAGAACTCCTTTATGGTTGAGGCAGTTCCTTAAGCTTCTTTTAATCCATTAGGCATAGCACAAGGATTAGGATATTAAGGATACCTATGAAGTAGATTTACATGCATGAGATTGAGAATAAATTTCCCATCAGGCAGTTCTCAGGTTTCTCTAATATATTAATTCTCAAAATTGGTAGGACTAGCTATGAATGTCAGAGACGGCATCAGTCAGCGTTACAAAAGAGGGGTTTCTTGTTTGATGGAGATAAGGGCTAAAACAAGTCAACCACAAAAAAGTTAGCAAGTGTTTATTTTATAGGGGACAGTTTGGGTGACAAAGATGAAGAGTCATGGATTGTATGCCATGATGATAGTTAGGAACAGAAAAGTCAATGTTGAGTCTATTCTTAGTGAGCCTGTGGGTCATAGGAAGAAAATATTTGAGGCATGGGGGATAGCTGAGGTTGGAGATACCTACTGATACAAATGTGCTTATTTGATAAGGAAACATCTGTTCTATCTATTGATGGGCTCTTTGTGGCTGCCGGTCAGAAAAAGACCACTTGGAAAACAACGTCCAACACATTTATTACTAACAATAGATAACAGAGATTTTTGTAAACCTTACTTTCAGGAAAAAACAAATACAAAGGTACTGTCATGGTAACACTGAGGTGCCAAATAGAAAAAAATCTTGAACTTTTAATTACTTATGCCAGAAAGACAAAATTTTCCATAAAACTATCATGGTTTCATACTTTCATTACTCTTTCCAATATTTCATCATGAATTATTTGTTTAGGCCAATGTCCAGAAATCATTGATTATGTTTTCTTCAGAATTTTTACAGAGAGGAAAGAGTGAGTGGACTCACAGAAGCACACACGTTATGTACTTTAAATGGGAAATAATTCCCAGTGCAGAAAAAATGGAAGCATTGTAAATGCTAAATTACAAAGTGGAAGGGATCTTTATTCTAATTTGTTTTAACTAATTTTGTCCAAGTCTTAAAATGAAGAAACCTTTGAATTGCTTAGAATCAAATTATTAATCCTTGGTAGCATAGAACTGTGTCTGTGATGGTCATCTGACAGCATGATAAGACAACTTTTCCAGAAAAAAAAGCAGCATATATATATATATATATATATGCCTCTACATCTGACAATATTTTATACAGCTTATTCAGATCATTTGTCAAAGATTTAAAAGCAAAATAAATTAAAAATTTGGGGTCGTAGTAAACTCTAGTCTTAAAAACTGTTGCAATATATGTTTATATACATTGCATGCAATAGAAATTAACCAAATCCCTGTTGAGCATGGTGCCTCACATCTGTAATCCCAGCACTTTGGGAGACCAAGATGGGAGGATCACCTGAGGTTGGGAGTTCCAGACCAGGCTGACCAACATGGCAAAACCCTGTCTCCAGTAAAAATACACAAATTAGCCAGGCATGGTGGTGTGCACCTGTATTTTCAGCTACTCAGGAGGCTGAGGCAGGAGAATTGCTTGTACCCAGGAGGCAGAGGTTGCAGTGAGCCAAGATCTCAACACTGCACTCCAGCCTGGGCAACATAGCAAGACTCCATCTAAAAAAAAAAAAAATCCTAAAGGAAAGTTAATTAAGACAAATGGCAATTATTTGATCATTAGTATAAAAAGATCATAAAATAGCCTGTTATTTTGTATTTGAGAAAGCAGAATAGGCTGGCAATCCTATTTGAATATTCCCAAATGTATTGGTAAACCACTAAACAGCTTAAAAAGAGGAGCACCACTTTTTAATTACAACATTTTTCTGCAAGTCTTCAGTCACGAATACATGATTTTTGGATTTGTAAATAACAAATATAATACTTTACATAAATTAATGCCCCTGAGTTTATTCATCGAGGTAAAATACTGGTACATGTTTTATTTGTTTGAAACGAGTTACATTTGAAAAAAGTCTTGGGGAATATATATTTGAAATACATGGCCTAACAATTAAAACCAAAAAATTACTAGAATTCTCAAAACATTAAGCTATCCATGGCAGAAATAGGAATGTGCTGTTCAGATTCATCTGTCTTCAATAAAGAATTTCATGCTCATATGATAACTGGATATTTGCTTCCTCAAGGTTTATATCCATTTTCAAGCAAATGCAATGATATTTTTTGGTTATGCATGCAGTCAATGACTCGGCCAGTTTTTATTAGTTGGCATGGGGGGAGGGAAACAGGTGGCAGAATAGAAGCCTATCCCCCACACAACTCCTTAACTTCATATTGCTTAAAGACACATTGCAGAAGGTTGGAGAGGCAATCTTAAATTGCTGACACCACCTCTCCCCTATCCACCAGCAAAGGCCTGTGATGCATAGAGTCTGTGCCCTTGTGGGAGGGAGAGTGAAGTGATGGGAGACTTAACACTGAACTCAGTGTTGCCCTGTCATAGTGGAGAGAAAAGCCCTGCTGGGCTCAGCAAGCACCCATGCACGAAGGGTGCATTTGGAAAAGCCCTAGCCAGGGTGGAAGAATTATTCTCAGCAATCATAACATGAGTTTCTTGGAAATCTTTGCCACTATGACACAAAGAGCTCTGGGGTCCTAGGTAAACTTGAAAGGAAGTTTAGAACATAATAATGCAATGTCTAGGAATCTTCTAGTGCTAGGCTGGGTTCAAAGCCAGAGGATGGTACATGACCTCGGGACACATGAACCACGGTTGTTAAGGGAGTTTGTATGCCACCCCTCCCCCAATGTCAGGCGGCACAACTGTGGCAACAAAAGTGACCACTTCCTTCTTCTTAAGGAAAGGAGAGCAAAGATTAAAGATGTCTTGCATCTTAGATACACCAGCTTAGCCAAATTAAGAAACGGCACCAGGCAGAGTAATGAAGTTTCCATTCTAGGCCTTAAGTCATAGACAACATTTGTAGACACACCCTGGACCCAAAGGGAACCTGCTGCTTTGAAGGAAAGACACAGTCCTGGCAGGATCCATCACATGTTGACTAAAGTTCCCTCGAGCCTTGAATAACCAGCAGCAACACCCAGGTGCTACACCGTGGGCCTTGGGCTCTGAGATGTGCTGACATCAGGTGTGACTCAGCACATTCTGGGCTATGATGGCTATGGTTAAAGATCCCTTATGTTTGAGAAAAGCAGAGGAAAAAATAATGGAGACTTTGTCTTGTACCTTTACGTATACCAGCTCAGCCACAAGGAAGTAGAGTAACAGGTTCCTGAGCTCTTGGGGTTCCTGAGTCTAGATCTTGCGTTGTGGACAGCATTTCTGGACCTGCCCGGGGTCAGAGGGAAGCCCACTACTCTGAAGAGTGAGTCCCAGCCTTAGTGGCATTCACCAAAAGCTGACTGAAGAGCCCTTGAGCTTTAAGTGAGTATCAGTTGTGGCCTGGAAGATCCCCTCATGGGTCAGTGGTGATGATGAGCATAAGGAGAGGTTCCTCAGCCTGTGGAAATAGGGGGAAAAGAGGGAAGGACTTTGTATTGCAGTTTAAATGAACAGACCACCAAGACTAAGATAAATTCCTAACTTTTCAGTGTCCAGACACCAACAAACTTCTGCAAGCATCAAGATCATCAAGGAAAACATGACCTCACCAAGTAAACTAAATAAGGCCATCAGGTACCAATTCTGGAGACATACAAATATGTGACCTTTCAGACAGAGAATTCAAAATAGCTGTCGCAAAGAATTCAAGAAGGAATTCAGACTTCTATCAGATAAATTTAACAAAAAGATTGACATAATTAAAATGAATCAAGCAGAAGTTCTAGAATTAAAACTGCAAATGACATATTGGAGAATGCATCAGAGTTTCTTAGTAGCAGAATGATTAAGCAGATGAAAGAATTAATTAGCTTGAAGATAGGCTGATTGAAAATACACAGAAGAGACAAAAAATAACAGTACATATTCACCTCCTCAGCACATGGATTATTCTCAATGATAAACCATGTGTTAGATCACAAGTCTTAAAACATTTAAAAAATTAAAATAAAATCAAGGGTCTTCACTGACCACAATAAAATGAAACTAGAAGTCAGAAAGAAGAATTCCAGAAACCATAGAAATACGTGGAAATTAAACAATATGCTCCCAAATGACCAGAGGGATCAATGAAAAAATTAAGAAGAAAATTGAAAACTTCCTTGAAACAAATCATAAGGGAAATATACCAAAATCAATGGGATACATCAAAAGCAGCACTAAGAGGAAAGTCTATACATATAAGTGCCTATGCCAAAAAGAGGAAAACATGTCAAATAAATAGCCTAATAGTGAATCTTAAAATGGAAAAGCAAGAGCAAAGCAAAGACAAAATTATGGAAAAAAAATAAGTAATAATAATCAGAGCAGAAATTAATGGAATTAAAATAAAAGTTACAAAAGATCAGTGAAAAAATGTTGGGCGTTTTTTTTTAAAGATAAACCTTTACTCAGACTAACAAAGAAAAAAAGGGAGAAGACCCAAGTAAATAAAATAAGAGATGAAAAAGGAGACATTACAACTAATACTACAGAGATTCAAAAGACTATTAGTGACTACTATGAGCAACTATATGGCAATAAATTACATAACCTAGAGGAAATGGGTAAATTTCTAGACACATACAGTCTATCAATATTAAACCAGGAAGAAATCCAAAACCTGAGCAGAACAATAACAAGTAACTAGGTCAAAGCTGTCATAAGAAATCTTTCAGCAAGGAAGAGCCCCGGACCCAAGGGTTTCATGCTAAATTCTACCGAACATTTAAAGAAGAACTAACACAAATCCTACTCAAACTATTTAAAAAAAATAGAAGAGAGGGGAATATTTACAAACTCATTCTATGAGGCCAGTGTTACACTGATACTAAAACTAGGTAGACACACAAAAACAACAAGCCAATAGCTCTGATGAATACTTATGCAAAAATCCTCAACAAAATACAAGCAAACTAAATTCAGCAATACGTTAAAAAGATCATTCAGCATGACCAAGTGGTATTTATGCCTGGGATGTAAAGAGAGCTCAACATGTGCAAACATATGACACATCAATGTGTTATATTGTATCAAAGTAATGAAGGACAAAAACCATGTGATCATTTCAGTTGATGCTGAAAAAGCATTTGATAACATTGAGCATCCTTCATAGTAAAAACCATCAAAAAACTGCATATAGAAGGAACATAATATAGTAAAAGCCATCCATGACAGACCCACAGTTAGCATTGTACTTAATAAGGAAAACCTGAAAGCATTGCGCTAAGATATGGAACATGCCAAGAATTGTGTTATTCCATTTTCACGTAGCTGATAAACACATGCCAGAGATTGAGAAATTTAAGACAAGAGGTTTAATTGGACTTACAGTTCCACGTGGCTGGAGACACCACACAAACATGGTGGAGACAAGGAGCAACAAGCCTGTCTAACATTAACGGCCGCAGGCAAAGAGAGACTGAGGAAAACGCGAACACAGAAGTTCCTAATAAAACCATCAGCTCTCGGGAAACTTATTCACTACTAGGAGAACAGATATGGGGTAAACTGTTCCCATGATTCAATTATCTCCCACTTGGTCCCTCCCACAACATGTTGGAATTATGGAATACAATTGAAGATGAGATTTGAGTAGGGAGATAGAAGCGAATCGTATCATTCTGACCCTGGCCCCTGACACATCTTATGTCCTCACATTTAAAAACCAGTTATGCCTTCCCAACAGTCCCCCAAAGTCTTAACTCATTTCAGCATTAACTCAAAAGTCCACAGTCCAAAGTCTCATCTGATACAAGGCGAGTCCCTTCTGCCTACGAACCTGTTAAATCAAAAGTAAGCTAATTATTTCCTAAATGCACTGGAGGTACAGATATTGAATATATCTGTACCTGTTTTGTACAACTGTTCAAATGAGAGACATCGGACAAAACAAAGGGGTTATAGGGACCATGTAAGTCCAAAATCTAAGATCATGTCACTGCACTCCAGCCTGGATAACAGAGTGAGACTCAATCTCAAAAAAAAAAAAGAAAGAAAAAAAATGACATTCTTTACAATAATAGAAAAAACAATTCTAAAATTATGTACACACACAAGGTTTACATCCCTTTTTACCTTTTGAGACAGTTTCATATGGTTTTCCATAGTGTCTGCACTATTTCTCATTTTCACCAGCAGCATACAAGTGTTCCAATTTTTCTACATCCTTGACAACATTTGTCTGTACCCCTCACTCTCCCTCCAGTGCTCTCTCTCTCTCTGTCTCCTCTTCTCTCTCTCTCTCTCTCTCTCTAATAGCCTTCCTAACCGATATGAGGTTAGAATCTTTGACTTGCTCTATTTTGATAAATTACCAAATCCAGCCAACAATTATATTTGATAATATCTCTTCATTAATTTGATTCTACATCACCATAATTTGCCAGTAGCCATCTGTCTTTATTTGTAGCAAGAATGGTGAATTAGATGATGGTAAGATCGAGACAACCAATTCTACATTATTTAAGTCTCATGTGTAGCATCACTTATCTCTACCCTTCCAACTGAGATACAATATTCCCCCTGATTTGCAATTTGCATGGGATAGGGAATACAATTTTAGGGTTCCCACTTGACTTTCCAGCCATTAAGACTTTTCTTCCATAGGTTAGCAAATCAATGTGATGTTCATATTAGCAGCTAAATTATCCTTATACAATATCTACTCAGAGACTAGAGAAATAAATACTATACGGTTCTGTGGGAACCCTTTGGACCTACTGTTAGACTGACTTCAGCTGGGACTCCTTTTACTACCTGGTCTTGACATACTCTCACTTTAACAAAGAAACATCATGGCACAGGGTGACATAAATCTCATGTTGAAGGTAATCCTCAATGTTGGTAGTGGAGCCTGGTGGGAGGTGACTAATCACAGGGGCAGAATTTTCATGAATGGTTTAGCACCAGCCTCTTGGTGCTATCTTCGTGATAGCGAGTAAATTCTCAAGAGATCTGGTCATTAAAAAGTGTGTGGCACTTCCCCCTGACTCTCTGTTTCTTTTGTGTCTGCTTTCACTATGTGATGTGCCAGCTCCCACTTTGCTTTTCACCATGATTGTAAGCTCCTGATGCCACCCCAGAAGCTGATGCTGGAGCCATGATTCCTGTAAATACTGCAGAGCCTTGAGCCAATTAAACCTTCTTTCTTTATAAATTACTCTGTCTCAGATATTTCTTTATAGCAGTGCAAAAAAAAAAAAAAAAAGCCTAACACAGAAAATTGGTACCAGGAGTTGGGTATTCTTATAAAGATGACTGAAAATGTGAAGGCAATTTTGGAACTGGATAACAGGCTGTATTAGTTTGCGTTCACACTGCTATAAAAAGCTAACTGAGACTGGATAATTTACATAGAAAACAGGTTTAATGACCCACCATTCCACATGGCAGGGTAAGACTCAGGAGACTTATAATCATGGAAGAAGGCAAAGGGGAAGCAAGGTACATATTATGTGGGTGAGAAGCAGAGAGAGTGAGCCTGGAAGTGTCACATTTTTAAGCCATCAGGTCTCATGAGAACTCACTGACTATCATGAGAAAAACATGGGGGAATTTTGCCTCCATGGTTCAATCACCTCCCACCAGGTCCCTTCCCTGACACTGGGGATTACAAATTGACATATGAATTGAGTGGGGACACAGAGCCAAACCATATCAAGGATAGAGATTGTAAAAGTTTGGAGGACTCAGAAGAAGGTAGGAAGCTGAGGGAAGTTAGGAACTATTTAGAGACTGGTTACATTGTTGTGACCAAAATGCTGATAGTAATATGGACAGAAAAGTCCAGGCTGTGGAGGTCTCAGATGGAAATCAAGAGCTTATTGGAAACTAGAATAAAGCACATGTTATGCCTTAGCAAAGAACGTGGTTGCATTCTGTTCATGCCTTAGGAACATGTGGAAGTTTGACTTTGAGAGTCATTATCTAAGTTATCTGGCAGAATAAATTTCTAGGGAGCAAAGTGTTTAAGATGTAACAAAACTGCTTCTACCAACCTATTATCAATGCATGAGTAAAGAAATGACCTAAAGTTTGAACTTATACGTAAAGGGGAAGCAGAATATAAAAGGTTGGAAAATGTGTAGCCTGGTCATGTCATTAAAAAAAGAAAAGCCCATTTTCAGAAGAATTCAAGTGAGTTGCTGAGCAACCACTTGCTAGAAAAATTTGCATAACTAAAAAAAGAGACAAGTTTTGATAGCCAAGACAAAGGGAAGAAAGACTTGAAGAAATTTCAGAGAACTTTTCAGTAGCCCCTCCTGTTACATGCCCAGAAGCTTAAGAAAGAATAATAATTTCGGGCCAGTCCCAGGGCCCCACTGCCCTGCACAGCCTTGGGACACTGCTCCCTGTATCCTGGCTGTTCTGGTTTCAGCCTTGACTCAAAGGCAGCCAGGTACAAGTGGGGCAACAGCTCTAGAGGGTGCAAGCCATCTGTATCAGTAGCTTCCATGTGATGTAAAATCTACAGGTGCACACAGTGCAAGAGTTGAGTCTTGTGAGCCTCCTAGATTTCAGAAGATGTATTGAAAAGCCTGGGTGCCTAGGCAGAGCTTGTTGAAGCAGTGCAGCCCCTAAAGAAAACCTCTACTAGGGCAGTGTAAAGGGAAAATAGGAGGGAGCCTCCATAGAGAGCCCCCCTGGGGCACTGCCTAGTGGAGCTGTGAGAAGGGGACCACTGGCCTCTAGACCCCAGAATAGTAGAGCCACCAGCAACTTACGAGCTTACAACCTCAGCTTGAAAAAGCTACAGGGGCAGAGCTGCCCAAGGCCTTGGTATCCCCCTTCTTGCACTAGTTTTACCTGGACTCAGGATATGGAGTCAAATGAGACTGTTTTGGAGACTTAAGATGTAGTGAGTGCCCTGTTTGGTTTCAAATTGCATAGGGCATGTAGCTCTTTCTTTTTGTCCCATGTTGGGTGCCACTGTCAGGGGTCACCAAACATTGGGCACCACTGTCAGGGTCACCCTACATTTGATCACCGCTGTCAGGATTACCACCTGAGGGTGTCTGTCCTGCAGACAGACTCAGTGATGGATAAATAAAGTACTCTGACATACACACAGATATTATGCTTTGCTAGTTCAGCTGAAGTTCCGTGGCTACTGACAGATTCCATGGAGAGTGCTGTAAGCAGTTGCAACCACCAACCCTCCCCAGCCAGTGAGACTTGCATTTATTTAGTAAAGTTTAATTGGCAAAGGCTTCAGCCAACACCACTAGAGGTTGAAGATCAAAGCACCAAGCAAACACCATTAGAGGATAACATCCCTGGTCAACCTCCTCACAAGGTGGCCATCTGGCTCAAAGGTTAGTTTTAAGACCACAAAGTAAACAATTTAGTTAGGTAAACTCTCCCACATACCCTAGCAATTTGCTTTACTTATTAACTAAATATAAAAGGGATTTAGGCTGCCTTCCACTGACACTTCTACTGAAACTGTGAAAAAACACTTAGGCTTTCCAAAAGGGTTTGAGACTGTGTTATATAATTTTCTCTACTATTTTTCCCTTAAAATTTTTCCGCTGCCCTGAGTGAATTCCCACAGCAGTATCCCCATTGTATTTCTGGACTAATTAACTTCTTTTTAATTATACAGGCTTAAAAGTGAAAGGGACATGCCTTGTCTTAGAAGAAATTTTGGACTTTGGACTTTTGTGTTAATGCTGGAATGAGTTAAAACTTTGGAGGGATATTGGGAAGCCATGATTGGATTTTGCAATGTAAAAAGAACATGAGGTTGGGGGCCAGGGGAAAAATGATACAGTTTGGATATTTGTCCTCACCCAAAACTAATGTTGAAATGTAATCCTCATTGTTGGAGGAGGATCCTGGAGGGAGGTGACTGGATCACAGGAACAGATTTATTTTGAATGGTTTAGGGTCATCCCCTTGGTGCTGTCCTTACAATAGTGAGTGAATTCTTATGAGATCTAGTCATTTAAAAGTGAAGAACACCTCCCACTGAGCCTCTCTCTCTCTCTTTCTCCTGCTTTTGCCTTGTGAAGTGCCTGCTTCCACTTTGCCTTCTACCATTACTATAAGGTTCCTAATGTCTTTTTAGAAGCTGATGCCAGAGCAGGTATTGTTTTATAGAAATGCGGGAACAGTCTAATACAGAGCTCAAACGGAATTAGCTATTTGGTACATTACATTTTATTTTCCCTTTAAACCTAGCAAGAAACTTAGGAGACAGATATCTCTATGATCTTTATTTAGTAGAGAAGAAAACTAAAATAAATAGGTTAAATAACTCTCCCAAAATAAATTAATAAATTTTGAGAGTCAGGATTAATAAGTGAGAACCTTCAGGACATGTTGCTGCATTGAAACTCTACAGTTCATGTCATTTCTATAGATTCTCATGATGAAAAATGTTATGTCCCCATCTAAAAAAAAGTCCCAAGTATAAATGTTAAATGTACTCTTATTAATGTGATCAGTTAGTTTTTGAATAATGTATTAATTTAATACTTATAACCAATATTAATGATTTAGTTTGCTTCCTTTAGTGTTATTTGAGAATTCTTCAAAAAATATTAGGTAGCCAAGATATACAATGCATGCATTGCTATGAAATAGAGACAATTCTCTTTATTTTTAGATAAATCTCTATGGCAATATTGGAGTATTTAAAATATTTTACCCACAGAAATTGCTTTATTTTCACAATTATCTTTATGGAGGGATAGTTTTGAAGGAAACATTTCATATCCCATTAAAACTACATTTGAAAGAAAATAAGTAATTCTGTCACAACTTGGGCATTCTCATTCATGAATTAGCAATATTTTTAGGCATCATAAATGGACAAACTGAATGAGAATTCTGTTTTTCTGATGATCTTGATCTTAAGAACTGTTTCTTTCTGTTATATATGTATTTAGAAACTTACTTATTATTGCTCATTAATTCAATATTAATTTATTCACTAAAACAGTTTTAAAAATGAAAAATGTATAATATAAATATTTTTAGAGATAATTGTGCTTTATCACAAAAAAATAATTTTAACATATTTGTAAGCAATCATTGTTAGTAACCTTACATCTTCATCTCATAGTGCCTTTGTTCAAGTAATAATTTTAATTTTAATTGTTTCCATTTTCTAAATATCTTGCTCTCCTCAGCATCCAGAACCAGATTTCTATATCAGCATTTCTTCATAGCACTCCTGTAGTCTGTGCTCTAATTAATATGAGAAATAAACCTTTCCCATTCACCCTCTGAACCCATAGAGACCAACACTTGCACATGCTTTATTCTTTTCACCAAAATACTTTTAGGCAAAAATGGCTGTTTTTTAAAAAATCATCCTAAGGTGTCACTTTGATTCACATGAAATAAATTGTTCTTTATTTTCCATTTCTCAGCTTTCTTTAAACTGATACCTAGTGTATAATTTTATACCTTATTTACATATACTCTTACCTTGCTCACCAGAATCCCACTTCTGCTAGTTTGAACATGGTCACTATTTCATCTTCTATGGTTGTAGTCTAACTCATACTTTACCCTGAGTGGAACATTGTTTTCTTTTTATTAACCTGAACAAGAGCCACAGAACACTCATCATAGTCTTAATAGAAGGTTCGATGAGACGCAGGACAAATACCACACATAATCTGAAATAACTTTGGGCTGTAAAGCAGATATAACACCTTTTCGCAATTAACTGCTCATCTCTCACCACAACGCACCCCCAGATTTTCTCCTTTTCACTTCTGTAAAGTGTCACCTCCCTTATTGTCTATTTCTTCAAATTCTAGTTCATCAACTCCTCTTCCACAGTAAGCCTTCCTCGGAAACACAGTTTTTTCACTTCATTATGCAGATCAAGTTAAATCTTTTATTTGTTTTTTGTCTAAAAGCTTTCCTCAAATAACTTAGCTATGTAAACTCACTACCAATGATACAACTACCGACAGCCTCACTAAACAAGGAGAGAAACAAAAATCAAGGTGTTTTCCTAAAGACTTATTTATCCAAGCTTAGGATCATAAACAGCTAACAGAAATAGCCAATTTTAAAAATAATACCTCCAATACATTATGTATTGTATAAGACTTATTCTTGAATATAACATATATTACTGGGAGCAGAGCTAATCTAGAAATGACTTACAAAAATGTATTTATCAAGGCTCAGAGGTTTCAACAACAACAGTCTTAATTATCAGTAAGTTCAAACGAAATAAATTTGGTTTTGGAGGTTCCGAAACATTTTCCAAGTTGATTTCTCTCTTCCCGCAGAGTTTTCTCATAAGACTTTTTTTTTGGTTGTGGAAATGTGATTTTGTATTAGTATTTTTTAAAATATCTCTCTTTTGTTAATTCTAAATTCATAGAGCAGAGGTAACCTGGCTCTTACACTGCTGTATCTCCAATGCCTAATGAGTACGTGACACTTGGAAGGTCTCTCTGAATGAATGAATGAATGAATGAAAGTTTGTGGGCTATAGGATGAAAGTGTTGATCAAACTGGTATTTGAGAAATCAAAGCTGCAATTAGCTGAATACCTGATACATGCCAGAAAACATGTTAAGTCTTATACACTCATAATATATTTTAATATTGACAACAATTTTATAATTTAACCCCTCTTTGCACATGGAACACAAGAATTATTACAATTTTTCACAAGCAGAGACCAAGCTGACATCTGAACTGTATTCTCACATTCTGTATTTTCTCTTGTTTTTATGTATATGTGTTAAATAGTTACATACATATTATATAAACTTGAGTAGTAAAGCTCCTTTTTACCCTGTACAACTGAAGAGTATGAACGAGGCTTTATGTTTCCTGCTGTCTTTTTATTTCATGTAAAGTTCCCCAATATAAACTTATCTTCCAATGTTCAAATCACCCATTCAAATCTCTAAATTTTTGGTTATGTAAACTTCTCACTTTATCTACTATTAGTTGGTAAATTAAGCAGATAATTGCCACTCACAGGTCGTTTTACTCTCTTCTTACTTAGAAAAATATAACTCTCATCCTTACACTTGTGATCTCATGGCTTTGGGGAAATGATTCAAAGAAATTTCCCCAGAAAGGCTAAGATTCACTGACAGAGATGAACCATGTTGAATCACTGTGACCAAAGTTTCAGTAAAAATATTCCCCAAACAATTGTGTTTTCAAGAATATTGCCGTGCTGTAAAATTGATTTCAGATTTATGGATCCTTGGGTATCACCTGGGAAATGCTAAAGTGAGGAGTTAATTTACCTAGCTGCAAAGGAGGAGCCAGTCTTCCACATTGTACTGTTTTCTTGAATAATTTATGTTGATCATGTTTAAATTATTTTTCTGTGACTAAAAATGTGGTGTTACCAGCAATTTGAAGATTTTGTTCTTCTTATTATTAAATCAGTATATTTTACATAGAGATACAATAAGTTTGTATCTAATATTTTTATCATTAGACAACATTCTAATTTCAACCCATTAATAATTGTTGGATAGTAGAGACACATATCTCTTGGAAAACTCCCTGCGATACGTTAAATGCAAGTTAAGACTCTGAATAAATAAAATCAATTCATTAATTTTAAATGAATTATATTCATATTAAATTAATCTATTAATATGAAATTCATTTAAATTTGTTAGGATAGTCATGCTATTATATTTGAATTACAGATGGCACAGTGCCATTTGCTTTCTCAGAAGTAATAGCCTATGTAGTTTTGGAACACAATATTGTAAGCATGACACACTTATTATTTAAACCAAATTTACAAAACCAGTAAAACTAATAATAAAACATGTGGTTTTCATGAAAATTGGCTAGTCAGAGATACTAAAGTTTCCTTGGCAGCCACATGGCTTGAATCGTTTATGTCACTTGGCAAAGCACATTATTCATGAATAATTAACTTGAATGGCCACATGGTACCAAAAACTCTATTATTGCTCATTTTTAGTATCAATAACTTTATTAAAGATTGTTATTTTTTAAACGATCATATATTCAGATTTGAGGGACCAGATTATTTGACAATGCCATAGTGAAGTTTACCATTTCAGAAACAGATTACTGAAATACCTGCTTGCTAAGTATATATTGTATTGATTAAAATGTATATCATTATCTTCTGCTTTTCTTTCAGTTTCTGAAATCATTTTTCAACTATTCCATTTTTCACTATAAAAACAATCAAATACATTTGAGTCAAAGTGTTTGAGAACTGTAGAAAAATTTGGTCACTCCCATAAATTCAATACTTAGGAATGACCTTAGTCTTATGACATTTAGATGACAAAAATCTGGCATCTACATATTCTGACGTTAACGGTGGAATTTACCGTATTCTTTAGTTAGGTTACTCCTCCTTCTGTTCTAGATATGGGCTCATACAAGTTAAGGACAAAACTTTGTCACATAAATTGTAAATATGCATCTTCCATATGTTATAGATAAATAATGCCATGATAACAGATGGAAACCTTGTGTCAAAACTACATGTAAACTTCATAACCAAGAGACAGTCATATGCTTACAACCCTATAATACCACCTCTATAAGCATACCTCTTCCTGGAGGGAAAATGGTAAACCTCTCATGTGTACATACACCATCTTGCTCATTTTCTCCTCATTTTATGTTAAATACTTTCATTTCTGTGTTTCAATTACATGTGAATCAGCCCTGAAAACCGAATATACATTCTGTCACCTAAGAAAATCCAAAGCTAGTTCTGCAATTATAAACAGCAAAAATAACATTCTCTGATCACAAGGCCATAAACTCTATCTTAGCAACAAAATAAAAACAATTCTTTCTCTGTGAAATTTGTGATATCTTTACTAAATTACTGATAGAAGAAATGTAAATATAAACTAAAGTTGCAGAATTTCTAACAGAAAAGAAAATGGAAAAACACATATCAGAATTTTTAGAAGCACTTAAGGGAGTGATGTGGGGAAAACTCATAATATTAATACTTTTTAATGATTAAAATTTATAAATGGAATAAAAAGTTTAGTTTAAGCAGCTCTATGCAAATAAATGTGAACACCTAGGTAAAATGACTCAATGACGTCACCATCTATAAATCACATATTAATTATAAGAGTAAAATGGTATCTTCAAATTGAGAGATTGGTGCATATTACCTTAAACGAGTGATCAAAATTAGCATGCCAATAGTAGGAACTTTCTGATATTCGTGTGCCCGCTGATGTGATACAATGGAAAATCCACATTTTTATAGGATATTCTTTTAAAAAACATGTGTCTGTGTGTGTTTGTGTGTATCTGTGTGTGCGTGTGTGTGTGTATTCTGAATCTAATGCCAAAACAATAAAAGGAGATTATATATATCAGCAATAAGATAATTGTCCTGTACTCTAAAATGTTGTCAATGTCATAAATAACATTAAAAAAGAAAAATATCCATGGCACACATTTACCCATGTAACAAACCTGCACATGCTGCACATGTACCCTGGAATTTAAATAAATATATACATATATACGTGTGTGTGTGTGTGTGTGTGTGTGTGCGCGCATGCACTTGCACATGTGCATGTATATATATATATAGCTTTAGGTATAAATACATGCATTTTTTACTAAATAGTGAACAATTACACCTATTTATAATAGCACAGTTCTTGGAAATGATCATAGCAGTGGGGTAATGAAGGAATGTATTCTAAAGAATTAACAGTGAAGTATAATAAAGTATGAAACTTACTCTTAACTTTTCAGCAAGAAGAATAAATAATATGTGGATTGAGACTAAATCTAGAAAAATCTGGTCAATTGTTAACAATTTGTGAATCTATGTAAAGGATTTGCAGGTGTTTAATGTTTTTGTAGATATAAAATTTCTCAAAAAATTCTCTAAAATAAAAACTTCAACTATTGATATAATGTTTTTGCACTATATTAAAATATTTCTCAAAGCACACAATATTTCTTAGAACCATAGTCAGCGTATAAATTATAGATTTAATTGACTGTATTTTCTCTCTCTCTCTCTCCCTCTATACACACACACATACACACCCCCTAACACAACTTGAAACATGCAGCACCGTAATCTCATTGTACTCTCTCAGTTTTAAGGAATATTGATTGCTCCTGATTAGATAAGTAAAACCTGAATGAGTTTTTTCACCTTAATAAGGAATGCCTCTCCAGTAAAAAAATTTAAAATAAAAGCATACTGTAAGGAAGCCAAGAAGCTCATCTGAAGGCAATCAACAGTATTTGAACTAACAATCCTTGAAAATAACTAATGGTATAATCAACAACTCCTCTGAAAAGGCGGTTCATTATGATGCGTTTGGATTGAGGTCAATGACGACAGGGCAGCATTTGTGTTATTGTGACAATGTGCAATCCTGTCACTCAGTCATTCCATTAAAGACAAAAAGGTATACAGGGGTTCCCTCCTCTTACTTTTTTTCAGCTATATTCATTAGCAGTCAATACTGAGGCTAAGTGCTTCCTCACTTGATTTGTTCATTTAAATTCCCAAATGCCCACACAAACTTGCAGTTAGCAGCCTGACTTGACATTTAAATGCAAAAGCCTCAGAAGCCTTCTGAGAGTTGACTTCTCTATTAAGATTAGTTTAAAGAAAATAATTCTTGATGAATTTTAATACATAGCATGAATTGTTGCATCTATAATCCATTTTGCCCTTTTTAGAGTTTATATGATGGTATCATTATGAAAAAACATGCCATTTTAGATATCTCATTGTGTTAACATATGTCACAATACCAAAAATCTATAAACATTGGCATTTAAAAATATTTCAAAGCAACCAAAGGACGTTATAAATATTTTAGATGCTTTCATATTCCCTGCTGCATGCAATTTCTCTTTATTATGAGATATACATTCTGACTAGATGATATCTATCAATAAACAAACAGGACAAAATTAGAGAAAAGAGTAGTAGAAAAGATGTAAAACTTTTAAAAATTGTGATACTTGCCGGGCGCGGTGGCTCAAGCCTGTAATCCCAGCACTTTGGGAGGCCGAGGCGGGTGGATCACGAGGTCAAGAGATCGAGACCATCCTGGTCAACATGGTAAAACCCCGTCTCTACTAAAAATACAAAAAATTAGTTGGGCATGGTGGTGCGTGCCTGTAATCCCAGCTACTCAGGAGGCTGAGGCAGGAGAATTGCCTGAACCCAAGAGGCAGAGGTTGCGGTGAGCCGAGATCGCGCCATTGCACTCCAGCTTGGGTAACATGAGTGAAACTCCGTCTCAAAAAAAAAAAAAAAATTGTGATACCTTAAATTATACCAAGAAATGTTCTGCTGAAATATCATAAAGTGTACCATTTCTAATTACATCATGGAGCTCTTTGAAGGCATTAAATCCTAGCAAATATGCTTTGTTATAATAAAAATCAATAGCATTATGATTACTATTTTTGGCTGAGAATTTTATCTAATTTTAAAGTATGTCTAATATCCTAGGAAACATCTTTGAATAATTCTATTATTAGCATTTAAAAATAAAGAAGCCAAAGTTCAAAATAAAAGAACAGCTGACATTGCTACTTTTGATGATACCTGATCAGAGATATAAAATAAGAAGAACTTCCCAAATCACAAAGAGAAATTAAATGTCGCTAAAAGATTTAAGACTTCTGGTTTAATGTGTTCCATTTTGATAGGTCTGAGAACCTTGGGGATGCAGAAATACTGTGGCCAGTCTTAATAAAATACATCAAAGATTAATTAATTATTTGAGACCTGAAAGTTGCAAATAATTTGACCTAGCTTATGCAACTTGTTCTAAAAGGGGTTGTATTTATAACGTTTAATGAAATCACTGAAAGTTATAGGATTCACTTATCACACTAGTGTTTTCCTAACTACTGATCCCAGCTTTGCTTTATATTCAGCTGCCTCTTTTTCTTTCAAATTTTAACTTTGTTAGAGGACATGCAAATTATCCAATCTTGCTGTGAAATTCACTAGAGAGGGCTCTATCTTTTTCTTACCTTCAGATTTTGCAGGTTTATGTGATCAGTGATGATAAAATATCTTATATCCATATTATATTTATTTTGAAAACAACAATAACAAAAAATTTATCTTCTCTGCAGTCCCATGGCTCTTTGAAAATACTAGCAGGTGTTTTGACTTACAAGTTTAAAAGTCATCTTACCGGTTTGGTTGTAGTTCAAAAATGAGATGCCGAATTTTGTATCTTGATAAATTATAAAGTTACTGTCCATCCATTTCTTGTTCCTATGTCTGTGCTCTGCCCTGGTCCCTTCTCTTTAACTTGTCAAATGACTGATTTCTGTTAAATGAATCATTAAAATATGTTTAAATATATGTATGTGCACTCTGAAACAAAGTTGCCAGTTTGTGACACACGTAAAAGAGGAAAATGACTTCATTCCATATCATCTTTTTATTCACACCTCCTGACTTTGTGCCTGACTCATATGAAACACTAAATAAATGTTGAATGAAGTAATGAATTAATATTTTCACTGATTTCCTGGACGCTCCTTTCAGAAGTTTCCTCTTCTTTTATGAATGCTTAAATTATTTTTTATCACTTCCATGTTGATGTGTTGCTTTGTTCTGGTGTTAGCTGAATATTTCACTATCATTATTATTATTACATTACTCCCATCTCAGAATGTAAGATTTACAAGTAATCATCACTCAGAATCACTTTAAAAATCATAATTGAGGTTTAATGAAATGCTCACATTTCCTTACAGAATAGCAAAGTACTATGTCTTTACTTACATCAGGTTCCTGAATCAAAGAATGTATTTGGATGGAGTCTTCAGGAAACACCAAAGGAACTTTGGGAAGGCATCAAGGAGGGACACGAAGCCAGTGAAGGGTGTGTTATTAGCAGCTCACCACTGTATGTACTGAAGCTTTACCTTAATGTGAACATTTAGCAGACATGTATAAGATGCTTCAACATTATTCTATCAGAAAAAGGGAGAGAGCTGTGATATGTATCCCCCCAGTACAGGCAGGCAATGGAATAGTGAATTCCAAAGAGATACGGATTGGGCATCGGGAGTGCCTGCAATCCTGGCATCAAAAGAATAGGGGGACACCACTTGTTTTCTCGGAGTCAACAGAGCTATACTAATTTTAAAAAAATAGGAAAGAAAAGCTGCGGCTCCAATGACCTTTTAACAACAGGGATCTTAGAGTCCATGGCAGAGGAGCCAATCTTGCTGATTTGCAAAAATAAACATTCAATTTAAGGGGTTAATACTAAAATGGAAAGTTAAATGTATAAAATCCACTACGGTCCTGTGCAGTTTCATATTGCCTATTTCTGTTTGAAGTCAAATTAAAATAGAATTTAATTAAGTTAGCATTATTAATATCATTAATTTAAATTAACGTTTAAGTTAAAGTCATTAATTTATTTTTTTTTCCTTTTCCTTTTTTTCTTAATCGTACTCTGGGCTCTGGGGTACATGTGCACATTCTGTATCCTGCAGGATTGTTGCACAGGTACGTACATGCCATGGTGGTTTGCTATCTCCATCCCCCCCACCAACACCCGTCACCTACATCAGGCATTTCTCCCAGTGTTATCCCTCCCCATCCTCTCCACCCCTCGCTGTCCCTCCCCTCCCCTCTCCTCCACTCCCCCACCTAGCCCAGTGAGAGTTGTTCCCTTTCCTGTGCACAAATGTTCTTGTTGTTCATCACCCCACTGTGAGTGAAAACCTGCGCTGTTTGGTTTTCTGTTCTTGTGTCAGTTTGCTGAGGATGATGGTTTCTAGATGCCTTCATGTCTCTACAAAGATATGAACTCCTTGATTTTATGGCTGCATAGTATTCCATGGTGTATATGTGCCACATTTTCTTTGCCCAATCTATCTTTTTTTTTTTTTTGAGATGGAGTTTCACTCTTGTTACCCAGGCTGGAGTGCAATGGTGAGATCTCGGCTCACTGCAACCTCCACCTCCTGGGTTCAGGCAATTTTCCTGCCTCAACCTCCGGAGTAGCTGGGATTACAGGCATGTGCCACCATGCCCAGCTAATGTTTTGTATTTTTAGTAGAGACGGGGTTTCACCATGTTGACCAGGATGGTCTCGATCTCTTGACCTTGTGATCCACCCGCCTCGGCCTCCCAAAGTGCTGGGATTACAGGCTTGAGCCACCGCGCCCGGCTGCCCAATCTATCATTAATGGGCATTTGGGTTGGCTCCACATCTTTGCTATCGTAAACAGCGCCACAGCGAAAATATCTGTGCATGTGTCTTTATAATAGAACAATATACAATCCTTTGAGTATATACCCAGTAATGGGATTGCTGGGTCAAATGGAATTTCTATTTCTAGATCCCTGAGGAATTGCCACACTGTCTTCCATAAAGGTTGTACTAATTTACACTCCCATGAACAGTGTAAAAATGTTCCTGTTTCTCCACATCCTCTCCAGCATCTGTTGTCTCCAGATTTTTTAATGATTGCCATTTTAACTGGTTTGAGATGATATCTCAATGTGGTTTTGATTTGCATTCCTCTAATGACCAATGATGATGAGCATTTTTTTATGTTTCTTGGCCGCATAAATGTCTTCATTTGAAAAGTGTCTATTCATATCCCTCACCCACTTTTGAATGGGTTTGTTTTTTCTTGTAAATCTGCTTTAGTTCTTTGTAGATTCTGGATATTAGCCCTTTGTCAGATGGGTAGATTGCAAAAATTGTGAAAATGGCCATACTGCCCAAAGTAATTTGTAGATTCAATGCTATTCTCATCAAGCTACCATTGACCTTCTTCACAGAACTGGAAAAAAACACTTTAAACTTCATATGGAACCAAAAGAGAGCCTGAATAGCCAAGACAATAGTAAGCAAAAAGAACAAAGCTGGAGGCATCATGCTACCTGATTTCAAACTATACTGCAAGGCTACAGTACTCAAAACAGCATGGTACTGTTACTAAAACAGAGATATAGGCCAATAGAACAGAACAGAAGCTTTGGAAGAAATGCCACACATCTACAACCATCTGATCTTTGACAAACTGGACAAAAACCAGCAATGGGGAAAGGATTCCCTCTTTAGTAAATATTGTTGGGAAAATTGGCTAGCTATGTGTAGAAAGCAGAAACTGGAACCCTTTCTGACACGTTATACTAAAATTAACTCCAGATGGATTAAAAACTTAAACATAAGACCTAACACCATGAAAACCCTAGAAGAAAACCTAGTCAACACCATTCAGGGCATAGGCACAGGCAAGGACTTCATGACTAAAACACCAAAAGCAACTGCAACAAAAGCCAAAATAGGCAAATGGGATCTAACTAAACTTGAGAGCTTCTGCACAGCAAAAGGAACTTATTCTTATAAGTTTTCCTGATAATAGAGGAAGATAGACAAGAAAGCTAACCACATCACTGAGTTGCATTGTTTTTAGTTGTTTTAAAACTATAACTTTGCATAATAATAAAATTGAAATGTGTCCATATTGTTCAATTTGAATTTTTTATGGTTAATATTATTTGCTTAAGCGATTTATTAAAAGACATTTATTTTTTATAAAATCTTGTTGATTTTCAGAATGTTTGTTTCAGAATTTATCTGAATCATTTTATACGTATTTTTTGTCTGACCTCTGAATGAGCTTTTTACAACGAATAACAGTATGTGTATTTGAACAAATAAAAATTAATTTAAAAATGAGCCAGTTTTTACCAAATTCTTATCATTTTAGGAATACTTCCACTATTATAATATCTCATTATATAATTATGTCTAGTAATCATTTTTACTTGATATTGAGAAACTTAAGTCCAAAAATATGTATCATTATTCTTTGTAACATCAAAATTTTTTTTTTTCCAATTTATTTATTTTATTGTATTTTAGGTTTTGGGGTACATGTGAAGAACATGCAAAATTGTTGCATAGGAACACACGTGGCAGTGTGATTTGCTGCCTTCCTCCCCATCACCTACATCTGGCATTTCTCCCCCTGCTATCCCTCCCCAGCTCCCCACCCCCCACCATCCCTCCCCTATTTCCCCCCAACTGACCCCAGTGTGTAGTGCTCCCCTCCCTGTGTCCATGTGCTCTCATCGTTCAACACCCGCCTATGAGTGAGAACATGCGGTGTTTGATATTGTTATTTGTTCCAAATACATAATAGATAATTTTTAATGTTAGAAGAAAAAATAAATAGCCAAAAGCCATTTCATTTATTCATTTTTAGAAACAGGTCCTTGTTTAGTCAATGAGGCCTGAGTGTGGTGGCATCACCACAGCTCACTGTAGCTTCAAATTCCTGAGCTAGGACCATCTTCCCACCTCTGCCTCCTGCGTAGCTAGGATGACAGCCCACACAGCCATGCTCAGCTATTTTTAAAGTTATTTTTAGAGAAAGGATCTCATTATGCTTGTTGCTCAGGCTGGTCTCAAACTCCTGGCCTCAAGCAATTTTTTCTAAAAGCCACTTTAATTCACCTGGCAGATACATATCTTAATCTTCTTTTTGAAGTGGAGTAGAATAATAGTGGAGTTGGTTTAGAATTTTTTCCAGTCTCTGACCAAAACGCAGACCAGCTTGTAAAAAAAAAAAAAGTTCTTGTACTGGTACCAAGTTTAAAACACAATTTAAATATATTGAACGTGCAGGTGAACCAACTCAAAGACAATATGGCAGGTTGACATTTTATGCTGATGCAGCCAGTGGCAGAACATGAAATGATTTGGTCTCCTGTAGACAAAATTACTTAGGGTTTGCAAAAATATTCCTAAACCTATCTTTTCTTTTACCTGTCAAGTATTTACAAGTCTTTGAATTTCTATATCTGTAGCTGTAATAAAGTATTTATAATCACCTTCAACACAACCTACTACAGCTAATTTCTCTTTTTGAAAATTCTAAAGCTGCTTCATAGGCTTCCTTTTCCAATTTGCTCATTGATTCCATTGAAGTTCATAAGTTTGCGATCTCTGAATGTTATATAAAGCTAAACAACCAAGTATTATGTTGTTTCAATGTTTCCTTTTAACTAACTTAACCTGTGGCTTTCACAATACGTAAACAAAGCCTTATTCTACAGTATTTCCAGTATCAATCTTCTAAGTTGTGTTTAAAGTTTACTTCATGTCATTTCTTGAAAACCATTTTCATAAATAAAAATGAAATATATGCACTACAAAAATAACTCCAATATAGAAAGTATATACTGCATACAGTACAACTGAATCACAAAAACATGAAGGTGAATTTCCACACTTTAAATTTGTCTCATCTAACTGCTTTAGAACAGTGGTTCTCAACCTGAGTAGCTTTGCCCCTAGAAGATATTTGGCTGTGTCTGGAGATATTGTGATTGTTACAACTGAGAGCAGAATGCTACTGACACATGCTGAGTAGATACCAAGAATGCCCCTAAGAAGATTCTACAGACATGGTAGAGACAGCTCCTCTACCCCATCTTAATAAAGATTTCTCCACCAACAAATGTTAATAATGCTGAGATGAAGAAACCCTGCCACAGAGTATCTAATATGAAACTCTTTACTACATTTGCCAAATGTATGATCCTGGACATTGCTCTTTGGAAAAACCAAAGGAAACTAAAAATTGTTTTCTCGAATGACCATTTATGCAAGAAGAGCAAACAAATACGCAAGAAACAATAAGACAATAATTCTTTATAAACCGCATAATTAGGTTGAACTGGTAAAGCAGATTTAGCCTTCAAGAGCAGAACATCAAATATCGAGAAACTTAAATTGCACGTTGTTTCCCTTGGTAAGAAGAAATTACCATTGATCCTGGGTTAGCTGCTCTGCACTGCCAGCATTATGGCAGCCCCTGTGCCTCTGCCTCAGGGACTCAAGACTACTGCTGCACCTTCATGCAAGGAGAATGATAGCAGAGGGGGAAAAGGCAATGTGGCAGTGTTTGTGCTAGAAGTAACCTTTCTCTTTTATCAAGAAAAACATGAATTTTTACTAGAAACACCCAGTCTACCTCTGGTTACATGTGAGTGGTCAGAAGTGCATTGCATAAGGAGCATGGGAAAGCAATTAGTTAGATTTTCAACCACAATAGTGCAGTAACAGTGCAGAAAATAGTTGAAACGCTACTGAGTTGTTCACCGAGAAGTTTCTACTACAAATACATATATTCATTCTATAGTTTACAGAAGAAACTGAGAGTGTTGTTTTCAACTGAAAAAGAATGTAGATCTGAATTATATTTAAATGCTTATCTAAAAAGGGTGGCATAATTGATAAAAGTTAACTAACTTCCCACAGAAGAATTGCAGACTGAAATCTTGGCAAATTTGCAATCACGGAGAATATTTATGGCTTTGTTCTTAATCAGAAGCAAAAAGAAAAGTGTGAAAATATATATTGAAATGCTACATATTCACTTTAAAATGAGTTTGGGAATTAACTTAGTCAACTCATCTCTCAAGTAACATTTTTGTTTTTCCCTTATTAGCTATACAAAACCAATTATTTTTAAATGAAACTTAATCAAATAATTGTTATTAATAATTAATTTGTAGTTACCAACGTGAATATATTACCTAGTTTATTTTTTTTATTTCAAACCAACCAACAGAAAACTCAGAAAGTCCTTGGGAAGCAAGTATATATATTGTTCCAGAAGCCCTTTGCTTCTAAGAACTAACAAAGCCTTATTTCTGTATTTTGCTGTACATTATTTTCCTGTTTTCTATGTCTCAGGGCAAACATCTCATCCCCAAATCCCACTAACATAGGTTTCCTCTCCATGCAAAAGCAGCTGTAATGACTCAAAAAAAAAAATCAAGAAAGACGATGATAAAGGTCATAGCCACTGTTAGGATTCTTATTCCCACAGGCAATACAGATTCTGTAATATCAATCAAAGTTCCCTGAGAAGGCTCACCTTACTGATGTCTTCTTTGGTGTTGCTATGGCCTTTGTTGCTAGGGAACTACCCAGTCAAAATGATTTTCTGAAGAAATGGCCTGCTATTGGTACTGAATCATGACCTGAGACTAGTAGTAATATTATTTAATACTTCCCAGAGGCTACCAACCCATGCTCTTCTTTCAACTTCAGCTAGATGAAAAAAAAAAAAAAATCAGAAAAGGGAAAGTCAATTTGACATGGCCTCAAGTAAGGGATTTTTGGACCATGATGTTAAAATATTTTATATTTTTAGCACTGTCAATCCCTTTAAATCTTGTTAAGAAATAATGCCGTAGTCAGAGATTCTTTGAAATAGTACTTGTGTCAAGAAGGTAAGATACCTCTTCTCATAACATTAAATAAAGGATTCTTTAATTAAAAAAAAGAAGTGAAAAATAAAGATATACATATAATTATTTTTACAAATAATTTAAGTAACACTTGTTGATTATAGATCCACTTTAACTATATTATAAGAATGCTTTCATTTATACTCCATAATGTAAAGTTTTAAAATGGAATGTTGCTTTTTGAAAAAAATTTTGCCCTCTAATTTAACTGATTTTTCAAAAGAAATATGATTCTATCTCATGATTTATATTTCACTATGAAATTATCCATTGTGTGTTCTTTCTTCAGTAGAAAAATGATCATAAACATAATAGGTCATTAGCACCTGATCACCTGATAAGCAGTATTTAAAATACTATAACAAATCTGGCAATACTGAAACTCATGAACTTTTTCATATATGCCATGAATCTCAATTAATAATTCTTCAAATTTGAATACATTTAATGATTTTTAAATGCCATTTTACATAATACTCAACTACAGAATTTGATAGACCAAAATACTCTGACTTAAAAGCATCTGCCTTGAGAGCCCCTTAGTTTCATTTGGGTTTCTAAAAACAGGACACTTTTAATAAACAAGACCATAAATGTAAGATAGGAAAGAGTAAGGTTTTCCTTCGTTTTCACTGTTTCAAAATTAAGTGAAGTATGCTGGAAATCATGGGTATTTAATAATTTATTTTATTCAAAAATAGATATTTGATGGCTATAAAGGGTTTATATCACATGTAGAGATTAAACATCTGACCATGATAGCACAAAAGCTTGGGGAATAATAGAATTATATTGTCTTTCATAATGTTTTTATATTATAAGCCAAGCGGCACAATTATTTTTTATATGTTTTAAGTTTTATATATTTAAATTCAAATCTGCAGATCATGCAGGATTGTTACAGAGGTATACATGTGCCACGATGATTTGCTGCATCCACCCCCCTGTCATCTAAATTAGGTATTTCTCCTAATGTTATCTCTCCCCAATCCCCCTATCCCCTGCTATCCCAACCCACAGCAGACCCCAGTGTGTGATGTTCCCCTCCCTGTGTCCATGTGTTCCCATTGTTCAACATCCACTTATGAGTGAGAACATGCAGTGTTTGCTTTTCTGTTCTTACGTCAGTTTGCTGAGAATGAAGGTTTCCAGCTTCATCCATGTCCCTGCAAAGGACATGAACTCATCCTTTTTATGGCTGCATAGTATTCCATGGTGTATATATGCCACATTTTCTTTAACCAGTCTATCACTGATGGGTATTAGGGTTGGTTCCAAGTCTTCGCTGTTGTGAACAGTGCCCTAATAACCATATGTGGGCACATGTCTTTATAGCAGAATGATTTATATTCCTTTGGGTATATACCCAGTAATGGAATCACTGGGTCAAACGATATTTTTAGTTCTAGATCCTTGAGACTCCATTCCACAATGGTTGAGCTAATTTACTCTCCCACCAACAGTGTAAAAGCATTCTTATTTCTCCATATTGTCCAGAGGAAGGATATTTTCAATTCAATTCAGTTTTAGAATGAATTAGTGATGCATATGTACAAAATTAAGCAGGTGAAAAGCTTTGGTAATTAATAATTTTATTAATAATTATATATACATGTATTTATTGCACTTTAGGTTCTGGGGTACATGTGCAGAACATGCAGGATTGTTGCATAGGTACCTACATGGCAATGTGGTTTGCTGCCTCCATCCCCCTCTTACCTATATCTGGCATTTCTCCCCATGTTATCCCTCCCCAACCTCCCTACCCCCTTCTGTCCATCCCCTATACTCCCCCACCAACAGACCCCAGTGTGTGATGCTCTCCTCCCTGTGTCCATGTGTTCTCATTGTTCAGCACTCACCTATGAGTGAGAACATGCAGTGTTTGATTTTCTGTTCTTGTGTCAGTTTGCTGAGAATGATGGTTTCCAGCTTCATCCATGTATTATAGAGTTGAAAACCTAAGCAAAAATCAGGGAGAAATATCAGAGTAGCTCTCTTATAACTTTCAAAATTTTAGCACATGAATAAAATTTAACAATAATAAATATGCTAAGTATTGTAAAATTATTGAAATTCTGTGTTTCAAAACAGATTAAAGTTGTTCAATAGGAAGAAATAGTTCCTGTTTTTGTTTACATTGTTGTTTTTAATGTATTTTTTTGTTTTCTTCTTTCAGATGCTCTTTTCTTTCCAAATATTCTAAAATAATTTAAGAAGTTTGTGTTTTTCCAAAAAAAATGTGAATTGAATAATGAAAAGAAATATATAAATTTAGTAATTTAAAAGGAGTTTATATTTGTGAAAAATAGTGACAATAAAACCTGGGGAAATAAAACTACTCTCAATAGAAGTTAAATATGAATGTGTTTGTGACATAAATATTTTGTTATAAATTATATAAATGTTATATAAATTATATAAATATTATGATGTAGATAAGTCAGAGGAAGCCTAAACAAAATATTTTTGACTAATAATAGTTTTTGAATCATAAGAATTTTAAAATATCCATACTGATTTTACAGACATATATTTATTATTTTTAGTTTTACTAACTTTTAAATTAATAGCAATTTTACCACCACATATACTGTATAAATTAATATAGAATATGAGAGTTTTAAAATACTGTCATTAAACATGAATTAGGTAATCATTCTTCTGACATATTAGCTTAGAAAAGTGGACCCTAAATGTATTATTTAAGGTAACTCTGAAATTGATCCCCAAAATTTACAATCAACTGTGAAGTGGTTTTTGTTTCTTAAATTTTCTCCTACTCTTGCTTTGCTTTGTTAATTTTCATCTAAATTTAATTTCTCCAGTGAAGCTAATCAAATTCTCCAGTTAGATGTCATTAATAAAAATGTGCTGATATAGCAGGCAGGTTTTCCTAATTTGTCACTTTAGTGCCCTTTATGTAACAAACCTCATTCGTTTTTCATACAAATCACATGGGTGGAAAAATATCGCCAAAAATTATTTGTATGGCAGAAATGCTAAATATGCATATTCTGTGAAATAATGGCCCTCATTTTTAATTTTAATTTTTATTACTATGGGTTATTTTGTTTTCTAAAACCCTAATTCATAAGATGGGTAAAAATAATGTTTTTGGTCAATTTTGCACAACTTGTTTTGTGTAGAGTGTGTGTTACCTCAAAATAATTTTATGTTAATATTATGATACAAATATCAGCTCTGCTATTTACCACAGAAGTACCATTTTTAGAGATATTAAGTACTAACAAGTAGTTCTTTTGAACATTTCTGGTTATCTGGGTGATGTCAGAAGAGAATAATCAGGCAAAAAAAGAAATTTTTCTTTTTCAAATCAGTTACTATAGAAAAAGAAAATCTTCATCTATAGATTAACTAAGTATATTGACCTTTAAAAGAGATTCTATTGCTGTTTCACATGCTAATGGAGCCCACTTCTCTCCCATTTTGGGGGGGAATCACTAAAGAAGGAAACAACTATCACATTTTTCACATTTTTATTCTAAGTACTGGATGAATTTCAGTTTAAATCTTTACTTGGCATTTAGCATTGGTTAACTTGATTGCTACATTCTTGTCTTTATGAACCCGGAGAGTCTTGTCATTTCAATCCCTGTCTCTATGTCTCTCTGTCTGTCGCGCGCACACACACACCTGAAACTAAAACTGAAACACACATAAGGCATTTACCTGTGCAAGCCCATTAGAGGTTGTGAAGATGAAAGAAATTTAAATTATAGTCAACTCTCCTTATTGTTTTTTCCTGCCAATTGGAGATCCAATTATTAGGAACATAAATATGCATCATATATAGATGAGATAGATCGGCATGTATAGATATATGTAAATGTAGATATCAGAAATATTAGAAAATATATTTGATATCATAAATATTAGAAAATATATTTGTGCCGGGCGCGGTGGCTCATGCCTGTAATCCCAACATTTTGGGAGGCCGAAGTGGGCGGATTATAAGGTCAAGAGATAGAAGCCCTCCTGGCCAACATGGTGAAATCTCGTCTCTACTAAAAAATGGCAAAATTAGGAGGCTGTGGTGGCACGCGCCTGCAGTCCCAGCTGCTAGAACAGCTGAAGCAGGAGAACCGCTTAAACCCAGGAGGTGGAGGTTGCAGTGAGCCAAGATCGTGCCACTGCACTTCAGCGGCAGAGTGAGACGCGGTCTCCAAAAAAAAAAAAATCCTGCTAAAATTTTTGTGACAGAAAAATTTTAAAAAGGAATCATGAAGTGACTATACAAACAACAATTTCTTTTTAATTTATAAAATTGTCTTTTTGTAATTCCTAGGCATTTGTTTTTTAATGCCTTGCTTCATGGTACATATGCATGCACTGTCACATAGAGATATATTTCCCTGTGGTTATTTTCCTGAAAAGGTCAATTGTGTCAGCAGGGGTAAATATAATGATTTGCTAAGTTTTTAATACTAAAAATTATTTTATGATACATGTTTTATAGAATATTCAAATGTGTATTGACCATATATTTTTATTTCCTTGCTTTTCAATTATTTTAGTGTCATGCATATTAACTACATTAATTTATGGTAAACTTAGTATCTCATATTTTTTTGGTATTTATATAACATGTATGCATACACACTCATATATATATATATATGTGGGTTTAATATATAAATGCCTCATGTGTGCTAATAATTTTATGTGCATATTGGATTTAAAAAATTCTATGAAGTATTATTATTCCTATCTTACAAAGAAGGACACCAGCCAACATTTCTTACAGAAGAAATATTTCACTTACGCTGTTAGGTATGACTGCCAAGCAGCATAGGAAGACTATGTGCTTCATTCACCTCAACAGAAAATAACAGTTGCTAGAAAACACACATAATAGGAATTCTTTCCATGTATATATGTTCCTCTTCTGCACATTATTTTATTCTCTAATTTACCTATATTTGCTACCTTAAATTTATAATATTTAATATACATTGAAGAGAGTTTCTTTTCCATACAAATGTGTCAGACTCACTGTTAGATTGCTGCATAAGTATTCCATCGTATGACCACAGTATAACCCATTTAAGAATCTAAAACTGATGCCTCTTTGCAGTGTTTCCAATCTTGCTATCATAAGCAGTGCCTTAATAAATACTCATATACAGTTATTTTGGCATATGTGCAAGCGCATTTGTAGGATGAAGTCCTGAATGAGTAATTTCTTGTATAAATTATTTCTGCATATGTATTGATATATAGGACCAAACTGTCATCCATAAATGCTGTAACAATTAAATTTTCCCAAAAGCTATTTGAGCATGACAGCTGATTCATATTCTGGGAACAATGTGCTAGCAAAGCTTTTGATAATCTTAGTCAACCTGAAATTTTAAAAAGAAGGAAAAATCTTCCCATTTTAGATTTAATAATAACTATCATACATAACAAATGAAGAAGAATCTAAGTAAAGCTTTTTATGAATTTCAAATGATGTAGCTATTGCTGTGGAACCTCCAAGCTACATGGCATGGATGAAATCATGAAGTTATGTTAACAGCATTCAGAAATTTAGCAAATAATATCTAACACATAAAGGTATTGTACTTAAGCTTTATAGAGGTAATTTTTATGATTTTTACATTTTACATAGCATAAACTAATGTTAAAAATATATTTGCCAACATGCTATTAGTAAGTAACAGAATAGTCTTTTGATTGAATTAGAAAACACTAACAGGTGATATATTTAGGATATTTCATTGTTCCTTTCTACCAAGTCATATAGTAACTTAGTGAATTTATTATACTAAAAAAATCAGCAAACATTTTCCTGCTATTCTCTTGACAACAAAATTATTCATAATCATCAAAATAATGGATTTTAGTTCCCCAAGATGTTTGAACCTACTTACATATTATGAAGGGTTGACAGGAATTGTGACTCTAGTTTTAGAATCAACTTCCCAGGAGATAAGGTCTCAGTGCAGTGATGGGAAAAGAAGTAGCTTTATATCAAACAGAAATTGTATATCAAACAAAAATTTCTTCAGTGAGAAATTTACTCTTATTTACAAATCCTTAGATATAACATTGAATATAGAGCTTTTTAAAAAAACTATTTACTATTGATTTATGGTAATTTGCACACAGTACTCATAGCTTTTAACTTACAGGCATGTTAGAAAGTGAAATTAACTCCATATCTCTACTTTGAAGATAGTATTTTAGAAAGCTTTAGGGAATTATTTTACAGAGTTTCAATTATTGCCTTTTAGTTCAGCAATCAAATGATACTCTTAAATGTATGCTAGTATAAATAATCAAATGCTACCCCAATCCTCTATCCAAACAAAACAAAAATGCTGTTTATTTACTGTTAAAAAATTACTGACAGAAATTCTGGGAGATACTAGCTCTTGTTCCCTTATTCTATATTAAATATGTAAAAATAGTATTTTTAACTAAATATTATAAAATGATGCAAGATGGTAAAAGAGTCTGCTGATTTTATTATTTTCACCTATTTCATTTTATTGTGAACATTTTTAGTAAAAATTATATTTTGTTTGGTTAGAGCATACAATATTTCAAAATTTATTAAGCAACCATTGAATGACTTAAAACAACTACAAATAGAATATTTGGAGACTTTATCTAAAAATGTGTACACATGAAAACAGAGTTAATAAATACCTGTAGAAAATATCATTGAAAAATACTGGCCTATATCACATCTACCAAAGTAAATGTTACAGAAATGTGTCTAAAACCTATAGGTTTACATTACATATGCACATAGACAGAACTCGAAATAAGCTATTGAATATGTAGTTGCACAAAAACTGTATTTGAGACTTACATTGCTAACAAAGGCTGAATTTTTTTCTCTGTTAAAATAAAAAACATGAAGTTACTTTCTAATGCTACTACATCGTTTCAAAGGTTTTTAAATGAATTTTCCTTATATTAAATATTACTTTAAATTAGAAAAGTTCTTTCTGTAATTAGGTGAGTAGTAAATTATATTTTATGAATAATTATAAGTAAAAACAAAAGATCCTATCAAATTGTGAAACAAAATTTGAGATTTAAACAGAATATGTAGAAGTAAACTTTAATATTATTTATATATATGTTAAATAATTTCAACTTTTATTCTAAATTCAGGGGTATAAATGCAGGTTTATTACATAGTTATATGGTGTGATGCTGAGGACTGGGGTACAGATAATCCAATCACCCAAAGAGTGAGCAGACAATATGATTTGGGTTGTCCCCACCCAAATCTCATCTTGAATTGTAACTCCCAAAATACCCATGTGTCATGGGAGGAACCTGGTGGGAGGAGACTGAATTATGAGGGCAGGTCATTCCTGAGCTGTTCTTATGATAGCGAATGAGTCTCATAAGATCAGATGGTTTTAAAAATGGGAATTTCCCTGCACAAGCTTGCTCTTTGCCTGCTGCCATCCTGTTAAGGGGTGACTTGCTCTTCCTTGTCTTCTGCCATGATTTTGAGGCCTCCCCAACCATGTGGAACTGTAAGTTCATGAACCTCTTTCTATTGGAAATTGCCCAGTATTGAGTATGTTTTATCAGCAGCATAGAAATGGACTAATATAATATCCAACAGGTAGTTTTTCAGCCAATGTCTCCTTCGCTCTCTCCTTCGTTTAATAGTTCCCAATGACTACTGTCCCTATCTTTATATAACTGTGTACTCAATGCTTAGCTGCCACTTAATAAGTGAAAACTTGCAGAATTTGTTTTTCTATTTCTGTAGTAATCCACTTAGGATAATAACCTCCACCTTCATCCATGTTGCTGCAAATAACATGACTTTATTCTTTTTCATGGCTTTATATATTCTGTGATGTATATGTATTAATTTTTTAAAATCCAGTCCAATGCTGACATGTGCATTGATTTCATGTCTTTAGTCTTGTGAATAGTGCAGCAATGAACATATACGTGAATGCATCTTTTTTGTTTAACACTTTATTTTCCACAGTAAATGTAATGGAATTCCTGGGTTGAATGGTAGCATTTGTTTTTTGTTCTTTGAGAGATCTCCAAACAGCTTTCCATAGTGGGTAGTGGGTGAATTAATTTACATTCTCACCAAAAGTAAATAAGCATTTCTTTTTCTCTGCATCCTTGCCAGCATCTGTTATTTTGTTTTTGACTTTTTAGTAATAGCCATTCTGACTGGTTGAATTTATTCCTCTAATCTAACTAAAATTTTGTATTATTTGACCATCATTTCCCCAAACCTCCTACCCCTGAGCCTCTGATAACCATGATTCTACTTTGGTTTGTGAGTTCTACTTTTTGAATAGGTAAAATCATGTGATACTTATTTTTCTGTGCCTGGCTGTTTTCCTTGTGTGTGTATATATATGTGTGTGTGTGTATATATATATTTATGTATTATATTTATGTCTAAAGAAATTTATAAAGAAATTTCTTTACAAATCCATCTGCTGCTAGACATGGCTTGATTCCATGTCTTTACTCTGGTGAATAATGCTGAAAAAGAAATGAAGGTTCAGATATCTCTTTGACGTACTGACTTCATTCCCTTTGTATATATACCTAGAAGTGGGATTATTGGATCATATACTAATTCTATTTTTAGTTTTGAGGAACATACATAATGTTTTCTTTTACGGTTGTAGTAATTTACATCCCACCTACAGTCTACCAGGATTCCCTTTTGTCCATGTGCTTATCAAAACTTCTTATTCTTTGTCTTTTTATAACAGCCATTTTAACAGACCTGAGGTGATACTTCATTATGGTTTTAATCTGCATTTCCTTGATGGTTGGTGATGTTGAGCATTTAAAAAATATATATCTGTTGCCCATTTGTAGGCCTTCTTTGGAAAAATGTTTATTCAGGTCCTTTGATGATTTTCAATTGGGTTTTTATTTTCTTAATTTTGAGTTATTTGAGTTTCTTATACATTTTGGATACTAACCCTTCATCATATATATGATAGTTTACCCATTTGGTAGGTTGTTTATTTTTTTACTCTGTTGATTTTTTTCCCTGATAGTGCAGAAGCTTTGTAGTTAGTTTGATGTAATCCTGTTAGTTTATTTTTCATGTTGTCATTGCTTGTAGCGTGATATTTAAAAAAGAAAATAATTGCCCAGACCAATGTTACAGAAATTTTCTCCTTTGCTGTCCTCTAGTAGTTTTATTTTTTCAGGTTTTATGTATAAGTCTTTAACCCATTTTGGGACTTTTTGTGTGTATAGTATGAGATAAGGGTCTAATTTCATGCTCTTACGTGTGGCGAGGCAGTTTTTCCAACACCCTTTATTGATGAGATTGTCCTTTTCTCACTGTGTGTTTTGGAATCTTTGTCACTAATCAATTGACCTTTAGTATGTGGGTGTATTTTTGGGCTCTCTATTCTGTTCCATTTACTGTGTCTGCTCTAATGCCAGGGGCATGCTGTTTTGATTATGATAGTATAATGCCTCCAGCTTTATTCCTTTTGCTGAATATTGCTTTGATTATTTCATGGTCTTTTGTGGTCTCCTATAAATTTGAGAACTGTTTTTAACCACTTCTGTGAAAAATGTCATTTAAATTTTGATAGGGATTGCCCTGAATCACTTTGGGCAGTGTTGACACTTTAGTAATATTTAGTCTGCTAGTTCGTGAACATGAGATGGTTCCATTTATTTCTGTCTTTTAAATTTTTTTCTCATAAATGTTTTATAGTTTTGAGCATACAGGTCTGTCACCTCCATCATTAAATTTATTTGCATGTATTATTTCTTGTAGTTAATATAAACATGATTGGGTTCTTGATTTCTTTCCTTTTTTTTTCTTTTTCTTTTTTGCATAGATCCTTTTTAGTGGATAAAATAATACAGAGTTTTGTATGGCGATTCTGTATCCTGTAACTTTACTGAATTCACTTATAACTGAATTTATTGATTGAAATTATGTTGCTTATTCTACCACATTTTTTTGATATCTTGGTTTATATTTTTGTTTTGTCTGGGTGTTTTATTTTGTTCTCGTTAAATTTTGTTTGGGTTTGTTATTTTATTCTTGATTTCTAGGAAGAGAAAAAGACATGTTAAATTTAGAACCCCCATATTCAAAGTAGACATAAAACTAACTCTACAAGTTTAAACTAGGAGAAGATAAAACATACAATTTAAAAATTTTATTGACATGATAATATTTTTAAATTACTATGTTAATGAGTACTTTACTGTCAAATCAAATGCTATCATCTAAATATCTAAAATATTTTCATATCTGAGTTTCTTATTCTAAAAGAAGCCATAATATATGGGTATTTTGACATCCAGCACTGCCAAAGTAAAAAATCATGCTTTATAACATATCTTTGTTGGATTATGTATAGGGTAATCCCACCATAGATTTTGAAATTAATCTCAGCATGTTCAGAGTAGACCTTGCATAACCCTCCTGAATTCCAACAGTGTCACTCACATAGCTTATCAGAAGGAATTGTTCTTGTGTAAGTTTGCATGAGACACACCACAAATTCAGGATACGTCTACATTTCTCTAGAATGAAAACTCATTCTCCTAGTAATAATAGAATTTCAGGCTGACTCACCCAGTTCTCTGATAATTCAGTGTCATAAATTCATTGATTGAATTCAGTAGGTTTATAAACATTGTAAAAGTAACTGGCCCCAAAAGAGACTCAAAGCTTTGCCATGGTCTCTGTCACAAAGCAGCTAGCATTTTCCAGAGTTGGGATAGTGATAAAACAAAATAATCACGAAAATAAAGACCTATGTCTCATATGTGTAAATAAACTAAATGATACTTAAAGTGGTTTAAACGAAGTATAGTAGTCTGTTAATCACATGTGGCATACACCATTACTTAAAAATTCTAAGAATACATTAACAACCTGATTAAATAATTCAGTGGTGACTCATTGGACTGAAAGGCCCTAAGGTTCATTTCTTTCCATCTTTATGTGCCAGGTTACTGTGGAAGACAACCAGGCTCAGTGGAAACATGAAGCAAGGAATCAATTTCCTTCCTTTAAGAAAAATGCCCACAAAATATGTATAGTTACTTACGAACTTAGCCAAAAGAATTGCAGTATAAAAAACAAAACAGTGGGTCCTTTTTTTTTGGTAGCACAATGCAGAAGGAGAAAATTCCATTCTATAGAACTAATCATGTCTAGAAAAACTTATTTAATCAAAGAAAAAAGGGTAAGTAAAAGTAAAGAAATTTTAACACATCATTTTTTATGTAAGTACTTTATTATCAAAAGTCCCTTGTTTCTAATAACTACATAATGTTAGGAATGAAAGACAAGGAATGTTAGAATTGCGGAAGTAAACCTTTGATATTAAGCTATACCCAATATCTATTACATCATAACAAATCCAATGTAATTCTGAAAATTGTTTCTATATCAAGTATAATTATTTGTTTTATATAAGACACTGTATTTTCTAAAAACAAATTTGCATTGGGTTTAATTTTAATTTTTAATTACATTTATATTTCACTAAGCCTTGTCCTTGAAAAGAAATTCATTATGTGCTTACTGAATAAAAGATAAAATAATAGAGCTAAATGCTTAATGTTTAGATATTTAAGAAAAGAAGACTTCAGTAATTACTTTTAATATGCTAGTAAAAGCCAACAGATAATAAGCATGATTGAAACCACCATATTTATAGAATTCTCTAAACTATATTGGCTTTCATTGAGCTTACGTTAAATATGAGATTTTTAAATACAGAAAGTTATTGTGAACTATACACAAAAAGATAAATGTCAAGGTGAAGGAGCGAACTTATGAACTGACAATGTATTATGTTAAACACACTTCTGCATGTTGTAATTACATTTCCTGATTCAACAGATCAAGTGGGAAATAAATATTTTAAATCAAGATTAATAATAAAACCCTCTGGTATTGAGTGCTAAGCACAATTCAGAAAATACATATATTTATGTATGACTATTCATAATACTCTCCATTTAATTTCCTTCAGATTTCTAAGGACATAAAAATAATGCTTTAAGGAACACTGGACTCTGGATTTTAACTACTTTTCATTTTTAATTTTGCCGGTAAACAGAACGGAACATAAAGCAGATAAATCATTGGTGAAACCTGTCACACTATAAGTGATCAATTAAATAAAATTCCTTTTTTGCTTTTATGGTTTACTGCCTTATTACAGTTACCTTCCTGACGTTAAATATTTTTATTTTCACCTTATAAATAAATGTGCTGATTTCCAGTTTCAGCCTGAACACGTAAAGAGCTTACAATTTCCTGTTCTTACAAGAAATAGCTGACTGTTTTTGGACCCATTCAAGAGCCAGGGTGATACAACAAACCACTATTCCCAAAATCTGAAAAGACAGGAGCATCTGGTATATACAACTACATATACATATAGCTGTATTAATAGAAATATAGAAATAAATGCAAATTAATAATCTTTATGAAGTTTGGTAGTAACGATTAAATTGTAAAAGAATTTGGCCTAGAAATTTTCCTTCTATGAATTTATCAAAGAAATGTAGTACTAACAATGAGTTGCAGTTTCTAGGATATTTACCAGAGTAGGTTATATATCAAAGAGAAAAACATAATTACAAGATGTTTAATGATCCAAAAATGATTTAGTTCTATGGTTATTAATCTGGAAAATAGTTGCATTTTAAGCTAAAGAATCAAATTTCAAAAATAAAATATATAGCTGGTCCCATTTTTATAGAAATACAGTATGAAAATGAATGAACAGAGCATATACATTTGCTTTATTTTTAGTTGACACATTATAATTATACATATTTACAGGTTACAATTTGATATTTTGATCCATATATATATCTTCTAATGATTAAATGTTAAAAGTAGCACATATATCATTTCAAACATTGATCATTTCTTTGTTGTAGAAATATATAAAATCCACTATTTACCTATTCAAGACATAAAATATTTATTTTTTTACTATTATCACTGTATTATGCATTAAGCATGAATGCTTGTTCTTTGTTTTTAAATTGCAATGTTGTAACTGTTAATCATCCTTCTCTATCTCGCCTACCTGGCCCTCCCTAGTCTCTGGTAATTACTGTTCTATGCATTACTTCTATGAGAGTAATTTTTTTAGATTTTGCATATGAATGAGAACATGTGGTATTTGCCATTCCGTGTCTGACTTATTCCACTAAACTAAATGTATCCTCCAGTTTCATCTTTGTTGTTGCAAATGTCAAAATTCCATTTTTCAATGGCTGAATAGTATTTTACTGTTTATATACCACATTTGCTTTATTTGTTTATTGTATTAACACAGGTTAATTACATGTCTTGAATATTGTGAACAGTGTAACAATAAATATAGGACTGCAGGTATTTCTTCAACATACTCGTTTTATTGCCTTTTAATATATACCCAGTAATGAGATTTCTAAATCATATGTAGTTCTGTTTTTTTTTAACCTCTATACTATTTTTTATAATTGCTACAATTATTTACATTTTCACTAACACCTTATTGTGGCTCCCTTTTCTTCCCATCCTCACCAACACTTGTTATGTTTTCTCTTTTGAATAATAACCATAAAATTACCAAAATATAAATAATCTAAAATTTTAACTCAAATTCTAAACCATGATTATTGTGAATTTATATAATTAATTTGAGGCATAAGGATAGTTTCAAATGTAAATATAAAGAGTTACAATTGGAAAGATATGCTCAAATATGAACTATGTATATACACTAATGATTAACATGTTAAATGTCTGTATTCTTAGACAAGGATTTGCCTTGTCATTCAGCCAAAATGATCTGAGGATGTAGGCCAGATACTATATAACATAATATTTTCTTTAGAATATACATTTTATTCTTTAGTGTTAAATAGTTTAGTAAATTATGTTAACTTGAAGCTTTCTTTTCGCTCAATAATAGTACAAGAAAGGAAAACAATGCAACATTTCAACTAATAGGAATGAAATCTATATGCAAATTATTATGCTAAGCAGTAGTTGATTCAAAAATAAGATAGACTCAACTCCTAACATCGGAAAAAAGACCAAGAGCAGTTAAATAAGCAAGTTCTAATGTATGCCATGAATAAAGCTTGCCATCAGAAAAGCAGAGTCTGAAAAGAAATGAGAAGAAACAACTTTGTTTAGCAAGTACCAATTAGGAGATTGACCTCCATGATAAAATGATAACGCTGTGACTGTTCACAGACCCTCAAAGGGCCTCTCCATTCTTTTAATTAGCTGTCCACCTCTTCTCAGTGTGAAAGCATGAGTCTCATATTGGCTTCTGGCTTGTTCTCTTGCATATATGGATTACTGGAATAACATTGATTAAGTTAAATTATTCTAACCAAATACGCGGCCTGTGTGCATTATAAGAAAGGAGGTTATTTATTTAATTACTTTCCTCTAGAATGGGGCTGTATTTTCTACAGATAAGAATTGACTCAAAGATATAACAAATTAAGAACACAAAAAGTTTGGTTTATATAAGCTATTTTTAACTAAACTTTTAGATTTTCAGGGTTTCCCACCTCCCTAAAAAATACATCTATTAATAAAAAACCATCTAGTTCTGAGATCCTGCCTCTTTTTCAGCTTGCACTCACAGTATCAATTCTAGGTTTTCACAATTACATTGATTTAAATGGCAAATGTTTAATCCACTCTAATCCCAAATTTTAGGACACAGGATTTCATTTCTCTTGTACACTAAAGCTTCAAAAACAATAACTGGATATTAATTGATTCATCGGCATGACAATTCTTACAGCTGGGATTCTAACATGAGCCTATTTTGTTCATCTACTCCTCATGTTTTTCACTTCTTATTTTCTGTTGAAACAGTTTGGTAGTTAAGATTCTGCTGTCTATCTGTATACGACATTTTGACTATAATGCCAAATGGCTGGCTGCCTTTTCTTCCAAATATCATTAGTCCAGGTTCTCTGTCTTTGCAATCATCATTGTAGTAACCTTTGGTTGAAAGAACATCTGAATTAGAGTGAGTCAGATCTAAGTTTAATTCTCCACTCTAGTCTCTACTTGTGAGAACATGCTTTGGAATAATGGGTGTATCATTTAGCATTCAGTAAAGAAAAAGAAAAACCATACCAATATTCTAAAAGACAGAAATTAGTATTTTAAAATGTGTTAATTAGATAAATTTATTAACTAGATTACTTCAAAGATAAGAAGAGAACTTTAAGATATATAGAGGTGACAAATTCGGGGAGTAGGTACCCTCCTAGATCTGAAGAAATTTGGTAAGAGGGTGGAATGATGCTAATTTGGGAATCAAGAATGGTACCTTATGGAGCTCAAACTCTGTCCTTTGAGAAAAAGGGATTACTTTTTCCATAAGGTACTTCCACTCAGAGGGACCTCAGTGGCTTGGGACGTAGACCTTAGAAAAAGAGACACAAGCTAGCTAGCGCTAATATCTTGGATATAAGTGTCTGTGAGAATTGTAAAGCCTGCACATTGGATTCATCTCCTGACACAGAAAGGAAATGCTGTGAAATATGAAGGAGCATTGGTAGAGTCATCCTCCGACGAATGAGGTCAGAAAGCCTTCAGAAAATGGATACAAAGCAGAATGGAAACAGAAACGCTTTTCTTCTGTAGCTTTCTAGTCTTCTTTGAGAATCCCGTATTTTCAGATACAAACAGGAAGCCTCTGGCAAAACAAAAAAGGTTGGCAGCAAACAAATATGAAACACTCTAAAACTGATGTTATTTTCTTCATACGCTAATACACTGATTATTACAAAGAACAGGGAACATAGACTAATATTAGTAAAAAAAAAAATCCAGCCATTTGACATTATAGTAGTTTACCCAGAGAATAACTGCAAAACTCTATTCCACAGCACAGAGGAGAGTATAGAAGGGTGAAGATTTGGAGCTGAGAGATTAATTACTTAAAACTTGTTCACAATTGGGATAATATGATGTGTTTAGAAATTAAAAATAAATAATCTGTGACACGTAATATATAGTATATATAATGACAGACAGTGTGTGAAAAGCGTACTACTGATAATTATAACGATGATGGTGGTTGCGATAATAATCTCCAGATTCTTTGCCTGGAGATTATTATAACCTTTGAAAATATTCAGCCCTGACATTAGATTGCTCCCTCCTTCAGCACCAGCACTAATTTTCTTGAATTTTTTACGCGTTATCTTGCAGTAAGTAACCATCTGTGTTCTAACATATTTAACATAAGAAAACTGCGGAGAATTAAGAATATATAAAACACAGAAATAGTAAAATACTAAGTAATCAACTCAGAGAGAATTTTTGTCTTGCAGTTCTTACAGCTGCAACCCATTTGTTATTATCCATAGTATAACTAGTCACATTATGTGGTCATAAATTCCAGTATAGAGCATTCTATTATCTGCCAGTGAAGTCTCTCAAATCTCAGTCTTCTACAGGTATGTGTGCCACAGCTGTGACATTCACAAATGTATCTTTATTTATGTAGATTTCTTCCCCCGCCTGCTGTTTTTTCTGACTAAAGCATTTCCAATCTATATCCTTGCAGCACCCCACTTGTTGATTCTGCCTGCTCCACCAGATGAGACGGAACGTCTGGAAGTGGCTGGAATGAGGAAGAATGTCCTTCCTCAGTTGTAAACGTCACAGCTGTCCTCTGTCAAGGTCCTTTAACCTGAAAAGTAGGGCTTTTTATGTAGAAGACTATGTATATTTTACAGCGGTTACTTTCTCCCTCCACCTGCCATAGCCTATAGGGGTCTTTCTTTGATCTCCAACATTATAACATGATATGGTTTCAGGTGAGAAAGTCCATGAAAGCATGGGGGGGTCCCCCAAGACTGTGGTCTCAGGACTTCCTCGTTCTTAAGCTGCTCCATCCTTACCCTGCATCAATTCATCAGTTATCATTGACGTGTTCCTATCAGTTGCAGCTTCAGTGGCTTCTGCTCCAGGTAAGCAGGTCTTAGTATGTATAATATACAAAATGTTTTAATCCTTTTTTTCCAACAGTTATTATAGGATTTTGAATTAGGTAGTTTTTAAAATAGCTTAGAAACCAAAAAGCCCACCTGACTTAAATCCAGGAATTTTGTTTTTCTACAAGTCAACTATTATTTAATGAGATTGTTCTATTTATACAGTTGTTACCAAAAGATAACTAAGCAAATTGATTTTAATTTGATCATTTCAAATCACTAACTCTATTTACGTGTGTGTGTGTGTGTGTGTGTGTGTGTGTGTATTAAGTAGCTTTTCTCCATGGTACCTGAATATATAAATTATACTTTAAATGATAACTAATCTCGAAGTCATCTATGATATGCAAATCAATATAGCTTAATGGACGAATACAAAACCATAGTAAATACTTTCAAATATTTGCCCTATGGAAGTTAGTTTTTAAATATAAATGAGTAGAGATATATTGAACATATACACCATTTGAAGATTTCCTTTGTTTTTTTTTCTTGATGCAATGTTATTAAGGGATTATTGAGAATGATTAAATTGTCATTTACATATAATAATATAGTTAATTAGCATTGAAATATTTGTTCAAAACATACAAGTGTATTGAACACTATGAATCATATTAATTCAGACATTTGATGAATATTAAACGCCTAGTACATATAAAATCTTTGGGATTAAAAGTAAGTAGAATTATATGCCAGTACAAAGGCATGAATATTACCCTTATGAATTTATATACATTATTTAAATCACACACAAAAAATTAAAATAACAGAATGTGAGATATAAACCATTGTTTTTTTGCTTGTATCTTCCTGTTGAGTACATATTTATATACATACTAATTGGCTGTTTGGAAACTATCTTGTGAGATGTGCTCTTGTATGTCTTTGGCCCAGTGGTCTTTAGTGTCTTTGGTCTTTTTAAAATTAATTTATAAGATTTTCATATACATATACTGAAAAGAAACCTTGGTTGGTTATATATGTTTGTCTTACTATTCATCTTTTCCATAAAATAAGTATTTAATACATAACAATTAAATAAATTTAATAAATATTTAATTTACACAGCACCATTAATAGTCTATTGTTTTCTTATACCCTGTAATAACATCTCAGAATATAACAAACATAGCACTTTTAAATTAGATTTGTGCAGTCTAATGATGTACTTTGTGCCAATACCGAATTTAAAAATTTCTATGTCTTTATTTCCTATACTTAAGTCCTCTGCCATATCTCCTTCTTCTTAATTTCTATTTTTCTTCTTTTTCTTATTTTCATTCTTCTTTTTCTTATCATCTACTTTCTAATTTTCTTTCTTCTCTTCTATTCCCTATACTCTTCAACTATTGTTAAAACCTTATACTTCTTTCTGAATTTTAAAGTCAGCATGTATTTTATGGAAAAAAAAAAAAAAAAAAAATTCCTGTAGAAATTGTGTAGGAATTTTATTAAAAATTATCCTTAGTTTGTAGATTTATTTAGGGAAGATTTCCATCTACATTAAATTTAGTCATGTATCCATGTCCATGATATATCTCTATCTAATTAGGTGGTATTGTTATTTCCTCCAACAGTTTTATTTAATTTTTTTCTGTAATGTTTTGACAAATCTGTCCCAGCTTATTTATGTTTCATTTTAATTTCTGGAAGGTAAACAATCTAAAATCAAAAGTACTTTTTTGTATGCTACTCTCAGAACTAAATATAAATTTATAAATTTTAAAAATTTTTGAAAACTTTTAGTCTGGATGAGATGGCATAGACTTATTTCTTTTTCTTACCCAATAAGTGTAAACCCTAGAAGTAATGCAACGGAAAACCAAAGGAGAACTCTAGATGGTAGAAAGAAAGATATAACTTGAAATGAGACTGTAGAACTTGAGAAATACCATAAAAGCAAAGGTTTTTGTTGTTGTTGTTGGGTTTGCTTTGATTTTGTTTTTGTGTCAGCACCCAGCAGAAGATAGCAATCCAGGCCTGACATCTTCTGATCCAAACTAGTTCTGTCTAATTTTTTTCTGTAATGATTTCACAAATCTGTCCCAGCTTATTTATTTTCAATTTCTGGAAGGTAAACAATTTAAAATCCAAAGTATATTTTAGTATGGTAGTCTCAGAGCTAAGTATAACATTTTTAATTAAAAAAAATTAGGGAAACATTTAGTATAGTTGAGATGACATAAACTTGTTTCCTTTCTTCAACTATGGAAGACATCCCAAGTAGATTCATTTTTTTCTAGGATGAAACTGGAGTCCCATAGGAAACACCAGAGAAGCCTTACCTCACCACCAACCACATAATACCTTTACAAAGAAATAGAAGTTATGATTAAAAAAAAGAAACAAAATAAACTATAGAACCTCAAAAATATAACATAAATTAAGAAATAAAAACCATGCTTCATGGGCTCAATAGTAGAGACAGGATGACAGCAAATGAAATTAGTGAAGTTGAGGACAAATCAGTAGAGTTTACCCAATCTAATAACAGAGAAAACAGATTTCCAGAATGAAGAGACACAAGCACTTGTGAAGACATAACAAAAGATCCTACATTTTATCACAATAATTTCAGAAAGAGAAGTGAAAAATAATTGGGCTAAAATAATGTTTGAAGAAAATGACCAATAACTTCCAAATTTGGTAAAATACAGAAAATATTTTTAAGAAACTAAGCAAATGTCAAACAGGACCAATTCAAAGTATTCTGTGCCAAGATGTATCACAATTCAAACTTCTGAAAACAGAAGACATAAAACATGTTGAAAGCAGGCAGAGAGAAATGAATTATTAACTACAGGGAACACCAATTCTAAAACAAATGATTTTTAATTTGAATCCAAGGAAGCCAGAAGGAAAGAAAATCTTTCAAGCCAGAATTCTATCTAGTAAAGTAATATTTTAGGGATGAAGTTGAAATAAAGACACTCTTAGATAAAGGAAATATGAAAGAATTTATCACTAACAGATTTACCACAAAAACTGACTAACGGTACTTCTTTAAACAAAAATGACATGATAAAAAGAAAACTTAGATCATCAGGGAAAAAATGCCAATGAAAAGAAATATGAATGCATGCAATTATGTATCTTACGATATTCAGCACATCATAATATGCAGGATGCAGCAAAAACTGCTGAAAAGAAAACTTATAGCAATAAATGTTTACATTAGAAACATGAAATGGCCTCAAATCAATAGGTTAAGTTGTGATCTCAATAAACTAGAAAAAAATAAAGCAAAAATATAAAAAGGAATAGCAAATACAAACACAGACATTAATATAATCAAAATAGAAAAACAAAGGAGAAAATCACTGAAAATGAAACTAGTTATTTAAAATAAATAAATGAAATTGATAAACTTCTAGAAACACTGTCAAAAAGAAAAAGAGAGAAGATACAAATCACGCATATGGAGAATAAAATAGGAAATACTGTGACAGATTCTGAAGTCAATGAAAGTAATAGAATACTATAAAAAATTGTTTATAATTCATTATCTTAGAAGAAATGGATCAATTTCTTGAAAGCCACCGTGTTAGTCCATTCTAACATTGTTATAATGAACTACCTGAGACTGGGTAATTAATAAAGAAAAGAGGTTAAATTGACTGACAGCTCCTCAGGCTGTACAGAAGCATGGCTGGCAGACCTCAGGAAACTTACAATCATCTAACAGAAGGCAAAGTGGAAGAAAGCATGTCCTATGTGACTGGAACAGGCAGAAGAGAGTGAACCGGGGGATTCTACACAAATTTAAACAACCAAATCTCATTATTACTAATTCACAATCACAAGAACAACAAGGGGGAAATTCACCCCCATGATCCAATCACCTCCCACAAGGCCCCTCTTCCAACATTAGAGCTTACAATTTGATAGAATATTTGAGCAGGGTCACAAATCCAAACCATATCATTCTGCCCTGGCCCCTCCCAAGTCTCACCTCCTTTTCACAGAGCAAAATACAATTATCCCTTCTCAACAGTGCCTCAAGTCTTAACTCATTTCAACATTAACTCAAAAGTCCATAGTCCAAACTCTCATCTGATACAAAGCAAGTCCTTTCTGCCTATGAACCTATAAAACCAAAAACAAGTTAGTTACTTCTAGGACACAATGCAGGTACAGGCATTGGGTAAATACACCCATTACAAAAGTGAGAATTTTGCCAAAACAAAGCACTTACAGGCCCCATGCAAGTCCAAAACCCAGCAGAGCAGTCATTAAGTCTCCAAGCTCCAAAATAATCTCCTTTGTCTCAATGTCTCACATCCAGGCTGCACTGATGCAAGGGGTGTTTTCCCAAGGCCTTTGGTGTCTCTGCTCTATGGCTATGCAGGGTATGGGCTCCTTAGCTGCTTCTGTGGACTGGGTTTGAGTGCAGAGTTTTTTCCAGGCACACGGTACAAGCCGTTAGTGGATCCTCCATTCTGGGGTCTGGAGGATGGTGGCCCTCTTCTCACAGCTCCCCTAGGCAGTGCTCCAGTGTGGACTCCGTGTGGGGGCTTCAACCCCACATTTCCCTTCTGTGCTACCCTAGTAGAGGTGCACAGCGAAGATGCTGGCCCTGAAGCAGACTTCTGGCTGGACATCCTCGCTTTTCCACACATCCTCTGAAATCTAGACAGTGGTTCTCAAGCTTCAGTCCTTACCTTCTGTGCACCCACAGGCTTAACACCACATGAAACCTCCCTAGGATTATAGCTTGAACCCTTGGGAGCATTGGAATGAGGCATATCTAGGATCCTTTCAGCCACAGCTGCAGCTGGAGTGGCTGGGATGCAGGAAGTAGTATCCTCAGGCTGAGCAGGCCAGCAGGGTCCTGGGCCGGCCTGGCCCACAAAACCATTCTTCCCTCTAGGTCTCAGGGCCTGTGATGGGAGGGGCAGCTGTGAAGGTCTCTAAAATGTCTTCAAGGCATTTTCTCCATTGCCTTAGTTATTAACATTCAGGCTCTTCTTTATGTATGCAAGCATCTGTTAGCTGGCTTGAATTGTCCCCAGAAAATGGGTTTTTCTTTCTTATCTCATGGCTGGACTGCAAATATTCTAACACTTGGTGCTCTGTTTCCTTTCCAAACATAAGTTAAAATTTCAAACCATCTCTTTGTGAACACTTAAAACCGAACATTCAGAATAAGCCTCTTGAATGCTTTGCTGCTTAGAATCTCTTCTACCAGGTACCTTAAATCATCTCTCTCAAGTTCAAAGTTCCACAGATCTCTAGGGTAGGGGCACAATGCCACCAGTCTCAGCTAAAACATCGCAAGAGATACCTTTATTCCATTTCCCAATAAGTTCCTCATCGCCATCTGAGACCCCCTCAGCCTGGTCTTTATTGTCCATATCACTATCAGCGTTTTGGTCACAACAATTTTATAAGCCTATAGAAAGTTCCAAACTTTCCCTCATCTTGTCTTTTTCTGAGCCCTTCAAACTGTTCTAAATTCTGCTCACTAGCCGGTTCCAAAGCTGCTTCCAAATTTCAGGTATCTTTGTAGCAATGCCCCATTCCTACATACCAATTTTCTGTATCAGTCCACTCTCACATTGCTGTAAAGAACTACCTGAGACTGGGCCATTAACAAAGAAAAGAGGTTTAGTTGACTATCAGTTGCTCAGTCTGTACAGGAAGCACGTCTGGGGAGGACTCAGGAAATTTACAATCATGGCAGAAGGCAAAGAGGAAGGAGGCACCACCTACGTGGCTGGAGCAGAAAGAAGAGGGCAAATCGAGAGGGGGTACATGCTTTTAAACAATCACATCTCATGAGAACTCACTCAGTACCATGAGAACAGAACGGGGGAAATCTGTCTCTTTGATCTAATCGCCTCTCACTAGGCACTGTCACCAGCTTTCGGGTTTATAATTTGAAATGAGATTGGTGTGGGGACAAAAATCCAAACCATATCAGCCATAAATAACTGAGTCTCAACATATTTTAAATAGATAATGTGAATAGTCTGATAACCATTAAGAGAATTAAATTCATATTAGAAAGCTTCCATGAAAAATATTCAGATTCAGATGGTGTCATTCAAGAATTCTGCTAAACCCATAAAGGAAATTATACAAATTGTCTACAGTTATTTTCTTGAAATCAGAGATAAGGAAGCACTTCCCACCTCATATGATGCAGCCAGTATATTCTAGATGTCAAAATCTTACAAAGAGTGTACAAAAAAGGAAACAGACACACTAAAATTATCATGAACTCAGATGCAAAATTCTAAATAAAATATTAACTATTTCTAATAAATATGCAACAATATAAGAAAAACTACATACCGTGACCAAATAAATGGTATTTATTCCAGGCGTGTCAGGTTAGCAGACTATCCAAACTTCAATCACTTTATTTATCATGTAAATGAATAAATTGCATATTTATTTATTTATTACGTAAGCAAGCTAAGGAGGAAAAATAATTATTGTATATAAATTAACGGAAAAGTACATTTAACAAAATTTAGCAATCATTCATCATTAAGAAAAAAATAATATCGGAAACCTAGGGAAAAAATTTAAACTTTTTCACTTAATAATAAACAACTATAAAAAGTCCATAGTTAACATTGTCTTAATGGTGAAAGACAGAATATTTTCTCCCTAAGATTGGGGACAGATATTCACGGCATGTCTATTTCACCATTTTTATTCTACATTGTACTGGAAATCTAGTAGTGCAATAGGCAAGTAAAGGAAATAAAAGGCATACATTACAGAAAGAAAGAAAATTGTAGTGTTTTTGGATGACATGATTGTTTATGCAGAAAATGCCAGGAATTTTAAAAGAAATAGTTTTCTTAGAACTAGTAAGTTGGTCATAATCATAGAACACAAAATCAACAAAAAACATAAATTCCATTTCCACATACAATGATTATAGGGACACTGAAAAAAAAGTACAATACTATTCACAAACAAATATTTTAAAATAAATTACTTGCGAGTAAATTTAACAAAATAGAACATGTACAGGATCTACATCTTGAAAATTTTAGAAGGCATAAAAGAAATCAAAGACCTTGGCTAGTCACAATGGCTCATGCCTATAATCCCAGCACTTTGAGAGATACATATATATGTAATATATATATATAAGCACACACACACATATATACACGTTTAGCTTTACAAAATATGACAAGATCATTCCCCAGAGTGACTCTATATATTTTCATTGCCATCATCAATATTTAATTAATTTATATACATAATAGTTACATATAGGCACACATATACATACACACACACACACACACATATATATATATATAGAGAGAGAGAGAGAAAGAAATGTATACGTATATAGATCATAGATTTAAATAAAAACATATAATTTATTTTAAAAACCTAGGAGGATGTTGTCTGTCTAGGCCAAGAGAGTAAGTTCCTTTGTTTGTTTGTTTGTTTTTTGAGACAGGGTCTCACTCTGTTGCCCAGAATGGAGGGCAGTGGTCTGATCTCGGCACGGCACAACATCCGCTTACCAGGCTCAAGTGATTATTGTGCCTCAGCCCCCCTAATAGCTGGGATTACAGGCGTGCTCCCCCACACTCAGTTAATTTTTGCATTTTCAGTAGAGATGAGGTTTCACTATGTTGGCCAGGCTAGCCTCTAACTCCTAACCTCAAATGACCCACCTGCCTCAGCCTCCCAAAGTGCTGAGAGGTGTGAGCCACACCCAGGGAAGTTCTTAGACTGCACAGCAAAATCAAAATCCATAAAAGCCTGGATAAATAGACACAATTTAAAACATTTTCTCCATAAAAGACCATGTAAAGACAATGAAAAAGGCAGACTTTAAATTTTCAAACTATATATTTTAAAAGGACTAGTATCTGAAACATATGAAGAGTTCTTGAAACTGAAAAGTTAAAAAACAGAGCACAAGGTATGAAGAAACATTTCAATAAAGAAGATGGACAGCAAATAAGCAAATAAAAAGATTTTCAACATCGGTAGCCTTCAGCAAAATGCAAATTAAAAGTACAATAAAACATTACTAAATATGTATGAGAATGGCAAAAACATAAAATAGTGATGTGACAAAATGATGGGAAGGATGTAGAGAAATTGATTATATATTGATGGTGGCAATGAAAATTTACATAGTCACTCCGGGGAATAATTTTGTGCTATTTTGTAAAACTAAACCTGCAGTTGTCATGTGACCCCACCGTTATACTCTTGGGCATTTATCACAGATAAGTGAAACCTGTACATGAATATTCACAATAGCTTTATTCAAGACAGTCAAACACTGGAAACAATCTAAGTGTCCTTCCGCAGATCAATGATTCCACTATGGTATGAAGTACACAGATAAACTATGGTAATACATGCTATGGAAAACTACTTATCAATAGAAGTGTTCAAAGAATTAATACATGCAACAACAATCTAAATCAATCTCCAAATAATTATCCTGAGTGAAAAATGCTAATCCTAAAGTGTGACATACTCTATGGTTACATTTGCATAATATTTTATATTATATTTTTATCAATGAAGAGCATATTAGTAGTTGCAAGGGGTTGGTGGAAAGGAGGAGAAGGTGATAGTCAAAGGGCAAGAAAAAGGATTCTTGTGTTAATCAAGCTGTTCAGTGTATTGACTATGTCATTGGATATACAAACATACACATGGAATTGTATGTATGAAACGCACACACACACATACATATACACACACACTTCACACGTAAAAATGTGAAGAATAGAATAAAATTGGTAGATTATCTTAATGTCCAAAAATATTGAGCCATTAATCGTATCCCAAAAATAGAAAAAAATACATACTTTTTGTTTTTGTACTCTGCATATAATTTCATCTAAGTTCAGAATCTTATAAATACTAGTAATTAAATATTTGTTCAATATATTAGACAGAGAATTAGAGCTAATAGGATGTGGACACACACACACACACACACACACACACACACACACACAGAGACAGAGACAGATACAGACAAAGAGACAGAAAAAACAGATTGATTTCAAGCAATTGGCTTAATTGATTGGCAAGTCTTAAATTTGCAGAGCATGCTGGCAGGCTGGAGACGCAGGGAAGTGTTGGTCTTGCAGTTTGAAATAAAAAGCAATCAGAAGGCAGAATTCCCTTTTCATCCATAAAACTGACTTTTTTTCTCTTAAAATCTTCAATTGATTAGACAGTGCTTCAAACATTATGGAATGTAACCTGCTTAGTTAAAAGTCTACTGATTTAAATGGTCTTCTTTAAAAGATATTACAGTGACATCTAGAATAGCATTTGATCAAATATTTGAGTTGCCACAACCCAGCCAAGATGACGTGTAACATGTTCAATATCACTGTATTTTAATTGGGATTATAGTTTATACCTAGAATATAGATGGAAAACCAAATTTCCACACCTGTAGACTTGTTTTTAATTGTGATAAAGAGAAAGGTATCACTAAATTAAGAGTAATTTCAAAGACATCTGTGAAAATTTTCTGCCACTTAAATATTGCCAACGGACAGTCAAGAGACCCATAGACATCTGTTATTTTGTCTGAACAATGTATAAGACAGTATGATGGCTTTTAGATAAAACATACATTCTTTGATTTGGTCAAGGCCACTATTGCCTATCTCTTATGTTTTACACGAATCTCAATTCACGCAATCCCAGGAGAAAATCTTATTTAGAGTGAGGCTTGCAGGATTGTTAGAATTTGCAGGAGTGGTCTAGAGAGAAATGTGATTTCAAAGGAATTGATTTAGAAACAGCATATGGCTTTTTAGGACAATGATTTATTCATTATCCTTCATGTGAAAAAATGATCAAATATCTGTAACATTTTTCTTATGTTCTAAGAGCTGGAATGTTTTAGAAAAGATACAAATGTGCTGCATCATATGCAAAATGTGATAATAAAATTAATGCTTTATTGTATATCAAGCTAAAAGAAAAAAACATTTATAGGAAAGTGAATATTTTACTTTATTCCTTCATTTAGGGGCATAACAAAATGTACCATTGTGTTTTTACATAATATAGAAGTTCAGACATAAATATATTTGTAAAGTACTATAAGAAAATAATCTTTCATTTTCTTCTGATTTTATAAATAGTTACAAAACAGAAGGAAAATAATTTCTTTCTTCCTAGAGCTTTTTGCCATTCACAACATATGTTGTTTCCATAAATTAGTTTGTAATTTCTTTCATAACTCAGACAGAACAACCCTTCAACTTATACTCAGGAATAGATATAGTGTTGCATATAATTCTGGTAATTATGTAACAAAACTGCACTTTGCTATTTGACAACCTTGGCCATCAATCATTCAGCTTAGTGTTGGGTTAACTTAATCTTCTGTTGCACCAGCTGTGCAAGGCTCAGCCTCAAACATAGCAGATTTCCCAGGTTTCTATCGAGTAAAGTGTAAATTACCAATGTGTAAGATAATAGATAGCTAGATACCTAGTCACCTAGTTAAATAGAATTGATCTGCAGTATATGCAATGACTGTAAAACTTTTTGTGGTGTTGGAGGTGGTGGGAGAGCATAATCCATTTTTTACTGCATGTCATATCAATATTGTTGTTGCCATATCTTAGAGTCTTGGGTTGAAAAAACTATTGTTCAGAAGAAAAGAGTAGTAATTTATAAAGAGTATATGTTTGTGAGAGGTGAGAAATTAGAATACTCAGTCCAGGAAAGTCGTAACTCCTAAATTAAGAGCCTATGATCACCTAGTTTATTTTAGCTTCTGTAGTATTATGCTCATTTTATATCTTATGGACATAAAATAGAATTTCATTAATAATAAATTAAGCTGAATGTACTAGAGAACCATTGCTCATCTTAAAATTTTATGTTGGTTAATAATTTACATTTTTCATAATATTTTCTGTTCATTAATTTGTTGGAAACAAAATACTTTTTGTAAAGTAATTTATGCAAGATTCCTTATCCAGTATTATAGAAGATATTGAATTTCAGTAGAATAAAATGACAGTTCAAATCTCACAGCATGCAGGAAGGAAAGGCCAAAATACAAGTCAATTCTATAATCTTGGCGATTTATATTCAATGGCTATATAAAAATATGTATCTTTGTTATTTATAACTCACATAAATTTATTACACTTTAAACATCAAAAGTATTATATTTTAAGTGAACCTGCAATATTGAAGGTTGCACGTTCCATGTCTTAATTAATCTGATTCATGTTAAGTAAAGATTCAAGAATACACCTTCATAGTCAGAAGGAAACAGGACTCTTTTAGTTATATAAAATTATTAATTTGTTTGGCATGCTGAATGCCAAAATTGTAAAATTAAATTGTAAAATTGTCAAAATCGTTAATGTGTTAGAGATTAACTGGAGAAAGCAAAGAAATGTCAGAACTTGAAGTCAGGCATGACATCTCCACTTAGAAAGTGAAGACAGAAGCTCAAGTATTACAAAATCTAGGTTTTAGATTTTGGTGCTACTAATAGTTTACAATGAAAAAGAGATATAAAAATGAGGCTCTACATTCAGTCATTATAACATGATACATTTGTTCACATTTCCCTGTACTTTTCCATAATACTCACATGGATCAGTGCTACTAGTAGGAAAATGACTCCCACAGCAGGACAGAGACTTTGCTACAGTAGATATTATTCCAGGGGTAAGGTAGAAATAAGGCACAGACACAAGATAATTAAGACATGACTGTGATTTTGAAGGGACTCTCCAATGATTATCTTCCCACAGAAACATCAATTTGAACAAGTATTCACACCCTAAATTACCTTCACAAGTATTCAGAAAACCAAGTGAGAGATCACAAAACCTAATTGCAGCACAATAATAATAAAAAAAAGATACATTGAAAGGAGTAGGAAGGACAGATTTACATGACCTGCATTACCTCTTCCTCAAGCACATTCAGTACAAAGTGATGAGTAATATCTTCCACTTGAGGGAAAGAGAGGAAAATGAACACAGTACTTTGCCTTAGACCCCAACACTAGGATCAACACAGTAAAATCCAGTATTGAGAAGATCCCTATGCCCACATATATCAGGGCAGTATTTATGGACAGAGCCTCTAGACCTGCCAGTCAGGACCACAAAGCCCAAGGCTTCAGGCTTGTATAATAGTCTCAATATCCAGACTGCATTTCTGGTGGGCTGATTTCAGTGGTCCTGAGTTCCAGAGTACCCTTAGTTATAGGCAGCTCTCAGTAGCCCTTAGGGTCTGGCACAAACCAGTGCTGTATTAGCTGCATCTGTCCCAGGTTTCTGGCCCACCCCAGTGACACGGCTGCTATAATGGGTACCAGGCTTCTTGCAGTGTCAGGCTAGACAGAGCTGCTCCATACTCCCGACTCCAGGGCTTTTCAGTCTGTGAAGACTGGAATATCAAGTACTTCATTATGTGTGCAGACATCTGCAGATAATCACAAGGACCAAAAATAATCAGATAAACATGACATCGCCAAGCAGACAAAATAAGGTGACAGTGTCTATCACTAAAAAAAAGTGGAGATTTATGAACTGACAAAAATTCAAAGTAACTGTTTTAAGGAAGCTCAGGAAACTTCAATAAAATATAGAGAAATAATTCAAAAAAATGAGAAAAACAGTAAATTATCAGGACAAAAACTTTAATAGAGAGATTGAAATAATAATTGTAAAATATCAAACAGAAATCTTGGAGCTGAAAAATACAATGAACCAAATGAAAAATGGAACAGAATGCATCAACAACAGCAACATAGACTGTGCTGAAAAATCTGTCAATTCAAAAAGGGAATTTGAAAATACACCTTCAGAGGGAAAAAACACAGAGAATTTAAAAAATGAAGAAAGATTATGGAATTTACAGTATAGCACCACAAGAGAAAATGTTTGAGTAATAGCAATTATAGAAGTGGAGAGAAAGATAAAGGCGTAAAAGATTTTTAAATAAATAATAGCAGAAAACTTTTCAAAGTTAGGTAAAGATATATATATCCATGTACGGGAAGCTTAGTTGTTTTTAATCAGATTCAATTCAAATAATACTATCCTGAGACATTTTATAACAAAACTGTTAAAAATCAAAGACAAAGAGAGCACCCTAAAAGCAACAGGAAAAAAAGAAACAAATAAAATATAAGAGAATTCAAATATGACTAGAAGCAGACTTCTCAGAAGAAATCTTAGAGAATAGGAGAGAGTTATATTTGAAAAAAAAAAAAAAAAAGAAAACAAAGAATATGTCAACCAATATTATATCCAGCAAATCTATCCTTCAGGAATAAAAGACAAAAAAAAAAAAAGATTTTCTCAGGGAAATAAGCTCAGAGGGAACATTACCATTGTCCTACAAGAAATGCTGAAAGGAGTTCTTCAAGTTGAAAGAAAAATATGCTAATATATAACAAAAAAAATCTGAAAGTATAAAACTCACTGGTAAAAGTAAGCACAAAATTAAATTTAGAATACTTTTAACACTATAATGTTCCTAAATAAATCACTAATAACTTTAAAATGAAGGTTAAATACAAAACTATTAAAAAATAATTGCAGCCAGGTGCAGTGGCACCTGCCTGTAATCCCAGCACTTTGGGTGGCTGAGGCAGGGGTATCACGAGGTCAAGAGATCAAGAATATCCTGGCCAACATGGTTAAACTCTGTCTCTACTAAAAATACGAAAATTAGCTGAGAAAAGAGATAAAATTATTTTACAATAACAACGGAGTCAATTTAGAAAAAGCGTATAATAATTGTAAATATACACACCAACCTAAGTGTACATAAATATGTAAAGCATATATTAATAAATCTGAAGGGAGAGGTAAATTGAAATACATTAATAGCAAGGGACTTCAATATTCCACTTTCAGCAGTGGAAACATCGTCTAGAGAGAAAATCAATATAGAAACACAGAATTTAGTTTACATTCTAGAGCAAAGAGAACTAACCGACATGTACAGAACATCCCATAAAGCACATGCAGAATGCACATTCTACTCAAAAATCAGTAGAGGTAACTGACATTGGTAAACTAAGAACAGTATAGGACCCTAAGGAGAGGAAGTCATACGTTTCAAGTAAACAATGCCCCTTTGAGTTTTGGCCAGGCTGACATGCGTCCACTCAACTGGTGTCAACCAAGCTAAACTGACAGCTTAGTGCAGGTTTAGGTGTCTAATTTCAAATTTAAAACACTAAAGACTTGAGAAATGCATGGTAAAATGCCCTGTGAAATTTTATATTTGGTCAGTGGTCTATATGCACAAAGTAAAAATGGATGCAATTAATTATGTTCACAGTGATCTTCCATTAAAATGGTGCTACCAAAAAGCTTACCTGAAATTTAAATAATTTTTAACAATTTGTTTTAAATATGAAATAAAGTTTAAATTTCGAAATGTTTAAATTTGATATATCTGGGTAAGGTTTTTTTCCCCCTGATTTATAATGTAATTTTTAGGAGACTCTATGAAACACGATTCAGGGTCATATACAAAGTAAAAAAAAAAGAGAGAGAGAGCTATATATTTTTTTCACCCAATGATTGTAAAATAAAAATTTTAAATGATCACATTGCTTTATACTAATAATATCTTTCATGACACATTAAACAGATAAGCATTGACTAAGCCTATACATTTCTCCTGAACAAACATAATTATGTGGATTCATTTTATTGGTAAATAGCTGAAAATATAATCAAATAATATAAAATAATAAAGATTAGGGCTTTTGAAAATCTGAAGACATACATGGTTAATTTCAGAAGCCCCCAAGACTTAAGTAAATTAAGATTATGAAATAATTGATGCCCTCTTTCTCCCTTAGAATGCACATAAACTACTTCAATCTTACCAATATTTTTTTTGCATGTGATAAACATAGTTAAATATCTGTGAAGATAATTTGTTTTTCTAACTAAACTAAGCTGACTATACCCCTGGACTAAAGGAATTACAGGTTCTTGAAATCTTCCTTGTGTTCCATAAAAGTCAGACCAGCCTAAGTACAACTTACTCGAGAGTTTAAAAATTACGTAATTTACGTCTCGCTGAAAGAAACAAGCAACATAAGAGATATGCTTGATTTGGGAATTTAACTCCACACCAAGTAAAAGTAAAATGAAATGTTTTATGATATAATCTTATTTTCTGATTAGAAATTATATAACTATCATTAGTTTTTTTTTTTAAATTTCAACTTTTTTTAGGTAAAAGGGGTATATGTGCAGGTTTGTTACATGGGAATGCTGCACGATGCTGAGGTTTTAGGTACAGATCTCATCACCGAGGTAGTGAGAATAGAATACTGTAGGTAGTTTTTCAATGCAGGCCCCACCTCCATCCTCCCTTTAGTAGTCTGCAGTGTCTGTTGCTCCCATGTTTATGTCCATGTATGCTCAATGTTTACTTCGCACTTCTAAGTGAGAATATACAGTATTTATTTTTTTGTTCTTTTCTTAGTTTGCTTAGACTATAACCTCCAACTATATCTATATTACAGCAAAGGACATGATTTTATTTGTTTTTATGGCTGCATAGTATTGTGAGATACATATATAAATATGGTATATGTGTATGTATATACATGTATAGGTATGTATATATATACATAGGGGTGTGTGTGTGTGTGTGTGTGTATACATATATACACACACATATCATATTTTCTTTATCCAGTTCACCATTGATAGGCACCTGGGTTGAGTTTATGTCTTTGCTATTGTAAATAGTGCAGTGATGAACATACAATTACATATGCCTTTTTGTAGAATAATTTCTCTTCCCTTGGGTATACATCCAGTAGTGAAAATGCTGGGTCAAATGATAGCTCTCTTTTAAGTTCTTTAATAAATATTCAGACAGCTTCCCCCAGTGGCCTGACTAATTTACATTCCTACCAAGAGTTTGTAAGTATTTCTCTCCACAGCCTCACCAGCATCTGTTGTTTTTTGACCTTTTAATAATAGCCATTCTGACTGATATGAGATGATATCTCATTGTGGCTTTGATTTGGATTCCACAGCTGGAAATCAAAGCGATGATGAGCATTTTTTATATGTTTATTGGACACTCAATGTCTTCTCTTAAGAAGTGTATGTTCATGTCCTTTGCTCATTTGAAAAAAAATTAAATTCTGTGGTACATGTGCAGAATGTGCAGATTTGTTACACTGGTAAACCTGTGACATGGTGGTTTGTTGCATCAGCCAACACATCACTTAGGTATTAAGCCCAGCATGCATTTCCTCATGCTCTCCCTCACCCATCTCACCCCCAGATAGGCCCCAGTGTGTGTTGTTTTCCTCTCTGTGTCCATATGTTCTCATTGCTCAGCTCCCACTTATGAGAACAATATCCCCCAGAGAACATAAATCATTCCATTACAAATATACAAGCACACATACAAGCGTTCATTGCAGCGCTATTCACAATAGCAAAGACGTGGAATCAAGCGAACTGCAAATCAATGATAGACTGGATAAAGAAAATGTGGTACATATATGCCACATAGATATCATGGAATACTGTGCAGCCATAAAAAGGAATGTCCTGCAAAGGACATGAATGGACCTGGAAGCCATTATCCTCGGCAAATTAATGCAGGAACAGAAAACTTTAGTCCACTTTTAATGCATTTATTTGGCTTTTGTTTGTTGATTTGTTTAAATTCCCTGTAGATTCTGGATATTAGACCTTGTTAAATCCATCATTTGAAAATATCTTCTCCCATTCTGCAGTTTGTCTACTTACTCTATTGACAGTTTCTTTTGCTGTGCAGAGGTCCATTAGCCTAATTAGGTCTCTCTTGTATGCTTTTGTTTGTGTTACTATGACTTTTGGGGATTTAGCCAAAAATGTTTTTCCAAGGCCAATGTCAAGAAGTATTTCCTAGGTTTTCTTCTGAGATTACTGTAGTTTCAGCTCTTACATTTAAATCTTTGGTCTATTTTGAATTAATTTTTTTGTATGGTGAAATATAAAAGTCCTGTTTAATCTTATGCATATGAATAGCTTGTTATCCCAGCAACACTTATTGAATAGTGACTTTTATTCCCAGTGCTGGTTTTTGTCAGTCGTGTTGAAGAAGATGAGATTGTTCTGAGTTTGTGGCTTTATTTCTGAATTTTTTATTCTGTTTTGTCGGTCTATATATGTGTTGGTTTTAGTACCAGTACCATATTGTTTTGGTTACTGTAGCTTTATAGTACAGTTTGAAGTCAGGTAATGAGAATCCACCAGCTTTTTTTTTCATTTTCTTTAGGATTGCTTTGACTACTTAGGCTCTTTTTGGGTTCCATACGAACTTTCAAATAGTTTTTCTCTAATTCTGGGAAAAATAACATTGGCATTTTGATAGGAATATTATTGAATCTGTAAATTGCTTTGGGCAGTTTAGCAAGTTTTACAATATTTATTCTTCCAATCGATGAGCATGGATTATTATTCCAATTTATTTGTGTCATCCATGATTTCTTTCAGCAGTGTTTGGTAGTTCTTGTAGAGATGCTTTGCCTCCTAGGTTAGCTGTATTCCTGTGTATTTTATTTTCTTTGTGGCTATTGTAAATGAATGTGCTCTTGATTTGACTGTCAGCTTGGATATTGTTGGTGAATAGAAGTGCAACTAATTTTTATCCATTGATTTTATATCCTGACACTTTACTAAAGTTGTTTATCAGCTCTAGGAGCCTTTTGGCAGCGTATTTAGCATTTTCTAGGTACAAAATCATATTCTTAGTGAAGAGCAATATAAGAAAATTATATTGATGCCCTTCAGTTGTTTTTCTTGCCTGATTGCTCTGGCTAGGACTTCCAGTATTATATTGAATGGGAGTGGTAAGAATGGGCCTCCTTATCTTCCTTCAGTTCTCAAAAGAAATTTTGTAAGTGTTTTTTCTATTCAGTATTGTTATGAGATAATTGGGTCACTTTTCCAGCTGGAAACCTCTGTGACTGGTGATGATTTTGCCCAAGTTTTCCTCACTCGTTCAACCCACTCACCCCGGCAGGCTGCCTTTGACTCATGCTACCAGTTCAGATTCCATGCCTGCCAATGGTGAGCCATGCACGGAGTGGCAAGGGGTGTGTGAATGAGTGAGTGTAGGGTCTGGCCACTGTGCACAGCCAGCCATGCCAGCTGCTATGGAAAGGTAGGCAAATCCAGGTGCTGGCACAGACTTTGGCTCTGTGGAAACCTGCAGTTGGATCATATGCACCACCAGAAGCTCTCACTGTGGGCACCTTCATCTGGACGAGCAGAAAGCATTGGTTCCTGGAAGCTTGGAGACACCAGGAAACATAGAGTTCCAAAGAGAGTGTCACAGCCCTGCCTCTGGAAGTCCCTAGGCCTGGGATCCTGGAAGGAGTGCCACTCTTCTCTTTCTCTTGTTGTCTTACTGTATGTGGGGGGGATGTTTCAGCCCTGTATGTGTTACAGCTCTTTCAGTCCCACCACTTGGTGGATCCTGAGTTCTTGTACCACATCCAGGAAGAATGGGGTATGTGGACAACTAGAGGGTGGGCAAAGCAAAAAGGTGCTCCACTGAATGACAGTACAGATATCAGTAGACCCAAAGAGGGTGGCTCCTTTCCACAGGCAGGTCATCCTGACAAGAGTGCAGCCCTCAGCAGAGAGGAGACCTGGAGTGGATAGCTCCTATCTTCAGGCAGGTTGTCCCCATGTTTCTGTGAGTCTGTCTGAGACTGAGGTTTTTATGGGCTTCAGAAAGGAGAAAGCACATGCTAATTGGTTCATGGGTAGACATGGGCAGACTCAGAAAAAGCACCATAAATTCTCCTCTGGGCAGCAGATTCCTCCCAGAACTGACAGCCCACCTCCTAGGCTTCATGCCTTCCCTGGCTAGAAGGGGGGCTTCACTGGAGACTTGCCCCTTTTCACCTAGGACCATGTGTGCCTCCTGCCACCACCTGCATGCCATTCACAGTACCCATACTACTTGTGCCAAGAAGTGCCTGCAGGCCTGTGCTGAGTCACTCTCATTTCCCCTTTGGCCTCCCTCCCATGCTAGTCAGTGCCCAAACTGTGGAGGGAGCTGAGGCAGCATGGTGCGGACATGTCAGCAACACACCACCCTGAGCACATGCACATCCGGCTGGTTTGTCACAGCACTCAGGCTCAGCCCAACTTTGCACTGCCCCAGAGCAGGTAACAGGAGTCAGAAGAGGCCAGACAGTGGGGATAGGCACTTCCAAACCTGTGGGGACAGGGGGGCTTCCTGGGCCCTTGAGAGCACAAGGATGCCTGGGTCCACAGATGTCTAGGTGGCTGCAGCTGTGCCCAGGAAGGCAGGGCTCCCACCCTGCCAAGTCAGAAGGATGGGGGCTCCTGCCTATTCCCAGTTCCCACTGGCTCCCTGGAGCACACAGCCCTGGCTGTGCCTTTCCTGCTGCAGCATGCTTTCCTTTGTGGTGACTGCCACTGCCATCAGAATAATGTTGGCTGTGGGTTTGCCATAGTTGGCTCTTATTATTTTGAGGTATTCTTTCAGTGCCAAGAATAGCTCCTCCCTATCTCATTCCGGAAGCCAAAATAAGCCTGATACCAAAGCCTGGCAAACCACACACACAAAAATAAAACTACAGGCCAATATCCCTGATAAACACAGACACAAAAATTCACAATAAAATAGTAGCATGCTAAATCCAGCAGCACATCAAAAAGTTAACACACTACAATCAAGTAGGCATTATTCTTAGGATGAAAGGCTGTTTCAACATATGCAAATAAATAAATGTGATTCATCATATAAACAGAATTAAAAGCAAAAATTATATGATCATCTCAATAGGCAAAGAAAATGTTTCCAATAAAATTCAACCTCTCTTCATGATCTTTTTTTAATTTCAATTTTAGATAATAACAAAGATTACCTCAAATGAAAGTGTTATTTTTTTTCTTAAGCTAGTCTCAGATTATACAGGATACATGACTAGTTCTAAATGTCTCTATGGTGATTTTGTCTTGTGATAACCTACTTGACATTTTATTGTACTTTTATTATACAACAGTTTTCCAAATACATATTTTTATTCAGAGACTGATTATGACATACTATGCTTGTATTTCTGAACTTTTGCCATATTTCCAAAAGGTTTAATGAAAGTAATCAAGATTCTGACATTGTAAGTAAATAAGAACATGAATAATGCAAAGAAGTATATATTTTAATATCATATATATTATACTTAGTGTTGATTTTTTGTTTTGACAGAGTCTGACTCTGTTGCCCAGGCTGGAGTGCAGTGGCACAATTTCAGCTCACTGCAAACTCTGCCTAACAGGTTCAAGCAATTCTACTGACTCAGCCTCTTGAATAGCTGTGACTACAGGCATGCACCACTGTACCTAGCTAATTTTTGTATTTTTAGTAGAGATGGGTTTCACCATGTTAACCAGGCTGATCTCGAGATCCTGACCTCATGATTTACCTGCCTTGGCCTCCCAAAGTGCAGGGATTACAGGCATGAGCCACTGTGCCCAGCCAAAAGTATTAGTATTTTGTAGAATGCATTTAAATAAATTATTTAATTGAAATTGTTGACATTGAAAATTGATGTTAAAATGAAGACACTTTTATCACTGGCTTTAATAATTGTTCTCTGGCACTATATTAAGCCAGCACTAACTTTAACCCTAATTCCTCAGCAAATTACTTATATCTTCTAAGCAACAATTTTCTTATTGATATGGTTTGGCTGTGTTCCCACCCAAATCTCATCTTGAATTGTAGCTCCCATAATTCCCATGTGTTGTGGGAGGGACCAAGTGGAGATAATTGAATCATAGGAAGGGTTTCCCTTATCCTGTTATCATGATAGTGAGTTAGTTCTCACAAAATCTGATAGTTTTATAAGGGGCTTCCCTTTTGCCAGGTACTCCATTCTTCACCTTCCTGCTGCCATGTGAAGAAGGACATGATTCCTCCTGTCATGATTGTAAGTTTCCTGGGGCCTCCCCAGTTCTGCTGAATTGTGAGTTAATTAAATCTCTTTCCTTTATAAATTATCCGTTCTCAGACAGGTCTTTATAGCAACATGAGAATGGATTAATACCCTTATCAAATGAAAACAATAATGATTCCCCCCTCATTAGCATTATGCATAGATAGATATATAGATACTCTCATTGACCTATAGCAATTTCTCAGAGATACTTTTATTATCAACATCATCCTAGTTTTTGGCACTTATTTTTCAGATTTTTCTCTCAGTCTAATCTGATCATTAGTAGACTTAATTTAAATTTACCCAACTTTAAATTCAAACTGAATTCAAGATACATATTTGCAATTTATGCATTATGTTACTTTATTTTTTGGTTTATCTGGATTTAGATTCTGCATCTGCCCCAAAATGACAATAATACCTTAACAACCTACTCTACTGTGTGCTGTGAAGTCAAAATGTGAGAGACAAAAATGTTCCTAAGTGATAAACCTATAAAATTTATTAAGGTGACGATTTTACTGAGAATTCAGAAGTACTACAAATACAAAAGATATGAAAACATAAAAAAACCTACTAGTCTATTTTAAAGCATTCTTTACTTTTATTTTAATATTTATACTTATAATTTTGAACAACTATTTTTAAAGCTATAAACCTATAATGTCACAAATATTCAATATTAATCTATAAAATTCAAAATTATATACTACTTTGTTGAATGACAGTTCATAGAACTTTATCTGTTGAAAGAACAATTCTTTTTCTAGTATGCTACTAGCTTTATAAGTCATATTGAAGTTATAAACTTAATAAGAAATAAAGCATTCTCTATATTTCACTGAAAATATGCATAATGAAACATCCTTGAAAATAAATTTTTTTATCATTGTACCTTTTTAAGACAATTTACTTTCTTAAATCTCTCATCTTTCAAAAAACAGACTAGAAAACTTTATCTTACAAAAGAAAAAATTTTATAAAGCAGCCTCTTTTTTATAAGCTATTGGGTGGCAAGGATGTTATAAAGTAGTCTATAGAAAAATGTAAAATAATGCTTGATTTTAGTAATATACTTCTGTTTTACAAGTGTATTATCCATTAACATTTCAACTCTACAAAAACAAGTATCACTATCATTTTCCTTTTAAGAAACTGACATAAGTAAGGTCACAAAAGTATATCCAGTAGTAAAGTTCTAGGCTTATGACTTCAAAATCTCTGTACAATCAATTTAACTATCATTAACATACACAGTAACTGTTTTGGTTATACTAAGAATAGTATCAGAACTATAACAGTACACAATGCGACTCAATGTAAATGTACCTAATCAGTTTAAAACTCTGCAAGATTTCATGTCTTATAACCAAATAAATGACTAAAAGAGGTGTCATTTTTAATCTAGCCCATAATTTGGGACTAAAGTTTCCCATTCATTAGCACTACATTTCATTTATAAAAATATGTGATTAAAATTTTGATTTAGAAATTAGGGGAACATGCATATATCAGAGTAAAAGGGAAGCATATATTTTGCAACAGTGGGTTGAAAGTCTACATTTAAATGAACAGGTACCACGATTTTAGCAAAGGTTATAAATCTACTTGAGAAATAGTTGTAGCTTCCAAGTGGCAGCTGAGGGCTCTGATAAGAACCACTGGGACAAGCTGAAAAGGGAAGTTGCAAGTTCTTCTGTGTCCTCTAATGAAGGCAAGATGTGAATCCGGGTTTTAACGTATTAAATCCACTGCTCAGAAACTGGATAGTGTCTTCTTTTTTCACTGACTCATCCGTAGTGGTTTCTCCCAATGATTTTCTGTAGGAAGGCAACTGTGTATGTTGTCTAGATGCCCTGTTGTATGCATGTATTAGAAATTCTGATAAAGATAATCTGAGACTTCACTGAATAAGATGCTAATGGATAAATAACTGTTCTATAGTATTATAATTAAATATGATGAGTCTTGATAAATGTCACTTATTTGTCCATCACGGCATTTAATTGATCTAATACTAAGCAGTATTTAAAAAAGATTAAAAACTAAAGTCAGTGAAGGGCAAACAGGTTGAATCAGGCCTTATGATTGAAGGCATACGTATTAGAAAAACCACTAACATTCTCATCAAGTTAGAGAGATAGGCATACTTTGAAGTCAAAGCACAGGACTGTTATTTAGGGGAGTAGATATGGCATTATTATGTTGAGAAACAGAACATTTCTGCTACTGAACTCATTTGACAGCCATGTCTAAAGTGCTGGTTTCACTTTTGTAGGCGCCATAATTTTATAGAAAATTGACTTACTTCCAAAAACAGACAATAAAGGAAATAACATGTTGTAACAGAATGACATCATAGCCTATAACACAATTTGAAAAGATAGAGATTATTTAAAATATAGAAGATACATCTTGGAGGATGCATATAGTTTACCTTCAAATAATTGACTTGCTGGCATGTAGAACTGAGTGTAAACATTTTGTATTGTTCTGGGTGTCCCGTGTTCAAATTTCAGCACTCCCAGTCAACATAGGATTGAGCATAAACTGTCCTGTGGTTCTGCTAAAGTCATATTTGTTGTGTGTGTGTGTGTGTGTGTGTGTGTTTTTAAAATTTCTACTTCATAGCCAATTCCCATTTCAATAGCTTATTTAATTCTCATTTTTTTCTTGATGTATTATGGAAATACAAGGATGTTTTCTGATACCTAGAGTCTTATAATTACCCTAAGATTGATAACTGGGTTCTATATTAACTATGAACAGACACTGAAAATACTAACCTTTATGACTGCCCAAATATTATCTATCTTGATTATCCATTTCTGTGGGACACTCTCTCTTTGAGATCAATTTTTCAATTTTATATCTCTATTATACAATGTGTTAAAGATTACTGTATGCAACAATACTGTGGGCTTACTAAAAATATCCTGAGCAATAGTCTTAAACCTTGACATTTATGTTGCCAGTTTGTGGACTTCTGGATCCCACTCGTAATGTAGTCCGGGCCAAATAGTCTGTTGCTACATGATTAAGTTGGGTTGGTGAATCTCCAGATATTACAGACTTTCTAATTTCTCAATTTGAGTCAAATGTATTTTTTCTCCACTGGCTTTTTTTTCTGCCATTGTAACTTTCTGTATCTCTAGGACCACAGTTATTACTCGTTTCCAGGGTCACCTCATGCTTCTTTGCAAATTGAAAAATCCTCAGTATATTTTTCATCAGAAAATAGAAATTGATCATTTTCACTAAGGTTGATGCTATGAGTTTTTAAAGTACAAATTGCAATGCTCATTCTCTCTTCTGAAATAATTATTTTTATTTTCTTAAGTCTCTGCTTGTCAAGAAAAATAAGCCTCAGGGAAAAAAATATCTAAAAACAGTGATGCTGAAAATAAAGAACAGATGTTGTGACATTTGTTTTCATTCATTTTTGAATTTTCAACATGACCTTTTAAAAATATTCAGTAATATTTTCACAGGTAATTTTATGTTTTGGAAAATTAATGAATATGTTTTTGGGACTTTAAAACGGAAAAAATAGGCCAGGTGCTCCACTCTACGCCTTAATCTCAGCACTTTGGGAAGCTGAAGTGATTGGATTTCATGAGATCAGAAGTTCCAGGCCAGCCTGAGAAACATGGCAAAACCCTGTCTCTACAAAAAGTTAAACAATAAATGAGTCATTGTGGTACATGCCTGTAGTCCCAGCTACTTGGTAGGCTGAGGTGGGAGAATCACCTGAGCCTGGAAAATCAAGGCCATAGTAAGCTGTGATCTCACCACTGTACTCTAGCCTGGGTGACAGAGTAAGAACCTATCTCAAAAATAAAATAAAGTAAAATAAAATTGAAGAATATTTGGAAAGCAAATATAATGTTAATGATTCCTTTTTTTAGGTTCAAGATTTTTCCTAATGAACTAAACATTGAATAAGATTGCTACAACAGACTCATTTAATCAGTATCAAGTATTTATAATAAATTCAAGAAAAGAAAACATAAAGAGACACAAACAAAGTGAAGAGATGTCAAGCATTCTGAACAGAGCTGCTAACATCTTCTTTCCCACATCAGATTCACATTTTAGACAAGAATTATAGGTTTCTGAAACAAGTGGGCAGATTACAGCACTCAAGAGTTTTAGGGTATGAACATCCCCATGTTCCAGTAGTTTCATATGTTGCCTGATATTTTCTAGGGTTCCATATAGTCTAGTTTTGTTAACGGAAGTATTTGTATACCAAGACTATCATATCAAAAGCATTTCTTGAGGAATCTTCTTTTAACAAATACCATCTATACACTAGCCCATTATCATTATGCTTACAAAGAGCTTTGATCTGATCATCTACCTAGTTCATTCCTAGGACGTCCCCGATAATGAAGAGAAATGAAACTCAGGTCAGTTGATTAATTTCCCTGTCTCAACCTATAAAATTTAACTTGATACTAAAAGCCTTAAGTAAAGTACAGATAATATTAACAATTTAATCACCCAGAGCACTCACCTCATGTTGATGTAACTAGAACTATAATATGGTTGCTACCACTAAGGGTCTTTTCTTAAATTGTCTTTCTCAGTACACTTTTTAAAAATTGTCTCCAACGAAATGATTTTTAAGGACAAATGACAGTTCTTCTAACATGATTTTATGAGATTTTTGTGATTGTCGATAACTCGTTACAAAAATATAATTTATAAATTTTAAAAACCTCTTAATTTTAGAGCCCTATAGCAAAGGTAGATTTCTCAATTACGAGGCCAGAAAAAATACCGATAAAGTCTCAAGTTTATGAAACTTGTTTACAACACTAAAGGTTGAAAACAAATTTAAAGAATCACCTTTAAAATAGAAGTGTACTTATCTCACTTGCATGCTTTAAAATATATAAAGCTCCCATAAAAACTTGTTTCTTTCCTTTTTTCTGCAGTCTAATTCATGCCTTCGTTTTTTTTTTTAATCATCACACATCTCCATAGGGTTTAAAGACCTGTTTCTCTCATCTCTTTAGTACACCATAGGACATTCAATGAAAACCTACTGTCTAATTAACTAATTGCACAAAAGTAAAAATAGACAAAGATAACTATGATGAAAATATTTTTATATTCATAATCTACAAATACTTATCTTCACTTTAATTATACTGAATACATCAAATGCCATGAAAAAGTGCATTAGATAATACTTGTAAATCTTAAAAGTCATATGGTCTCAGAGTAGTATTAAATGCATTGAACATAGTTTTAAAGAGGTAATAAAATTATTCAAATCATATTTCTCTGAGAACATTAAAAATATATAATTTATAAAGTGGAGTGTTATTTAAAATTAACTCTGTTTAAAGTACCAGTTTCTTTGCAGCTCTTCTTTATCAAATTCCCAAACTCTAACCCTAACCTTAGCCATGAATAATTTTCTCTTCCTCTGACTTCTCTGTTCCTTGCAATGAAGGTGGACTTGATCTCTTAATTCTAGGAAGTAAGAACCTTTACTCTTGAAAAATTGAGATGTGGAGAAATCCACTGAATAAACACAGAACATTACTTAGCTGATTAAGGAACAGGAAGAGATCATGTATTATAAATTTCTGAAGTCTTTGTTTCTATCTCATTTGAAATATGCCCTAATCAAAAATTAATCAGATACATAAAAATAGAAATTTCTAGTTTGTCAGATAATTGAATTATTTCCTGTAAAATTTTGATTACTTTAAAAAATTTTTTTTATATTGCATTTTAGGTTTTGGGGTACATGTAAAGGACATACAAGATTGTTGCATAGGTACACACATTTCCATGTGTGTGATTCTGGTGCCTTCCTCCCCATCACCGATATCTGGCATTTCCCCCCATGCTATCTCTCCCCAACTCCCCATTCCCTGCTGCCCCTCCTCTATTTCCCCTCGACAGACCCCAGTGTGTGATGCTCCCCTCCTTGTGTCCATGTGTTCTCATTGTTCAACACCCACCTATGAGTGAGAACATGCGGTGTTTGATTTTCTGCTCTTGTGTCAGTTTGCTGAGAATGATGGTTTCCAAGATTTTGACTCTTTTAAAGGAGATATTGCAAAGAAACATTAAAAGTATTGAACTGAACTTGAAAATTTCATCAGTTATTTCAATTTTTTAATTAAAACCAAAACTTTCTTCAATTGATATTTATTTTATATAAATAGTTTAATCTTTTATTAGAATGTTTATATGAAATTAATTTTAACAACTTTCACTATGATCTGAAACAAAAAGTTAAAAACAGTTGAAATTTTATATAAAATATATTTCTGTCCTACAAAGAAAAATGGAATTTTAGGCTTAAGAAAATTATATTGTTCAATATTTCATTTGACTATTAAAACAATTTTTAATCAGTAAAATAACATTTAGCAGCTGAGTGTCATGACTCACACTTGTAATCCTAGGACTTTGGGAGGCTGAGGCGGGCAGATTGCTTGAGGTCAGGAGTTCGAAACCAGCCTGGCCAACAAGGTAGAACCCCATCTCTACTAAAGACTCAAAAATTAATGGGGTATGGCATTGATTCCCTGTAGTCCCAGCTATAGGGTGACTGAGGCACCAGAATCACTTGATCCAGAGAGGTGAAGGTTGCAGCAAGCTGAGATAGCGCCACAGCACTCCAGCCTGAGTGAAAGAGCAAGACTGTCTCAAAAGAACTAAAAAAATGAGTAATCAATTTATAAAAATTAGCTTCATTTATAGGTGTGAGAACAAATTACATAGTTATAAAAAACCTGGAAATTAAAAAAACTTTTATAACATTTATGTCAGTTAAGATTATGAATTATAATATAGTAAATACATTTAACATGTTTTTTTCTATGTAACATTTTGTAAAAACTAATTCTAAATCTTTTAAGTAATTCTAAATTCTTTGACATACAAAGAAAGGCATAAGCTACAGAACATTCATAATAGCATTTGTTGACTTTCCAATCTAAAAATAGTGTATAATGATAAATTGTTTCTAACCTGGTTGTATGTACAGCTTCCAATAAGATATTTATGTATGCATAATAATGTTTTAATTAATTTCTAAAAACACATTATGAAAATATTCTTATTTAGCTTATGGAATCACATCTTGGTTAATTAAATTTTTGGAGTAAGTCCAGGACAGGAAATACCAAAATCTTCTTTTGGGCCATGTATTTTACACTAAACACATATTTTATATAACATCGTTCAATGTCTCTGCCTCTGTTTCCTATATCATTAAAAAAAAGTTACAGATAAATTTATATTTAATAGTCATTTGAGGACCACATTGAATCTTGGTGCCACTTTGATTTATTTAAAAGTTACCTGACTTAAAACTAGACTACGAGACTACAGTAACCAAAACAGCATGGTACTGGTACCAAAACAGATATATATATATATATATATATATATACCAATGGAATGGGACAGGGACCTCAGAAATAATATCACACATACACAACCATCTGATCTTTGACAAACCTGACAAAAACAAGCAATGAGGAAAGGCTAGCCATAAGCAGAAAATTGAAACTGGACCTATTCCTTACATCTTATATAAAATATACTCAAGGTGGATTAAAAACTTAAACATAAGACCTAAAACAATAAAAACTCTAGAAGAAAACCTAGGCAATGCCATTCAGGACATAGGCATGGGCAAAGACTTCATAACTGAAACACCAAAAGCAACTGCAGCAAAAACCAAAATTGACAAATGGGATATAATTAAACTAAAGAGCTTCTGCACAGCAAAAGAAACTATCATCAGAGTGAACAGGCGACTACCAAATGGGAGAAAATTTCTGCAAATCTATCCATTTGACAAAGAGTTAATATCCAGAATCTACAAATTTACAAGAAAAAAACAAACAACCCCATTAAAAAATAGGTGAAGGATGTAAACAGCACTTTTCAAAAGAAGATATTTATGTGGCCAGCAAATATGTATATAGAAAAAGCTCATCATCACTGGTCATTAGAGAAATGCAAGTCAAAACCACAATGAGATACTATCTCCTGCCAGTTAGAATGGAAATCATTAAAGTTAGCAAACAACAAATGCTGGAGAGGATGTGGCGAAATAGGAATATTTTTACACTGTTGGTGTGAGTGTAAATTAGTTCAACCATTGTGGAAGACAGTGCGGCGATTCCTCAAGGGTCTAGAACTAGAAATACCATTCGACCCAGCAATCCCATTGCTAAGTATATACCTTTATAAATCATTCTACTCTAAAGACACATATACACGTATGCTTATTGTAGCACTATTCACAATAACAAAGACTTGGAACCAACCCAAATGCCCATCAATGATAGACTGGATAAAGAAAATGTGACACAAATACATGATGGAATACTCTGTAGACATAAAAATTAGTTTTTGTGCTTTGCAGGGACATTGATGAAGCTGGAAACCATCATTTTCGGCAAACTAACACAGAAACAGAAAGCCAAACACGGCATGTTCTCACTCATAAGTGGGAATTGAACAATGAGAACATAGGGGCGCAGGGAGGGGAACGTCACAGACTGGGGCCTGATGGGTGGTGGGGGACAAGGGGAGGGATAGCATTAGGAGAAGTACCTAATGTAGATGATGGGTTGATGGGTGCAGCAAACCACCACGGCACATGTACACCTATGTAACAAACCTACCCATTCTACATGTGTATCCCAGGACTTAAAGTACATAAAAACAAATTTTACATTAAAAAATGTTTTAGATTCTAACTTGTATTTGATAAGTCATTATTTATTTATGAACAGTAAGTATCTGAAAATGTTTGGCAGTTTAAACTCAGTCTTCCTCATGGAACTCAATAAATATCGACTAGATAGAGCCTCTGGTCATTTATATTGAAGACAACTAAATACTGTTTTGTTTTTCCAGTTTTAAGGGAGAGCTCATTAATTTATGTTTTTCCCTATTGTCTATATATTTTTAAAATGCTGCTTTAGTGTTTCTGCTTTTGAGCATATTCTAGTCTAGATTCATACTTTCTTTACAGGTACACTTCTTGCATACATGTGAAAAGAATGGCTTAGAATCAATGTAACCTCATCAGCACATTGGATATATTACCTTTTATAAATAGTTGAGTTCTGAAAATTGCAAACCCAAAGGAAAATTTAGAATGCTTTGAGCAATTATAATTTCTCTAGAAAGAGAGCACACTTAAAACACACATACACAAAACAGATCTTAAATATATTTGTAAGGTTATCTTACCTCTAGAGTGTTGAATGCAAGGAAACATTAGATAAAAGTCATTTAGAGTTTTTGTTTTTTTAAAAAATCTGTACGAAGTATACATATGATCACTGATTTTCTGTCTAGAGCTAGTCTGAGAAATAGTGTCTGACTTTAAGGGTCATTAATAGGTATCTATAAAATAATATATACCTTTGTCATTCCCTTGTTACCAGAGTATATTCTGAATTCCTTTTGTGTTTTTTATTTTTTAAGAAGAAAGTCAATCCAAAAGAATGTGGTGGCCAGGCGCGGTGGCTCACGCCTGTAATCCCAGCACTTTGGGAGACCGAGGCGGGTGGATCACGAGGTCAAGAGATCGAGACCATCCTGGTCAACATGGTGAAACCCCATCTCTACTAAAAATACAAAAAATTAGCTGGGCCTGGTGGCACGTGCCTGTAATCCCAGCTACTCGGGAGGCTGAGGCAGGAGAATTGCCTGAACCCAGGAGACGGAGGTTGCGGTGAGCCGAGATCACGCCATTGCACTCCAGCCTGGGTAACAAGAGTGAAACTCCGTCTCAAAAAAAAAAAAAAAAGAATGTGGTGAGAAAATATGTAAACAATATTGTATTTTTGGGTCCATCTTTCTTTTTTTGATTTTTATTATTACTTTTTTATTTTACTTTAAGTTCCAGGTTACGTGTGCAGAATGTGCAGATTTGTTACTTAGGTATACATGCACAGTGGTGGTTTGTTGCACCTATCAATATTGTATTTTTTAAAAGGCAATAAAATAGTTCTTTTATAAAAAATGTCTTTGACAAACAAATCAGAAAATAATTTTACCAAATAAAAAGATTATCTGGGCATGGTGGCTCACGCCTATAATCCCAGCACTTTGGGAGGCCAAGGTGGGCAGATCACCTGAGGTCGGGAATTTGAGATCAGCCTGACCAACATAGAGAAACCCCGTCTCTACTAAAGATACAAAAAATTAGCTGGGCGTGGTGGTGCCTGCCTGTAATCCCAGCTAATCAGGAGGCTGATGCAGGAGAATCCCTTGAAACTGGGAGGCAAAAGTTGCGGTGAGCCAAGACTTTACCATTGTACTCCAGCCTGGGCAAAGAGAGCTCAACTCTGTCTGAACAATAATAATAAAATAAAATAGAAATAATGTTTTATTGGTATATTTTTTCAGTTCTCTTACTTTTAAACAAATATATTATTTTATTTTAAGTGTTTCTTAAAGGTGGCATATAGATGGGTTTTGCTTCTCCACTGCACTCCAGCCTGGGCAACAAGAACAAAACTCCATCTAAAAAAAAAAGAAAAAGAAAAGAAAAAAGAAACCCATCTCTACTAAAGATACAAAATTAGCTGGGCATGGTAGTGCATGCCTATGATCCCAGCTAATTGGGAGGCTGAGGCAGGAGAATCGCTTGACCCGGGAATCAGAGGTTGAGGTGAGCCAAGATTGCGCCATTGCACGCCAGCCTGGGCAACAAGAGCAAAACTCAGTCTCAAAAAAAAAGAAAGAAAAGAAAGAGGAAAGAAAAAAGATGGAATCTCCAAACAGAGTTGATAATGTGGCTTTGTTGTAAGAGCAGTATGAAAGATTGAGCCCCTCTCCCTCTAAAATTTTCTAAATGTGTTCTACGCATTTCCTGTTAAATACAAACTGTTCCAAATTAGTTGTGGTCAACCCCTGTGAAGTATAATACTTATTTTCCTGCCCCATTTAATACAAGGTTTGTATTACATATAAGAGGGCATCTGCTTAGTTCTAGCTTTATATGCATGTGTGTGCACACATGGATGCACATGTGAGTAGGTATGTATCTGTGTGTCTGTGTCTATGCTACGGATCTTAAAGAAGCCTGAGAAAGTTGTACATAATTGTATATGGATTTTAACTTATTGTTGTTTTGTAAAATGTCTGATGTTTCTTAAGAGGCCCTGGTTTAAGAAATATTTTCTCTGCATTTCTTGATTCTCAGAGAACAATAAAGGAAACCTAATTATTTCACATTGTTTACAAGGTTTCATAGAAATAAAACCCATCATAGTGTTTTGATTTGTCATGTTGACAGCTGAGAAGCAATCGATCCAATTATTCTTTGAATAAACCTGTAAGGCAATTTTCAAAAGAAAAATCTTTGTAAAAATAAACCTAATTATGAGTAAAAGAATTTAATTATTCTGATCTTCCCAGTTCTGACTAAAATAAAAATCTTATTGAAAACATAAAAGAAGAAAACACATTTTTCTACATAATGAAAAGAAATTTAAGTGATAGTCTTGTTCAGTGTGCCAGTTCTGTACTAAAAATAAGTTCCAATTCACAGAACTTTACTTTCTCTGGTTTTATTCACTGTTTATTCAGATAGCGAGCAGAATGCATTTTTTTTTTTCCTGCAGTAATTCCCTTGACTGTTGCAGGTTATTTGTGTTGGAAAAAAAAAAGTAAGTACAAGCCAAAACCAAAAGAGCCAAGTGTTAAGAAGTTGCAGGTGCATTACTCAAGAGAGGTGACATACTAGGAGTCATTATTAGCAATCTGGGCTTACCATTCTTCAGAATTCTTTTTCAACTTCTTTTTTAAAATGTTTCATTTTAAATTCATATGGTACATGTGCAGGGTTATATCATGGGTATGTGTGTGATGCTGAAATTTGGGCTTCTAATGATCCCATTGTCCAAGAAGTGAACATACTGCCCAAAAGACAGGTTTTCAACCCTTGCCCCATGCTTCCCCTCTTTTGGGATTCCAAGAGTTTATTGCTCCCATCTTTGTGTCTGTGCGTATCCCCATTGTTTAGCTCCATTTATAAACAAGAACCTGCAGTGTTTGGTTTTCTGTTTCTGCATTATTTCACCTCAGATAATGGCCTCTGGCTGCATTCATGTTGCTGAAAAGGACATGATTACATCCTTTATATGACTGCATAGTATTCCACAGCGTAAACAACTTTTCTTTATCCAATCCAACATTGATTGGCGTCTGTGTTAAATCCACGTCTTTACTATTGTGGATAGTGCTGCAATAAACATGTAAGTGACATTGTCTTTTTAGTGGAATGATTTACTTTCCTTTGAATATGTACCCAGTAATGGGATTGCTGAGTCAAATGGTACTTGTATTTTTAGTAATTTGATAAATCTCCAGATCGCTTCGCCCAGGTGCTGAACTACTTTGCACTCCCACCAACCGTGTATAAGTGTTCCATTTTCTCTGCAACCTTGCTAACATCTGTTAGGTTCTACTACTACTTTTTAGTAACAGCCAATCTGACTGATGTGAGATAGTAACTTATTGTGGTTTTGACTTGCATTTATCTGGTCATTTTTTCAAAATTTTGTGGCTGCTTTTATGTCTTCTTTTGAGAAGTGTCTGATCATGCCCTTTGCCCATTTTAAATGGGGTTATTTATTATTTGATTGTTGATTTAAGTTTCCTCTAGGTAATAGATGTTAGTCCTTGTTGGATGCATAGTTTGCAAGTTTTCTCGCATTCTGCAGGTTGATTACTCTCTTGATAGTTTCTTTTGCAATGCAGAAGAGATTTAGATTAATTAGGTCTCAATTGTCAATTTTTGTTGTTGTTGTTGTTGTTGTTGTTTCTTAAGAGGACTTAGTCCTAAGTTACTTGCTGACACCAGTGTTGAGAGGGGTATTTCCTGGGTCACCTTCCAAGATTGTTATAGTGTGAGGTCTATACATTTAAGTCTTTAATCCATCGAGTTAATTTTTGTGTATGGTACAATGTAGAGGTCCAGTTTCATTCATCTGCATGGGGCAACCTAGTTCGCCAGCACAGATTATTGAATAGGGTATTCTTTCTCTACTATTTGTTTTTGTCACCTTTGTCAAAGATTAATTGGTTGTAGGTGTGTGGTTTCATTTTGGGGCTCTCTATTGTTCCATTGTTCTATGTGTCTATTTTTGCACCAGTATCATCCTGTTTTGGATACACTAGCCTTATTGTATAGCTTGAAGTCGTAATGTGATGCTTCTGACTTTATTTTTTTGCTTAGGATTGCCTTAGCTATTTGGGGTCTTTCTGGCTCTACATGAATTCCATATGAATTTCGGAATAGTTTTTTCATCACAAACACAGAGATATGCTATTCTGATGAAATCCTTAGACAAATGAAAGTGATATTTTGGAAAAGTTTATCTGATAAAATAGTTACTTTATGACTGCATATTTTGCATACTTTAGACAGAGGACTCAACTTGTTGAGCAATAATTTTTCTAAAGTTCCTCTAGGATTCAACCTTCCTTAAATGACTTTATGGAAATAAACAAAACCTAAATGTATTTCTCAATACTGTTTAATATTGATTCTGGGCTGGTTGAGGCTCTGTTTCACATTTTACATAATTTTAGGGCCCAAAGTGAAGAAGCAGGTACTACTGAGGATATTCTACTCTCATGGAACACTAAAAAATAAAACATTATTGGACTGAAGAAATAGTTTAAAAGTTAGCTTCTAATGTGTCATAATTCATTTCAACTTCCATTTCATTAGACAAAGAAAGGTTCAAAAAATATTTGGTTAAATGTAGCAATAAGTTATGATTACACTTTATAGAAATTGTCTATAAGTAATTTAAAACACTAATAGAATCTACAAAATTTCCCCCATTATGCACACACATTCACATTTACATGCTAAACACACTTACTCCCCAGCAAGTATAGCACTGTAAGAATCAAAGACTGCAAATAATTCTTCTTTCTGAAAATAAGTGAAGTAAGAATGCACAACATTCACTCATCCACAGTGATTTTAAAATTCTACTAAGGCCCTTGTTGACATTGAAAAGTTTCCTACTTTGAAGATTAAGAATGGTCTTTGATGAGGACATATTCTGCTCCCTGAGAGAAGCTCCCCAATCTTCTTTCTTTCACGGCTCTTGTGCTGCCAGCTTGGTGGTGCAAATTTTATCATTCACTTCGGTGGCCTCATCTGAAAATTTCACTGGGAGAGAGAAAGATTTCTCAGATTTCTCATTTTGCTTCATGCTCATGGTAGATGGGTGTCCATATTTCTCAAGTCTTGAAGAATCACAGTGTTTTTCTTAATTTAGTAACACTTTTGGTAGTGCAATGCTGAAATATATCTGACTTTTATGCATTTTAGTCAAGTCATCTTTTAGTGCTAATTGTTATATCAACAACCATTTTTGAGCTGTGCCTTCTCTCCACATGTATGTATACACTGAGTTTCTAAGCATTTTTCTAACATACCTGTACTTTCGGAATTTTTAATCAAGGTAATTTTATCAAAGAGTAATATTTTCTACATCATTTTAAGATATTGAACAATTATGTTACATCTGTCATTGAGAAATAGTTTATATTGTCTCTTTTTTTTTTTTTTTTTTTTTTTGAGATGGAGTTTCACTCTTGTTACCCAGGCTGGAGTGCAATGGCGCGATCTCGGCTCACCGCAACCTCTGCCTCCTGGGTTCAGGCAATTCTCCTGACTCAGCCTCCTGAGTAGCTGGGATTCCAGGCATGCACCACCATGCCCAGCTAATTTTTTGTATTTTTAGTCGAGACGGGGTTTCACCATGTTGACCAGGATGGTCTCGATCTCTTGACCTCATGATCCACCCGCCTCGGCCTCCCACAGTGCTGGGATTACAGGCTTGAGCCACCGCGCCCGGCCTGTATTGTCTCTTTACTATACAATTTAATTCTAAATTTTATCTTTTAATAGTAGGGGATGATAGCTGCATTTTCCAGTCTTGCAAATTCTGGAATGTGTGAATGTTTTATGTTTACTGTTAACTCTTTCATCAGCATTTGTTGTTGTTGTTGTTGTTGTTTGTTTCAGAGCCCATCTTCTTCTCGTGGTTCCTGTAAAACTTACATATGGCGTCTAACTCACACTCGCAACACCGTCTTTTCACATGCTTTGCCTGGTGTCATAAGCTCATTTAGAATATTTTCTACCTTCCAAATCATCACAGATAAGTGTTCCAAATGCACAACCTAGCAATGTTGGGCTGTTTTTTCAACGTCTAATATCATTCTCACTGCAACACAATGTATTTCAGATTATTTCATTTTGGAGGTATATCACTTCTATGTACCAGTGTCTTTGAAAACAAAAAATGTTAATAAAGATAAAGTGATGTAACTGACAAGATCTTTCTCCAGTGTGGTTAGTGTGATTCAGATTAAAAACATAAATGTTATCTAACGGAGAATGATTACAGAAGCTTCCCAAAATGTGGGGGAATAAGGTGGAGAGGAAGTGAGAACAATTTGTTGAATGTGACTACAAAATGATTTCTTTAATTTCATCTATAAAATGGTATTGAGTTTATCTCATTTAAAAAATCAAATTTTTTTAGATATTTATTTAGTGATACTCCAAATGTTTTACCATACAATTTACTTCTATATTTTGCATTTTGTCATTGATTAGTAGCATTGTGCATCTTTTCATAGATAACACAAAGATGAAAAAGCCATTTTTCTTCTAAAATAAACTTTAATAGAGAAAATAAGCTTTATCTAGATAATAAAAAGTAAGAAAATTATATAGTTAGCCCTGTAAAAAGAAATAATTTGTTTCTTAAACCAATAAGTTTGACTTCATGGAAGTTATGGTGTATTAAAGCAATATGTTAGCGAAACAGTAGCATTCTGTTAATTGGTAGGGGAGTAGGAAAACAAATGTTTTAGGCAAATAAACTGATATTAAAATGCCACATCACAAGTAGCGGTCCTTAATATTTAAAACTTGTATTGGCATGTACTAATCTTCAGAGAAAATTGTGAGAAAAAATAAAGTTAATTAACTTTTCAGCATTGTCTAAATATCTGTTTTTGTGATGTTAATGTATAGAATTATAAATTAACAAGTGTTTCAATTGAACTGCACAGTAGTAGGTTGGAAAGACACTTGTTTTAAAAATATTAAATATACTGAAAAAGTGAAAATATACTTCTGTCAAAAATAAAGATGGGACACATTAACTTGTTTTTGAAATATACATAAAGAATAGTATAGACATTATAAATTCAACAACTACCATGTATTCTACACCCAGACTAAAAACAGAACACTATCAGAAACCCAGATTCTCCCTTTATACTCCATTCTAGCTATAAATTTCAAAATATAACCAATATTTAATTTTAATATTCAACACTATTTTTATGTAAGGCATCCATATTGTAATTATAGTTTATTAATATTCACTGCTATATGGTATGCATTTGTAAATATGCAAAAATTTATTTATTCATTATATCATGGATAGGTATTTAAGTAGTTTCCAGTTTTGGTCTAATATATAAAACATGCTACAGCACCACTGTGAATGTACCTTGTTGAGCATTTGTGGTATACATGCATTTCTACAGAAATGAATGACTGGGTCATATGTTATACACATGTTTAGCTTTAGTAGACACTAACTGGGATGGTTTGGCTCTGTGTCCCACCCAAATCTCACTTTGGATTGTAATAATCTCCAAATGTCATGGGAGGGACCCAGTGGGAGGCAATTGAATCATGGGGGTGGGTTTTACCTGTGCTGTTCTCAAGACAATGAATAAGTCTCGTGAGATCTGATGGTTTCATAAAGGGAATTCTCCTGCACATGCTGTCTTGCCTGCCGCCATGTAAGATGTTCCTTTGCTCATCATCTTCAGCCATGATTGTGAGGCCTCCCCAGCCACGTGGAACTGTGAGTTCATTAAGCCTCTTTCTTTTATAAATTACCCAGTCTCCGTTATGTCTTTATTAGCAGCATGAAAATGGACCAATACAGTAAATTGGTAGCAGGAGTGGGGTGCTGCTGTAAAAATACCCACACATGTTGAAGCAACTTCAGAACTGGGTAGCAGGCAGAGGCTGGAATTGTTTGGAGGGCTCAGAAGAAGATAAGAAAATGTGGGAAAGTTTGGAACTTTTTAGAGACTTGTTGAATGGCTTTGACCAAATACTGCTCATCTCAGATACAGATGAGAAACTTGTTGAGAAGTGAAATAAAGATGACTCTTGCTACGTTTTAGCAAAGAGATTGGCAGCATTTTGTGCCTGCCCTAGAGATTTGTGGAACTTTGAACTTGAGAAGATGATTTAAGGCATCTTGTGGAAGTCATGTCTAAGGAGCAAAGCACTCAATAGATAATGGAGATGCTGTTAAAAGCATTCAGTTTTATGTATTTACAAAGATATGGTTTGGAATTGAAACTTATGTTTAAAAGGGAAGCAAAGTATGAAAATTCAGAAAATTTGCAGCCTGATGCAATAGAAAACAAAGGCCCAGCCCATTTTCTGAGGATGAATTCAAGCCAGCTGCAGAAATTTGCATAAATAACAAGGAACCAAATGTTAATCACCTAGACAATGGGGAAAATGTCTCTAGGGCATGTCAGAGACCTTCCTAGCAGTCCCTCCCATAACAGAACTGGAGGCCTTGGAGGCAAAAGTGGTTTTGTGGGCCAAGCCCAGGACTTCCCTACTACATGCAACCTAGAGACTTAATACACTGCATCCCAATCACTCCTGCCTGGCTAAAAGTGGCCAAGGTACAGTTCAGGTTGTGGCTTCAGAGGATGCACTTCCAATGCCTTGGAAGCTTCCACATGGTGTTGAGGCTATGGATACACAGAAGTCAAGAATTGTGGTTTGGGAACTTCCACTTAGATTTCAGAGGATGTATGGAAGTGCCTGGGTGCCCCAGCAAAAATTTGCTGCAGGGGTGGGGCCCTCATGGAGAACCTCTACTAGGGCACTGAAGAAGGGAAATGTGGGGTTGGAGCCTCCACACAGAATCCCTACTCGGCACTACCTAAGGGAGCTGGGAGAAGAGGTCCTTCAGCCCCCAGAATAGTAGACCCACTGACAGCTTTCATCATGCACCTAGAAAATCCACAGACACTCAACACTAGGTCATGAAAGCAGCTGGGGTGGGAAAGGCTTTTCCCTGCAAAGCCACAGGGGTGGAGCTGCCCAAGTCCATGGCAACCCACCTCTTGTATCAGTGTGACCTGGAATGTGAAGCATGGAGTCAAAGGAGAACATTTCAGAGCTTTAAGATTTGGCTGCCCCACTAGATTTCAGACTTGCAAGGGGCCTGTAGCCCTTTCATTTTGGCCAATGTCTCCCATTTGGAATGGGTCTATTTACCCAATGCCTGTACCCGCATTGTATCTAGGAAGTAACTAACTTCCTTTTGATTTTACAGACTCATAGGCCAAAAGGACTTGCCTTGTGTCAGTTGGGACTTTGGATTTGGACTTCTGGGTTAATGCTGGAATGAATTAAGACTTTGGGGAACTCTTAGAAGGCATGATTGGCTTTGAAATGTGAGGTTGTGAAATTTGGGAAGGTCCAGAGGTAGAACAAAATGGTTTGGCTCTGTTTCCCAATCCAAATTTCACCTCGAATTGTAATAATCCCCATGTGTCGCAGGCAGGACCCAATGGGAGGTAATTGAATCATGGGGGGTGGGTTTTTCCTGTGCTGTTCTCCTGACAGTGAATAAGTCTAATGAGATCAGATGGTTTTATAAAGGAGAGTTATGCACATGTTGTCTTGCCTGCTGTCACGTAAGTCATCACTTTGTTCTTCCTTGATCCTCAGCCATGACTGTGAGGCCTCCCCAGCTGTGTGGAACTTGAACCTGTTTCCTTTATAGGTGATCCAGTCTCAGGTATGTCTTTATTAGCAGCATGAGAAAGGACTGACACACCAACAAATTGCTTTTTAATGTTATTATAAAAATGGCACTTTCACTAAGGAATATGACACTTCCATTTGTTCCAAATCAATTCCACAATTTGTTTTTATTTCTCTCTCTCTGTGTGTGTGTGTGTGTGTGTGCATGCACTGTTTATGCAGTGTGTTTTTAATGCCATACATTAGGTTCCCTGGGAAATGGACTCTAGGATGTTGATTTGTAATGAGGTACTCATAAAATCTTACCTCCTTTATCTCTAAAGGAGTTTTGAAAGGAGAGGTTTGAGAATAAAGAGAAGTTGATCAGCTTTTCAATTACAGTAAGTCTCAGCCAATATTACAAGGTTGCTGTGCAGCTGGAAGGGCACTTCATAATAGTACCCGTTTGGGATAAAGGTCCTGGACATTTGTAACTTGGAGACTTTGGACAAAGTGTATCTCTTCAGCAAACAGGAAGCCCCAGATACGGATTCATCTATGAGATCTTGGTCAAACCAAGCATAGGAGAAATATCACAAAGATACCTTAACCCAACCACATTTTACATCTTTTATTCCTAAAATTACTTCTAAAATCCAGTGATTTCATAGAAAAAGTTCTAGGATTATCCTCCAAGATTCTATCTGCTACTTTTCTTAGGAAAATGTTGCAAAGGAAACATAAGATGAAATAAAATCCATGCCATTCCAACTATGACCAAATTGTGGATGATGGGCTCAGGTTGCTCCCCAATAGGATGTGTTCTTCCAGGCCCTTGGTCCCTCACTCACCCAAGAATGGGGAGAAGACCCACTGGGTGCAGTCAACTCATTAAAGTAAATATCAGATCCTAAAGAGCTTTTCAGAAAGTGATTTATTTAGGCAGAGAGAAAGAAAAAAAGGAGAAATAAAAGCAGTTGCCACACTGCTATAGAAGGAGATCCAGATACAGAGTCCAACAGATGAGGGAGAAGGGGACTTTTAACATGGTAGTTATTCCCACCCCTTTTAAGTTTTTTGTCCTATGAAAGGAGTTCCTTTAAACTTCTGCTGGAGTTATTGACCTTTGATTTCTGGGCAATCTATCCTCCTGCACATGCAAAAGTTAAACACAGACCTCTAAGCTACGGGAAGAAGGCAAGTCAGGCAGGTCACTAGGAAGTCCTTGTCTTTGAAACCATGCCCCTTGTGGACCTGGGAAGAGAAGTTAATTATCTTCCCTCACAACTGTGTTCAAGGCTGTAAGTGATACTCCATTTTTACCTCCTCTATCACTCAATCTGGACTCCACTGACTTGTGCTGGCAGTCCTGACTATCTATGTGGTTATCTGTAGGTTGACGAAGGCCCTCATTTCTTAGGTATGTGATCCCAGATCACTATGGGTATCTTGGTAACAAATATACTCTTTCCTTGCCATTGAGTAACATCAGCCCTACTTCACTCTAATGACTGGTATCAGTTATCTAAGCTAGGATTAAGATTCTACTCTTCCCTGTTCTGGTCCCTTGGCTTCTAGATGGTGATTTGACTGGGTGGCACTGTAATGTGGAATTTTAATACACCTTTACTATGCATTATAATGGAAACATTATCCCTCTAGCAGTCTAGGCTTCCAAACTGAAGTGTCTAGAGTTATACAGATCCAGGATTCAGTATAACTGAATTCATGCATATGGCCATAGTTCCCACAGATATTTCTAAGCTACACTCTGTAGAAGTATTATCTGCTTTTTCATATTTACTATAAATATGCATATTTATAGTATAAATCTATATATTTTGTACTATATAGTTAACAAAGTATATTATATCCTACATACTATATTATAGTACTATATATATATTATGCTATAAATCTATTATATACTGTTATATATAAATATGTATATATTTATGGGCTATCTTTTTTGTCAGATACATGTATTCTTGAAATATTTTATTCTATTTAATAAAGCTCTCTGTCATTCTTTAATGGTGTCTTGTGATGAACAGAAGTGATTTTTCACAGTATTGTCCAGTGTATAAATTTTTAAATTTTTGGTAAGATATATTTGCATTTTGTTTAAAAATGCATTTGCCTACTTCATGGTGAGTAAGATGTTCCATACGTTTTTCTCTGTAAAATGCTGTATTTTAACACATATTTATATCTGCAATCTATTTGGAATTGATTTTTCTGTACAGTCTGAAGTATGAGGAAATATTTTCCCCATAAGGATATCTTATTAACTCAGTGTCACTCACTGAAAAGATGAATGGGCATTTTAAAAAGATGTGTTTGTTTCTCTCAGTATTCTAGAATAGAAGGAAATGGATAATGTATCAATTTCTTCTCAATATAACATTTAAATTACTCTAGTAAAATTAAATAAGATTGAATATCAAATCTAATAGCTAAGATACAAAACACAGAATGGAGCCTTTACACTTGTATTAGGCAACCTCACCCAGACAAAATAAGAAAATATACATATATCTAAGAGTAACTAAAATACATGCGCTTTATTGCCTAGTAAGCTTTGGTGTTAAAGTGTTGTTGATTTAAATTGCAAAGTTTATTGTGTGATACATAAAACCATTCTTTTTTTCCTTCTCTCTCTCTCAATCTCTCTCTCTCTCTCTCTCTCTCTCTCTATATATATATATATATATATATATATATATATATATATATATATAATTTATTGCACTTTAGATTCTGGGGTACATGTGCAGAACATGCAGGTTTGTTGCATAGGTACATACATGGCAATGTGGTTTGTTGCCTCCATCCCCCATCACCTATATCTGGTTTTTCTCCCCATGTTATCCCTCCCCAACTTCCCTACCCTCTGCTGTCCCTTCCCTAGTCCCCCCTAACAGAACCCAGTATGTGATGCTTCCATCCCTGTGTCCATGTGTTCTCATTGTTCAACACCCACCTATGAGTAAGAACATACAGTGTTTGATTTTCTGTTCTTGTGTCAGTTTGCTGAGAATGATGGTTTCCAGATTCATCCATGTCCCTACAAAGGACATGAACTCTTTGTTTTTTATGGCTGCATGATATTCCATCATGCATATGTGCCACATTTTCCTTGTCCAGTCTATCATCAACGGGCGAGTGGGTTGGTTCCAGGTCTTTGCTATTGTGAGCAGTGCAGCAATGAACATACCTCTGCATGTGTCTTTATAAGAGAATGATATTTAATCCTTTGGGTATATACCCAGTAATGGGATGGTTGGGTCAAATGGAATTTTAATTTCTAGGTCCTTGAGGAATCACCACACTGTCTTCCACAATAGTTGAACTAATTTACACTCCCACCAACAGTGTAAAAGTATTCCTGTTTCTCCACATCCTCTCCAGCATCTGTTGTCTCCAGATTTTTTTAATGATTACCGTTCTACCTGGAGTGAGATGGTATCTCAATGTGGTTTTGATTTGCATTTCTCTAATGACCAGTGATGATGAGCATTTTTTCATGTTTGTTGGCCTTATACATGTCTTCTTTTGAAAAGTGCCTGTTCATATCCTTTGCCCACTTTTGTATGCGTTTGTTTGTTTTCTTCTTGTAAATCTGTTTTAGTTCTTTGCAGATTCTGGATATTAGCCCTTGGTCAGATGGGTAGATTGCAAAATCTTTTACCCATTCTGTGGTTACTGGTTCACTCCAATGAATGTTTCTTTTGCTGTACGGAAGCTCTGGAGTTTAATTAGATCCCATTTGTCTATTTTGGTTTTTGTTGCCAATGCTTTTGGTGGTTTAGTCATGAAGTCTTTGCCTATGCCTATGTCCTGAATGGTTTTGCCTAGGTTTTCTTCTAGGGTTTTTATGGTGTTAGGTGTTATGTTTAAGTCTTTAATCCATCTGGAGTTAACTTTAGTGTAAGGTGTCAGGAAGGGGTCCAGTTTCTGCTTTCTGCACATGGCTAGCCAGTTTTCCCAACACCATTTATTAAACAGGGAATCCTTTCCCCATTGCTTGTTTTTGTCAGATTTGTCAAAGATCAGATGGTTGTAAATGTGTGGCATTGTGTCCCAGGCCTCTGTTCTGTTCCATTTGTCTACATCTCTGTTTTGGTACCAGTACCATGCTGTTTTGATTACTGTAGCCTTGTAGTATAGTTTGAAGTCAGGTAGTGTGATGCCTCCAGCTTCATTCTTTTTGCTTAGGATTGTCTTGGCTATGCAGGGCTCTCTTTTGGTTTCATATGAAGTTTAAGGCGGTTTTCTCCAGTTCTGTGAAGAGGATCATAGGTAGCTTGATGGGGATAGCATTGAATCTATAAATTGATTTGGGCAATATGGCCATTTTTACAATATTGATTCTTCCTAACCATGAACATGGAAGGTTTCTCCATCTGTTTGTGTCCACTCTTGTGTCCTTGAGCAGTGGTTTGTGGTTCTCCTTGAAGAGGTCCTTTATATAATTTGTTAGTTGTATTCTTAGGTATTTTATTCTCTTTGTAACAATTGTGAATGGTAGTTCATTCTTGATTTGGCTCTCTTTAAGTCTGTTATTGGTGTATAGGAATGCTTGTGATTTTTGCACATTGATTTTGTATCCTGAGACTCTGCTGAAATTGCTTTTCAGTTTAAAGAGATTTTGGGCTGAGATAATGGGGTATTCTAAATACACAATCATGTCATCTGCAAATAGAGACAATTTGACTTCTTCCTTTCCTAACTGAATACGCTTTATTTTTTTTTTCTTCCCTGATTGCTCTTTCTAGAACTTCCAATACTATATTGAATAGGAGTGGTGAGAGAGGGCATCCTCGTTCAGTGCCAGATACAGAACAGGAAAAAAGGAATGCTTCCAGCTTTTGCCTATTCAGTATGATATTGGCTGTGGGTTTGTCGTAAATAGCTTTTATTATTTTGAGATACTTTCTATTGAAATCTAGTTTATTGAGAGTTTTTAGCATAAAGTGCTGTTGAATTTTGTTAAAGGCCTTCTCTGCATCTATTGAGATAATCGTGTGGTTTTTGTCTTTGGTTTTGTTTATGTGGTGGAGTACGTTTATAGACTTGCATATGTTGAACCAGCCTAGCATCCCCAGGATGAAGCCTACTTGATTGTGATGGATAAACTTTTTGATGTGCTGTTGGAACTTGTTTGCTAGTATTTTATTGAAGATATTTGCGTCTATGTTCAACATGGATATTGGCCTGAAGTTTTCTTTTTTTGTGGAGTCTCTGGCGGGTTTTGGTATAAGAATGATGTCGGTCTCATAAAATAATTTGGGAAGGATTCCCTTGTTTTGGATTGTTCGGAATAGTTTCAGAAAGAGTGGTACCAGCTCCTCTTTGTATGTCTGCTAGAATTCGGCTGTGAAACCATCTGGACCTGGTCTCTTTTGGTTGGTAGGCTATTACTTGATGCCTCAACTTCAGCCCTTGTTATTGGTCTATTCATTGTTTTGACTTCTTCCTGGTTTAGGCTTGGGAGGGTGCAACTGTCCAGGAATTTATCCATTTCTTCCAGGTTTACTGGTTTATGTAAACCAGTAAACATAGAGTTGTCTGTAGTAATCTCTGACGGTAGTTTTTATTTCTGTGTAATTGGTGGTGATATCCCCTTTATTGTTTTTTATTGCATCGATTTGATTCTTCTCTCTTTTCTTTCTTATTAATCTGGCTAGCAGTCTGTCTATTTTGTTGATCTTTTCAAAAAATCGGCTCTTGGATTTACTAATTTTTTGAAAGGTTTTTTGTGTCTCTATCTCCTTCAGTTCTGCTCTGATTTTAATTATTTCTTGTCTTCTGTTAGCTTTTGAGATTTTTGATTCTGCTCCTCTAGCTCTTGTGTGTGTGTGTGTGTGTGTGTGTGTGTGTGTGTGTGTGTGTGTGTGATGGAGTTTCGCTCTTGTTAGCCAGGCTGGAGTGCAATGGCATGATCTCGGCTCACTGCAACCTCTGCCTCCTGGGTTCAGGCAATTCTCCTGCCTCGGCCTCCTGAATAGCTTGGATAACAGGCACGTGCCACCATGCCCAGCTAATTTTTTGTATTTTTAGTAGGGACGGTGTTTCACCATGTTGACCAGCATGGTCTCAGTCTCTTGACCTTGTGATCCACCCGCCTCGGCCTCCCAAAGTGCTGGGATTACAGGTGTGAGCCACTGCACCCGGTTCTCTAGCTCTTTCAATTTTGATGATAGGGTGTCAATTTCAGATCTTTCCTTCCTTCTCATGTGGGCATTTATTGCTATAAATTTCCCTCTAGACACTGCTTTAAATGTGTCCCAGAGATTCTGGTATGTTGTATCTTTGTTCTCGTTGGTTTTGAAGAACATCTTTATTTCTTCCTTCATTTATCAGCTTAGATAAATTTTATTCAGTTCTCCAGATGACTCTGAACTCCCTATTTCTTTAAAGATATCATTATGTGCTTAAATCAAGTCAAATATTATGGGCAATGATAAACCATAAACATAATGGATACATAGGATATAATTTCTTGCCTAGGTCTTTCTATACAAAAAATAAGGACTATATATGTGCATTATTACACAATAGAATAAGACTTTATAAATATTAGGAGCTGCTGAGCTTATATTTTAACTTAAAGAATGACTAGATCAGATTATAGTTTTAAATATTACCTTATCAATGTGAGTTACACAGCCCAGTCACTGAAAACTGCAAAAATCCTTTTAACCTGCTTGTATTTCCCTAGAACTTCTCAATTTAGATTTTTCTATTTATTATATTTACTGTCTATTTACCTCACCAGAATATAATCTCCTTGAAGCAGAGATTATTACTTGTTTGGCTCACTGCTATTCCTGAATCACAGAGTAAGTCTCCATATTTTTGAATGACTAATGTCTAAATCACAAAGGAGAATGGAGATTGCAGAAGAGAAAAAATGAAATGGGGAGTTTGATTTATTCTACTGGGACTCCAGTTACAAAATAATTTCTCTCTTGTTTATTTGTGATTACAGCCTCAAAGATGTTAGAAAATAACAGACAATATAAGAAATTATTTAATACATCAGTAATTGTTCCCTATCTCTGATTATCTGCTATATTGACCTATTAAGATTATATTTAGAAATGCTACTCAGTGTCAAAGCCAGGGATCAGAGATATCTCAATGTAAAAGGCTTTATTAGAAAATAATTTATAGTGCAGTTTTAGTTGAGCAGCTTCTAATTATTACGAAAGTTAATCTATGTCTTTGGATAATTCTGGTTTGTAAAATTGGAAAAAAGGATGCTCCAAAATGTGGCATTTGACATGCTGAACTAAAGAAACAATCTCAAGGTCCCTCTCTGACTTTCCCTTGCTCCGCTGTCTCTCTGAATCTCTTTCTTTTCCAAAGCACCAAGATGGACTTTCTTGGGAAGTTTCATTATCCGACTAAGAAAAAATGCAATTTTCTTAAATCCCCATCCCTAGGAATCTCATGCAACAACCGGGAAACCTTAATCATCTGAGAAAAGAAGCGATGAGGAGTCTTCACCATGCCTAGAGAGACTTTTCATCTGTCCTTAAAAAGGCATCTCTGAGAATCACTCGGGGATCTGTATCTGCATAATAAGGCAAGCTTTGTTCACAATACAGTTCCACATTTCCACCACCTTTAAATAACTTGTGCACAAGCTACTTTTAGTCCTTCAATCCTATGCAATGTCCAAAGAGAATCATTTGCAAACCATCTTCTGGACTTCAAGCCCAATCGTTACTCTCCAGTTCCTTCTCCCCAGTGGAGAGAGTATTTAAGTATCAAACATCTGGCCTTCTTTTTGGAGTTTTTGATATTCTGTATTGTTATACCAGAGCGGGCACAGGAAGTCAACACCAAGACAAAAGTATACCAAATTACAGGGTCTTTATTGCCAGCAACCACAGAAGACTCACGTCTCTCCAACTTGTGGCCCCGAAAGAAGGGTGTCAAGACCTTTTATGCCCGTAAACCACCTCAGGGGTGAGGTGAGGGGTGGAGGTGGGATGCGGCTTCAGACATTCTGAGGGTCAGGGGACTTTGGACATTCCGATTGTTACTTAAGTGGTTCACAGAAGTCAAGATAAGTGTTAGTTTACACATTGTCTGGGTAGGGTGGAAATTACAGACTTTAGTTGGTTATTACAAGTCACAGGGGCCAAGATGGCGTGGGTTTGGGCTGCTTGCCTGTCACATTTGGGGTTATAGAGAGCAGTTTCAATGGAAAAGCCAAGGTATGATTGAGGTATGCAGTTTATAGGACGATTACCATGTCACAGTATGACTCATGCACATGTGTGCAAGCACTAAATATGCTATTCTTTTCTCTTGTTAACTTTCTGTTGCTGTTATAGCTGTGTCAACCATAACCCTTTATAATGGGGAGAAAAGGGATCACTTTTTTCCACCTCTACAAATTATTGTTTCAAAATGCATGCTCACATGAATTTAACAAGAAGGTGTAAATCATGCTTAATCCATAATCTTGCACTTATCTGAAGACGCCTTTATAGAACAAACATACAGGCTATATTCAGAAAAAAATAAGTACAGTAACTGATCATGTAGCTATATTTAAATCATCTCTGCCACAAATTATTAGAGACACTATTTTGTATACATAAATTATGCTATTCAGATATCTCCAGAGACTCCAGACTTTGTAAGGAACTCCTTCCCTCAAGACTTAATATAAACTATTTGATTATCCGTCACTCAAAAGAATGGAAATCCAGCTCTGCTTCTAAACTCTAGGGATCTTAGAGAGTTAATTATCATTCTTGTTCTCTTGTTTTGACGTTATCTTCTTTCTAAATTCTTCACTCACCTGCCTTGCCTACTAGGGTTGGTACAGCTATTTTTACATTATATGTTAGTCAACAATTATTGACAGATAGTGAAACATTTCTACAGAATTTTATGAAATAATAGAGAAATCATATAGAACAACGGAGCAGTAAGCCACTAATATACCGTGTGTGTGTGTGTGTGTGTGTGTGTGTGTGTGTGTGTGTATATATATATATATATATATTTGGAGATGGAGTCTCACTCTGCCTCAAAAAAAATGTGGCACAATTTTGGCTCACTGCAACCACCTGTCTACTGGGTTCAAGCGATTCTCCTAGCTCAACCTCCCAAGTAGCTGGGATTACAGGCACCCACCATCATGCCCAGCTAATTTTTGTGTGTTTTTTTTAGTAGGGATGGGGTTTCACCATGGTTGCCAGGCTGGTCTTGAACTCCTGACCTCAGATGATCCACCCACCTCGGCCTTCCAAAGTGCTAGGAATGCAAGCGTGAACCATCGTGCCCAGCAGCATCTGTTTTCCTAAAGTGCTTTGCTTCTTCTGAGTTTCCACATCTAAAATACTTTATGAATTAACCTGCTCTTCAGACAAATTGTCTGCCTGCTTGTTATTTCAGCCTCCTCAGATCTCTTTCTTTGTCTCTCTCTCTCTCTCTCTCTTTTTTTTTTTTTTGTCAGGAGGATGCAGAACTTCACCCTTTCTCTCTCTGGTTGCATTCCCAAAATTCAGAATTGTATTCATTTTATGGGAACCACTGGCTTGCAATCCTGTATCAACCTCAATGTTTACCTTTCTTCATCCAAATCAAATTAAGGTATTGTGATAATACAAAGGCCAACTAGGTCAGGTCTCAAGGCATTTAGTTGTTCAAAAGAACCAGCAGAGCTTTTAACATTTCAGTCTTTCCTTGATAAGAGCCAATGTTGAATACAGGTTTTCTTTCCCTTTATCTCTATAAAATGTATTATTTATTTTAGAAGAACTACCGTTCATAGTCACCCACCTATTCAGAATAATCAACTATAATTATTTTTGTCTTAAATAACATTGTAAGGCCAGGCGTGGTGGCTCATGCCTATAATCCCAGCACTTTGGGAGGCTGAGGCGGGTGGATCACGAGGTCAAGAGATTGAGACCATCCTGGTCAACATGGTGAAACCCCGTCTCTATTAAAAATACAAAAATTAGCTGGGCATGGTGGCATGCGCCTGTAGTCCCAGCTACTCGGAGGCTGAGGCAGGAGAATGGCTTGAACCCAGGAGGCGGAGGTTGCAGTGAGCTGAGATCACGCCACTGCACTCCAGCCTGGGTAACAAGAGTGAAACTCTGTCTCAGAAAAATTAAAAAAAAATAATGATAATAACATTCTACTTATTTTCAACTACATTTACACAACCCAAAGTGTCATCACTGCATGGTGTCAAAGTCAAATAACCCTTGAATAAAATCTCAGGGGGAAATAAACAGTTTCTGGAGAAAGTCTACATCAATAATAGAAAAAAAATCTGAAACAAAATTAAGCTCAATTAAATAATTTAGAAGTCATTTTTGATAAATCCTGAAAAGAACTGAAAATAGAAATATCAGAAAAACAACCAGAATTCCAGAATATTATTTAGACTAAAGCATGGTTGAAATATATTTATATATCTAATGTTCTAATACAAGATGAATGAGGTGCTCACAATTTCTCAGAACTGTTTTCAGTTGTCCATTTCATGTTTCTTCTAAACGTGTCAGAATTGTTAAATGTGTCCCTTTAATACATAGTCTCATTTTAAATCAGTTAAGGTATTTTCTAGATCTTCAACATTTTATTCCGCATGTATTTTGCTTTGGAAATTGCTCCATTCATTGAGATAATGTGTCACTAAATTATAAGCTCTAGGCAGCTGTCACTCTTTGCCAGACACTCAGAAATCCTAATGAGAACTGGCATACCATTTATCTGACAATTCAGTGTCAACAGTAATAAAATCTCCGGGCTTAATACATTAACAGTTTCAGAGAACATCTGAGATAAAATGAAAACCTGAAAGATTTTAGTGTATCAAAATAACAGTGTACAGCTGATCCTGATACTGGTTATACATCTGTTTGCAATTGAGAAAATCTAAGGTACTATTTGTGAAAATAAATGTTTTACTAAAAAAGGCATATTTTTTTCAAATGACTTGAATTTATGATAAATAAAAAGTACACATTATATTTATAAAAAAACTAAACCTTTAACTTCTTATATGTGCTTAATGCCTTAAAATATACAGAGTATTCATGTATACGTTTCACTTTATGATCCATAAATGTCTTGGAAATCACAGGAATATTCTCATTTTACCAATTAAGATATTGGATCCTGGGGCATAAAATAACTTCTTCAAATTCTCTTACTTGGCAGGTGTCAATCCTTAAAATAAAATACAGAAAATTTTTTTCCCAATTTTCTAGATTCGTATTTCACGCTCTCTCTTGCTTCTTCCTTTTAATTATTATTATTTTAGAACTCTTTCATAGAGATTCAGAATTGTTCCCCTCTCTTCCTCCCTCCTTTTGGAGTCACCAGTGTTTATTTTTCTCATCTTTATGGGCATGTGTACTCAAAATGTAGCTCCTATTTATAAATAAGAATATGTGAGATTTGGTTTTCTATTTTTGCATTAATTTGCTTAGGATGATAGCATCCAGTTGCATCCATGTTGCTGCAAAATACATGATTTCATTCTTTGTTTTGGTTATGTAGTAGTCCATGGTGTATACCTATCACATTTTCTTTATTGAATGCACCATCAATGCACACCTAGATTGATTCCATATCTTGCAATTGTGAACAGTGCTGCAATGAACATGTGAGTGAGCATGTGTCTTTTTGTTAGAATGCCAATACAATCATTTCTAATAGTGACCTGCAATTTTATTTCATTGCACTTATTACAACTTGTATTTATGAGTTACTATTTCTTGAAGACAAACTTCAAAAGTTTAAAAAAAAAAACAAAAACAGTTTTTACCACAGAATCAATAGCCTGTAGCAAAAAGTCTAGATCATGGCAATAATGTCATAAAGCATACATTTCCCAATTAAATGAATGCCCTCAAGTAAAAAAGAAAAATCAGACAATTAAAAAATTAATGGGAATTTTCATTTTTATTTTGTTGTTAATTGATCCTTAGGGTTCTTCAAACAAAACCAAGAGAAAATATATGCATACATAAAAAAAGATTTATTATGGAAATTTCCTCATTATAAAGACTTAGAATTCCCACAACATGCCATCTGCATGCTGGACAACCAGGAAAGCCACTGGTGTAATTTCATCCAGGTCTGAAGTCCTGAGACCTAGGAGCTCTGATGTCTGAAAGAAGGAGGAAATGAATGTTCTAGCTCAACGAGAGAAAAAATCTGTCATTCCTCCACCTTCTTATTCTATCTGGGCTCTCAAAGGGTCAGATCATACCAGCCTACGTTGCATAGGGTGGGTCTCAGTCTACTGATTCAAATACTAATCTCTTCCAGAAGCACCCTCATCGCCGCAACCAGAAATAATATTTTGCCAGCTAACTGTGTATCCCTTAGCCCAGTCAAGTTGACACAAACAACTTACTGCAGTTCTTTATACACCTAAATAGATACAGGAAAGAGAGATGTAATATTAAATGTGGAAATATTAAACAGAAATCATATTCATAGATGAAATAAATATATTTTCTACATAATATTCTATCTCTAGAATCAGATGCTTTGACATTTCGTTGAGAATTTTTAGATGTTTCAAATAGAACAGACTACATATTACAGATTAATTGACCTTCAGGCCACAATTCAGAAACAAGATTTTACTCAACAGTTTCCATGAGAAGCTGTGACTGTCAGGTTGGATTAAAGGACAAAGTTTTCTTGGTGTGTGTGTGTGTGTGTGTGTGTGTGTGTGTGTGCATGCGCACATTTGATATTTTGTTTATATGATTATTGGTAATTTTTATTTTATCCCAAGATTACTATGTTTGCAGGTGCAATACAAATTTATAATTTCATGAGTTACTGTTTTAAAGAGCAAACAGAAAATTTATCTGTCTATAATTATTCAAAATATCTGGAATTGTGTTGCCATTTGCAACAGCTATGTATCAATTTTATCCACAGAACAGTTTAAGAGTTTATTTATAGTATATTTATTATAATATTACTATTACAAAATGTTTCAGGAGATTAGTGAAATTCAATTGTAAAAATATGCCTTCCATCTTTTGAAATAAAAATATATATTGTACCATCTTATTATGTTTCAAAAGGCTTTGCATTTTAGAATTTATATAAATACAAAAAGAACCCTTCTACACGTTTTATTTATTTTCTGATATTACATAACCAAAGTGAACATATCTTTCTCTTTTAATGAGGCTTTCACTGGTTTTTCTATCTTAAATTATTTATTCCAAAGTTGATGCCATTTCCAAAAAAAAATGCAAAATAAACCACCATAGTTAACAGAAATATAATGATCTGCTGGAAATGAATGAAGACATTTGAGGAGAAATAAACTATGAATGTCACGATGTACTTGAAAGCTTTCCGGCTTTCTGTTACTTAAAAGCTATAGAAGTAAAATAAATATATTCTGAGCATCTTTGGGAAAAAACACTATCAAAGGTAAATGTTAAATTATTGTTTTATTGACATTTGGGATTTGGTAACATAGACAATAAAAATAGGCATATAAGAGAAAAACATTAAGTTCAAAAATAAAATTGGTAAATAAAATAATGTACACATACAAAACAGTCACTAAATTTTCACTAGATGTAATCCCCTTAAGCTGAGTAGTAAATTTAAAAAGATATAATCAGAGTAACAAGAAACTTGCTATAACTGAACAAAAGCCATAGTTTTCAAGGACAAAAAAGCCAGCTGAATAGAGAGTCGCAGAAAATAAGAATACTACATTCTGAATATCACCATCTCTTGATGGGTAACATTATGTTTATCAGTAATAAAAGAAAATTAAATTAATAGTGTTACATCTAGGATTTACTGTTATCCTTGTTGAAGAAACTGAAAAATGGCAATATAAGTGGTTCTTGTTTAGGAACAGGGATATGTATATTTATGTACATAGTGTTCATAGTTTCAATCAGATATCTGTTCTTCAATTGCCAATTATATATCTGTACAGTTAAATAGTAAATATTTGTTTATATGCACAAAATTAAACAGACACAATGGTGGTTACCTTTGATGGGGGTTTAGGAATGTATAAGAACTTAAAAGTAGCATAAATGTAACCTCTAGGGTACTGTTCACATCTATAACATGATTAGAGTAGCGATTATATAATTGTGTTCATTTTGTAAAATCAAAACTAAGTGTGCTCTTATTTGTATACTATATGATACATAAGCTATACTACAACAATAACATTTGCCTAAACATATCTAATGTTATTTTAAAGAGACAATATAGTATGTTAATTGACTAAGCTTATAAAGGGGCCTAGATTGGTTTTGGGAAGAAAAAATTCAGGTAACAGGCCTACAGGACATGGTTGATGATGGTAATGTGAGCGGAAGTAATGAATTATTGAGGTTGAGGCAGCAGAGGAGGCTAGAACCCAATGACTGACGATCCTGAAGGATATTGTAAGCATCTTGACTTGATCAAAGAGAAGAGAATTTTTGAAACTTGAAGACTACTTTATTTCAGCTAAAAAGAAGTGTCCATTATAAAACATTTTCTACACACTTGAGGGACAAAGAGCATAAATATATTATTTCCTTTTAAATATTTATTAATCATCTTAGTTTTCTTCCATAAAATCAAATTTCAAGATGCCAATGATACAGCTAAAAGTATTGAATAATATTGATCACAATGGTTTTAGATGATGAAGCCCTTTCTAGCTGATAATAAATTATTTAATTTTTCATAATTCAAAAAACTTGGAAGTATTTTATCCTCATTATGTATGTTAATTACAACAATATGGAGAGAAATTTATTCAAATATGTTTCTATAACAAAGAAATGAGAACAATTCACTGGCATTTAATGTTCTTAGAAGTGGGAAATAAAATTTGATGCAAGTTTATTGGCTACACTGAATGTTTCCATCACTTGTTAACTATCCGGCCCAACTCATTCGTGTTGCCACGATAACCTCCTGGCTAATGTCCTTGATCACATGCTTCTTTCTTTACATGATTCCATCACAGTTTCAGTGAAATCAAAATGAAGCAGAAAATATCATTGAAAATGAGGCATAGCGATAACTTCTTCCCATGGTATTTCGAAAAGCCTATTTAATAAAGCTGGCTATTAAGGAGTATGTAGGTAATTGCAGGAACTTTAGGAATTAAATATGTTCATATTCTCCATTATCTCCTAAGTGACAGTGAAGATATGAGAATTTACTGGTAAGCCTCATGTTATCACATATTACTATTTCAAGGTCCTAAATTTGCTTTCTACCAAACTGATAGATGTGTTAAACACTAATATTAAAAAGTAGGCTCTTTATTAATTAAAAAAAAAAACTTGCCATAGATACAAATACCAACACTTTAATCGAAATCCTTAAATGGTTTCTCAACTTATTCAGAGTAAGTTTTAAAGTCATTATTATTTCAAGGGTCTATCCCTAATTTATTTGGTCATTTCTTAGCTCTCTGATCTCATCTCTTACTGCTTTTTCCATCGCTCCCTCTGCCTCGATTACACTGACCTCCGCTTTTTCTTCAGACAAGCTAAGGATGCTTCCATGTCAGATCCTACAATTTTACTCCTTCTGCTACCTGAAATTTTCACTTGCTTCACACCAGACAAAAACCACCAGAAATTTACCTAATGTTCAAAGTTAGGTTTATTAGCTTGTTGAAACCAGGGAGAACACACAACAAGGAATCCCTGCGGCATCTCAGTAAAACAGAGATGGAAGGGTTTTATTTTAGCATCTGAACTATCATATAGTATGCAAATAAGAGCACACCTAATTTTCATTTTACAAAATAACACAATTATATAACCACTGCTCTAATGAAGTTATAGAAGTTACCAGTACACTAGAGGTCACATTTATGCTATTTTTAAGTCTTTGTATATTCCCAAATCCTAATCAAAGGTAATCACCATTGTGTCTATTAAATTTTGTGCATATAAACGACATTTATTGACCATTTAACCATACGCATATTTAATAGGCAATTGGAGAACATGTTAATTTGACGGAAGGTTTTAAAAAAGTAGGTGTATTCTAAAATGGATGCTTTAAGGAAGTTCAGATAACTCATCATTTGATATTTTAACACATTTTACATAAAAGAAGAAAAGCATAAAATGGAAGTGTCATTAGTTAAAAAAAGTAGTCATCCATACTAGATGAGAGAGGAAAAAGGGTGTTTAGTAATCACAGAACGTCCTTTGTTCTATCACGGGACAGTCTTGTCTGATTATTATTGTGATTTGTGGCCTTGCCTGAAAACTGTTGATATTCTGTGCAGTTTGTTTCTGTTTATTTGGGAATATTATAACTTAGCTTCTGACAACCAGTTGTCAGCTGTCAACTTCCAGAGAGTTTTCTTTCCTCTCTTCTTTTTGCCCTTCCTTCCTGACTTTCTTTCTCCCTTCTTTCCTTCCCTCCTTCTTTCTTTGCTAACAAATGACAACATATTCATAGCATCAGCCTGAATAATGGAATTTAGTTTCCATAATAAAACACTAAACATATATAATTTTGTTTCTTAAAACCAAACTCAAAATAAAGGAATAAGTAACCTGCCACAGTAGATTACAGTTACGCAGGAATTAGCATGACACCTATCCATCCTTACTGATAGAATCCATTATCTCCTAATGGATCTCCTAAGCTCTATCTCGATGAAATAGAGCTATATTCTAAATTCAGCTGTAAATACCCAGTAGCCTTTCTCAATGCAAATATTCTGTCAAGTTAATCTTCAGAGTCATGAGAGTTTATGTTCAACTTGAGACATTTTGTGGTTTTTTATATGCTCATGAATTCACAAATAAATACAAATAAGGTTACTATAGGAGACCTTAAAAAGTACTTCATATAAGAAGATAAATCTTTCCTTGATTACTTTGTGTTTCTACAAAGTCCTAGCTTCCTAAGACATAAACATTAATATGATACAAAAATAGAGAGTGCTTGATTTTAATTTCTCCTGAAATATTTGCTTTTTACATGCCATAAGTACGAGATCTGCAGCCATCTGTCTTATTATTTCATTCAAAGAATAAAAAGGGCAGGGCACAGCGTCTCATGCCTGTAATACCAGAACATTTGGAGGCTGACGGAGGTGAATCACGACGTCCAGAGTTCGAGACCAGCCTGGCCAATATGGTGAAAACCTGTCTCTACTAAAAATACAAAAGTTAACTGGGCATGATGGCACATGCCTGTAGTCCCAGCTACTTGGGAGGCTGAGGCAGGAGAATTGCTTGAACTCGGGAAGTGGAGGTTGTGGTGAGCCTAGATTGCCACTGCACTCCAGCCTGAGCGACAGAGGGAGACTCTATCTGAGAAAAAAAAAAAAAGGCTTCTCTTATCCCCGACAAGAACTTCAAGAACTAAATGATTGTGACCTGAATGAAAGCAAAGGGTGGAGGGATTTAGAGTTAGAGTCCTGTGTGTTTACATTTCAAAAGGGATTAAACCCTGTTATAAAATTGGAAATAGTTACATATCTGAGAGATTTATTTAAATTTCAAAAGATAAAGACCCAGGATCTTACCTATCTTTTTCAAAGAAAAGAAATTATTTATGTTGAAGAGATTAAAATTATCTCCCTCTCTCAGGAGGAAAAAGGTATACAATGGTCCTTTTCAATATAATGTAAGTAGAGACATTCACATTTCTGCATTCCTCTCCTATAGGAAAAAGAAAAAAAACACCAAAACTGCTCATTCACGTGCTTTTCATCACATTGCCTGAAGGGTGTCAGGCATAGGGAGATCAACGCTGCCTCTTTTATTGCTATGAGTAAATAAAATTTTAACTCTGACTCAAAGACATGGCATTTCTGCTAGCGTCTGTCTACTTTTACATTGTATGCATCGACCTCCTTATCTGTATCTATATTTGTAACTTTCTGTATAATAAATACATGAATATGTAACTGTCCATGTAAGGTAACAGCTCAGGTGCCTTACAGTTTCTGACTTAACTGAAATATAAGTCAGCCTAAACTTTCAATACTTTTAGTTTTCCTATTTAAAACACAAAAATGCTTTACTAGTCCACTTAAGTACAAAGCAGATTCTGTAATATTTCTGAAGTGTTGACATACAGCAGAATCTTTTTAAAATATTCATAAATTGATGCAATAATTATATAAATGCAATAGTTGAAAGGGCATATTTAGAAATTATGCCAATCTCAAAGCTTGATGGCTATCACTTTGGAATCATAACCATAGGTTGCTGCCCACCAGAGCGCCACCACTAGAGCCCTTCTGAAAAACACACCCCTATAGGCCTGTGATCTTCTCTTGGGCTCCCATCCCCTAACCAGGCTGCCTGCCACCTACTGAGACTTCAGCCAGTGACCTGGGAAACAGTCTGCCGCTCCCAATCACAGCCATCAACTAAACCATGGGTGAGCCCAACCCTGGTCATGCTCTATTAGGACACATACATGCTCTCCCAAATGCCATCTAGTAGGCTGTGAACTGGGAAACTAACTACCCCATTCTAACTGTCATGGTACCTGACCACTTCCCACAAGGCCTGAGGTCAGGTCAGCCCAACCATCCAACACCACCACAAACAACACTCAACTACATGGGCTTAAAAGTGGATCCCTCTGCTTTATACAAAGCAGCAGTGCTACCGCATCACAGAACAAGAAAGCCAGAAAGTTACTTGTATCATGCCAAGTGACAGAAGCTCTGCCCCTAAACCATCCTCATGGAGAGTCATAAAACAAGTATTTCCGGAGGCTCTTAACCATATTGCAATCTGGAGACAGACTACAGTGTGTGTCTGAAATAGGAGTCACAAGTCCCAGGACATGGGAGGGTAGCAGTCCAGGTCACTGCCTGTCTAGGACAAGGAACTGGTGCAACCCCCGACTCTTATAGAGATGTCAGTGCATTTCACCAGGAGCTCTTCCCAGCCACCTCAGCAAGGCTTGTGCCTGTGCTTACTACAGGGGTCCTTGTGGGCAAAGTGGGGGCTCCAGTTCTTCGTAGCTGTGTCTCCCCAGTCCCTGTAGAACAGGAAGCTCAGGACGCTGAGAACTCTACTGACTAGACATCTGCCTGCACTACAGTTAGCTCTCACCTGTGAGCACAATGAGCATCATCTACGGACCTATAGGTTGAAACACATAGCCCAATGTAAAACCTACTGACAGAAATGAAGAGGGCTATCGAAGCGAACCCACAAGACACTACCTAACATACTCTACAGTCATAACCCTTGGTTGGGGGGTGGGGGTGGAGAGAAAAGAAAAAAAAATTATATTGGCAAAGAAAAAAATCTATCTGCACAAAAATAAGTACAAAAATTAGAAGTGCCAGCCTCTCCAGATAAAAAGAAACCAGCACAATAATTCTAACATCATGAAAAATCTGCATGTTATGATATTACAAATGGATCACACTAGCTTTCCAGTAATAGTCCCTAACCAAAATGGAAACCCAGGAAGGACAGATAAACAATCAAAGGAGGGATTGCAAGAAAATTTACTGAGATCCAAGACAAGGTTGAAAATTGACACAAATAAATTTCTAAACCAATCCAGGGAACAAAGAATAGATTAACTTGTTAAAACGAAATCAGTCAGAGCTGCTGGATTAATAAACTTACTTAAGGAATTTCAAAATGCAATTAAAAGTTTTATCAATAAACTAGACCAAGCAGGAGAATGTCAGAGCTGGAAGTTCAGTTTTTTCCACTTGCACAGTCAGGCAGGCTCCAAGAAAAAAAAGACTTTTTTTTAAAAAAAGACAAATTCTTTCAAAAATATGGAATTATGTAAAGCCACTACACCTAAAATTTATTGACATTTCTGAAAGAAAAGAAGAAAAATTAAACAATTTGAAAATATATTTGCAAGAATAATTCAAGAAAACTTCCCTAATCTTCCTAGGGAGGAATACATCCAGACAGAAGAAATTCAGAGAACAACAGTGAAATACTATACAAAACACATATCACCAAGCACATAGTCATAAGATTGTCCAAGGTCAATGCTAAAGAAAATTATCTTAACAGCAGCTAGAGAAGAGAAAGCTCAGATCACATACAAAGGGAACCCATCAGGCTAAAAGCACATTTCTTAGCAGAAACTTTTCATTAGACAAGCCTTACAAGAGATCCTAAAGGGTGTTCTAAATGTGGAAATAAACAAACAAAAAAAAATGGCACTTGCCGCCATAAAATCACAATTAAGTACACAGCCCACACACCCTCTAAAGTAACTATACAATTGAGACAACAAAGCAACAATCTTTGACAGGATCATAATCTCACATACCAATATTAATATTTAACGTAAATGGGCTAAATTTACTCAAAGGGCAAAGAGTCGCAAGTCAGATAAAAAACAAGACTATCCCGTTTTTTAAAGAGACCTGTCTGTCTACAAGAGACCCATCTCACATGCAGCGACATCCATAGGATGAAAGTAAAGGGCTGGAGAAAGATCTATCACACAAATGGAAAATTTAAAAAAAGATGTTTGTTCTTATATCAGATAAAACAAACGTTAAGTGAAACATGGTAATAAAAAAGAAAAAGGAAAGAAGAAAGAGTAATAAATGGTTTGATGCAAAAAGAAGACTTAACTATCTTAAACACATGCAAAACCAACATTGGAGCACCCAGATTCAGAAAACAACTACTTCTCGACATAGAAAAAGATTTGAGCAACCAGACAATAATAGTAGGGAACTTCAAAACCCTACTGAAAATATTAGACAGATCATTCAGGCAGAAAACTAACGAAGAACTTCTGAACTTAAATCCAACATTTGACCAATTGGAGCACATGAACATCTGCAGAATAGAATACTATACCTATCAACCACAGAATATATATTTATCTCATTTGTATGTTGAAATATGTGGTTTATGTCTAATAAACCACATGCTTAGACATAAAGTAAGGCTCAATAAGTTGAAAAATATTAATCATGCCAACCATACTCTTATACCACAATGAAATAAAAATAGAAATTGATAACATGAAGATCTCTCAAAACCACACAATTGCATGGAAATTAAGCAAATTTCTCCTGAATGAATTTGGTGTAAATAACAAAATTAAGTCAGAGATTTAAAAAAATATGTTTAAAATCAGTAAAAACAGAGAAAAGACATACCAAAATCTCTGGGATGTGGCAAAAGCAATGTTGAGAAGAAAGTTTATAGCACCAAATACTTATGTCAAGATATTAGTAAAATCTCATATTAACAATTTAACATCACACTTAGAGGAACTAGAAAAACAAGAAAAAAACTAAGCTAGAGCTAGCAGAAGGAAAGAAATAGCGAAAATCAGAACAGAATTGAGCAACATTGAGACACCACTATCCATACAAACAAATCAATGAAAACAGAAGTTGGTAATTGAAAGAATAAACAAGAGTGATCAATTGTTAGCCATATCAACAAAGAAAAAAAGAGAAGATCCAAAAAGACAATCAAATGAAAATATGACATTACAAACAATTTTACAAAAACAAAAAATTCCACAGACTATTATGAACATCTCTATAAACATAGACTAGAAAATATAGAGAAAATGAATTAATTTCTGGACACCTACAACACCCACAAGATTGAAGCAGGAAAAACTTAAAACCCTGTGTAGACCAATATCAAGTTCCAAGGTTGAATCAATAATCTTTAAAAAGCCTACCAACAAAGAAAAGCCTCCAATCAGATGAATTCACAGCTGAATTTTACCAGACATACAAAGAAAAGCTAATCCTTTTCTACTGAAATTATTCCAAAATATAAAGGTGGAGAGACTCTTCCCTAACTTATTTTATGAAGCTGACATCATTCTGATGCCAATATCTCACAAAAAACAACAACAAAAAAAGAGAATTACAGGCTAATATCCCTGATGAACAGAGATGCAAAAATCCTCAACAAAATACTAGTAAGCTGAATTTGGAAGCACAGAAAAATTAATTCAACATGATCAGGTAGGTTTTATTCCCAGGAGGCTTGGTTCAACATATACAAATTGATAAATTTAATTCACTACATGAACAGCATTGAAAACAAAACCTTATGATTATCTCAATTGATGCAGAAAAGGCTTTTGACAAAAAACAACACGCCTTCATGATAAGGAAAACCCTCAACAAATTAGGCATCAAAGGGACACAATAATAAGAGTCATGTATGACAAAGCCACCGGCAACAGCATACTGAACGGCATAAGTTGTAAACATTACCCTGAGAACTGGAACAAGATAAGAATGCTCACTCTCACCACTCCTATTTAACAAACTACTGGAAGTCCTAGCTAGTGTAATCATGCATGAGATAGATTTAAAAGGCATCAGAATAGAAAAAGAAAATGATTCTGTACCTACAAAACCCTAAAGACACCAGCAAAAGCCTCCTGGAACTGATAAACAACCTAAGTAGTTTCAGGATACAAAATCAATATACAAAAATCAGTCTACAAGAGGAACTGTGAAAAATTCCTGAACGAAATCATGGATGACACAAACAACTGAAAAAGTATTTCCATGCTCATCAGTTGGAAGAATCAGTATCACTAAGATGTTCATACTACACAAAGCAGTCTACAGATTTAACACTATTTCTATCAAAATACAAATGTTATTCCTCACTGAATTTGAAATGTCTATTCTAAAATTCATATGAAATGAAAAAAGAGGCAGCCATCACCCAAGAAATCCCAAGCAAACAGACAAAGCTGGAGGCATCATGTTATTTCAACCTCAAATTATACTACAAAGCTACAGTAACCAAAACAGGATGTTACTGATAAAAGAGCAACAACAACAAAACAGACACATAGCCTAATGGAACAGAATGGAGAACCCAGATATAATGCCACACACCAACGACCTTCTGATCTTCCACAAAGTCAACAAAAAAGAAGCGAGGAAGGGATAGATAATTAAATAAATGGTGCTGGGATGACTGGATACCATACGCAGAAGAGTAAAACTGAACCACTACTACTCACCCTTTGCAAAATTTAACTCAAATACATTAAAGGCTTAAATGTAAGTGCTAAAAGTATATTTAAAAAAAAAAAACCTGGAAGAAAACCTAGGAAATACCCTTCTTGACGCTGGCCTTTGCAAAAAGTTTGTGTACTAAGCCCTCAAAAAAAACTTCAACAAAAAATTACAATTGGGACTTAATTAAATTAAAGAGCTTCTGCATAGCAAAATAAATCATCAGTGGAGTAAAGAGAAAACCTACAGAATGGGTGAAATATTTGCATGCTATGCATTTAGTAAAGGTCTATTATCCAAAATCTATAAGGAATTTAAACAATTCAAAAAGCCGAAAAAAAAAATCACATTAAAAAACTTGAACAGACACTTATCAAAAGTGGTACAAGCAGCCAACAAACATAAGGAAAGGTGCTCCACATCATTAATCATCAAAGAAATGCAAATCAAAGTCACAATGAGATACTATCTCACACCAGTCAGGATGGCCATTATTAAAAACTCAAAAAAAAATAACATGGTAGCAAGGCTGGGGAGAACAGGGAACACTTAGACACTGTTGGTAGGAATGTAAGTTAGTTTGAGAACTGCGGAAAGCAGTTTGGAGATTACTCAAGGAACTCGAAGCAGAGCTACCATTTGACCCAGCATTCCCATTATGGGGTATATACCCGAAGGAAAATAAATCATTCTACCAGAAAGGCACATGCACTTCTATCTTCATTGCAGCATTATTCACAATAGCTAAGACATGGAATCGACCTAGGTGTCCATCGATGGTGGACTAGATAAAGAAAATGTGGTGCATGTGTGCTGCAAAATATGCAGCCATGAAAAGGTGTTAGATCCTGTGTTTTGCAGCAACATGAATGAAGCTGGAGACCATTCCCCTAAGTGAATTAATGCAGGAACACAAGACGAAATACCACATGTTCTCACTTATAAATGGGAGCTAAACAGCGGGAGCACACTGACCAAAATATGGGAACAATAGTCGCTGGAGACTACAGGAGGTTGGAGTGGAAAAGAAGACAGGGCAAGGGCTGAAAATCGTCCTATTAGACACGATGCTCACTTCCTCAGTGATGGGATCAATCATAACACAAATCTTTTTATTAGACAATATGCCCATGTCACAAACCTAGAGGTGTACCCCCTGAAATAAAAACCCATACATTTTTGAAAGAAAAACTATAAGCAAATATGCATTTATGTTCTTCAAACTGCGGTCTTTTTACAACATATTATAACATTATTCATAAAAACAGCCACCTTCATTTTCTGTTGTATCATCAATTTTTATTTTGATGGTTTTTGTTTCACTTTTGAAAACTTTATTCCTCATATTAAATGGTTGAATGGTTTCGTAAATGTATATTATGCATTGCATATACAGATATCACACCATTGCATTCTCAAGGAAAAGAAAATAAATTACTTATTTTCTATAAAATATGGTATATATTTTCTAATAATTATATATATAACATGATGCACAAATTATTATAAATGTAGGCATTAAAAGACTATTATCTGTTGCAACAATGAAGATATCTTAAATTCATGAATTCCAAGTTCTAATGTTAATTTAAAAAAAAAAAATAAATTGCAGACTTTTAATTACTTATTAGTTATCCACATTACTATGGTATAATGTATCGAATAACACATCAAGTAATTATGCTTTATAAGATACTTATAATTATATTCATAATTAAATTATAACCTTATCAGAATGGAAAAAAACATTCCATTGTTATATAGAAATTATTCACCTTTAGATAATCCTTTGTAATAGATCAATTCATATTATTTCATTCTAAGACTTAGTGGATTTTTAAAACCCAAATAATTAGACATATATAAATTTCTTTTTGCTTAATTGTTTGTGTGTTTTCGATTAGCACATTATTCTCATCCTTTAAAAATTTTATTTACATAAACAGAAAATAATCATCCTACTAAGAATTAACTTTTTACCTAGAAAATAGCTAATATAATACCAGCACCAGTAGGTTGACTATAGAAGCTACTAAAATTAGCACCTACAACTATGGTTTCTCTCTGCTAAGGCAAACAAACACTGTGCCAAGAGACAAAATTTAGCTTGATTTTATCTTTTGGAGCTGCATGGATGTAGCAATTATTATTGACATTGCTTTTGGAGCTGCAAAGATGTGGCTATTATTACTGACATTGCTCTTCAACATTCTTATAGTATAAAAGACCTGAGGATTACCTTTAAAGAAACAGCAATAGATTTTGTAATACCATATGAAATAGATTGAACAATGACTGCAATTGTACATATTGATAAATACCTCAGTTTGGCATTCTAAGGAGGAATGTCTATTAATTAGGTTATTCTAAAAATCATTTTAGATAGATATAAAGAAATATGATTTTCTTTTAACTTCTTCAAATAATTTAATTATTGATAACATGGGTAATTATAAATTATTCCCAAATTTATACAATAAATCCAAAATTTCAGATGCAATTTATAACTTTTAGTGTTGGATTTTCTTTTCAGGGATCAATTCCTATTATGCTACATAAATTCAAATAACTTTAATCTAATATTATTAGAATTTTAACACTCAGATAATCTCAGGTTAGAAGACAAATAAAAGGGAGAAACAATTATGAAACACGACAAGGCTGGAAAGAAACTGATGGTATTTCATTGGAATGAGAAATACTGGTATTCACCTTTCTAAAGAATGTATGATTCCCCTGCATTAAAGTTTTTCAAAGGTTGAACCTCCAGCATTATTTACAAATTGGTGTTGATTCTCTTCAGGAATGACCCGTGCTGTCTCTCATTGACTCCAGGCATATAATGAGAATTAGTGTCCAATGATTTCCACACAGGGAAGCACAAAGGCAATTCCCGAAAGAGACAGCCTATTCCCTGAAAGTTTTACAAGATCTATTGACAGAAAGTGTGATAATCTCTATTGGCAGAAGTCTGGGAAGCATATACAGGTAAGCGTGGATTTTAAATTTGAAGACAGAAGTCTTGATTTTGTTGAATCTATTGACATGGTGTACCTGATTGAGAATAAGAATTTAAGATGTTGGCTCAATCATCTGGGACTGGTTTGCGAGTCTCTTAGATGGGCTAATTTACACCTGGATTCAATGACTGCCTCCATTCATTGATGTTGCTATGTAGGTATCTCCCTGATTTTCTATAGGGAGTAAAGTCTAAAGACTGAATGCTCAGAAGAGTGGGAATAATGGATTCAGCCACTCCAATTCTGACTACAACATGTTTGTTGATGAGAAAACAATTAGGCACACGCAATTCTGAAACGTTTTACAGTGTACCATATTCCAATATGGTGCGACTGGTCTCGACTCTAAATATCACAATGTTGAGGAAAAAAAAAAAAAAAAAAAAAAAAGGAAAGGCTGAAAAATTCTTTAAGATTAAAGAAAAGTCAAGTCATGTGAGAAATGAATGTGATATGTGTTCCTGGATTAGATCCAAGATTTTTTTTAAATCTCTATGTGGCTCTCTTGGAACATCAGTAAAATTTTACTATAATTTGTCCATTAAGTCATAGCATTGTATTAATAGCAAATATTTTGAATTTGAAAATTTTACATTGGTTGCCTAAGAGTATGCTCTGCACTTACAAAATATAAACTCTCTGTGGCTTAAAAATTCATGACATCTGCAATTTACTGTCAAGTAATTCTGGAAGTTCACAGTGCCAGAGCCTTCTTTCTGGTTCATTTTGTTGAAGTGCCCTGCAATGGGCTGTAGAAGTAAGTGACTTTTTTCTAGTCTCCAAGAAATCCCTATGTCTATTTCCCAGGGTTATCATGTCCTAGGGCAAAGGAATTATACAAATGCAATGCTATTGTTGAATATTATCTTTAAAAAGACCTTCATTCCTGGAGACTTAAATAACATTATTGTACTTTGGGTAAAGTCTTGGGAGGTCAGAAATTAAATTTTTCCATAGTCATCTCATAATGAGTTGACTGGGGTTCTGGAAACTTGATATTTACTCTCCCAGTTCCACTTGGGAATTAGTATAATTAATCACTGATAAAAGAACTATGTTGGTTCCTTAACCGACGACTTGAGAGATAATATTGTAAGAAGACCCACGATGAAATCCCCTGTAACTGTCCTCTCACCCTACAAAGACAGGAAGCAAAAATAAGTAAGTAATACATTCCTTAGACTATTAGAGATTAGTGCTGGCCAAGCACTTGAAATTTGTAAAGATTGTTTTCCTACAACATATATTTACCTCTGATTGGCTAGTACAAAAGCCAGATTGTCTATAGAGAAATATTACATATAATTACAAAATCAGGTGTTGATGCTGTTCATCAGCCCATCACAACTGCATTACTGGATTTATTACCAATCCTGTAGAAAGTCATCACAGCTCTTTGCATTTGCCATGCAGTTACTGACCTAGCAAGTGGTTTCTTTTCCATAATTATGAGTAAAAATAATAAGTCAGATGTATTGTTTTACCCAGTTTAAATATTTGGAAGGATTTACCACACTGCACAGTATACACTAATGAAAGGCTTTCACATGAAGGTAATCAATACAGAGCAGTGAAATAAAGTGAATGCAGGCCAGCATAGAGAGCCTCAGAGGCATTTAAATGGCCCAAAGTCCTCATAGTTCCATCTTTGCATGCAGGTGGAATTAGACTCTGTCTCAAATCCCCAAGAATTTTAACAGGAATATTGACTTAAAGAATTCCAAGGAGCTTTCAATGTGAGAACCTCAGAAATAACCTTAGTCAATAATCAAGTTGTGCTTGTCAACCACATAGGCTAGTTGGAAGCCATTTTTTGTACAGAATATCCACTCATTTATTCATTCATTCACTCCACCTAAGCCCTACTCCATGAAGTTGACAAACCTCAGTGATCACTTTTGCAATTTACCCTCAGGTAGGTTCAGGAACTTTTTTTTTTTGCCTTTTCTATACACTTTTTTAAAGCTATCTCTTTCTTAAGGTAGCACTGTATTTGGTTTGCTGATATTTTATTTGGTGACATTTGTTCATAGTCAATATCTTTACATGTAATTAAATTATCTAATAGTATTTCAATTATTATATCACGTTGACATTTATGTAAAATCTGAGTTTTTTCTGACTTCCAGGCTGTTATGTATTACCATTTACCACCTAACTCCAATAAGCATTAAGCAGCCATTCAAAACAGCATTTTCCTCAATATTAATTATCTCTATCTAAAATACCCTTCTTTCTATTTCTCTATTTTGAGGAATAGCACACTGAAAAGCCCACTCCATAAAATTGGCTCTAATGCTCAACTCTTTCTTTCTTCTACACGCCATTCAATCTACTCTCTTTAACACTCTGATTCCCCTCTAGTAGCTGAAGTCCCTGGATGAAAAGTATTCCCTCAATAACTTAATGGGACAAACTCTAACAGGGCTTGTAGCAACATGGGATATTTTCTTAATCTCAAGATGAAAAAAGTAAATAAAGATAGATTGTAAAAAACTGGAACTGCTTTGAATTAACACTTTCTCAAAGTCATATATGAGTATTTTAACCAAATCTGAATTTTTTTTCTCTTCAGGATTTATATTCCATATGATATTTCACATAATGAGACATCTTGGCATTACAGATAAGGCATAACTCTTTTCTTCTAACTATTGTTTACATACAGGACACAATCTAAAATGTGAAATACAGGAATACAAAGATAATGAAAATATAGAATAAAATTATTTTAAGATAATAAAGCATTTGTTAATCTACATAATTGAATATATAATAAAAAGAGACAGTAATAAAAAGGGACATGTGCATACGTAGCCACATGGATGGCTCTCAAAAGCAGCATGCTCAGTCGAAATGAAAAATCACCTACATTCTGTATAATTCCATTTATATCACAGTGTGGAGAAGGTTAAACTAAAGGAACTGAAATGGGATCAGTAGCTACAACTGGGAAAAGGTAGGGTGAGATGCTCACTACAAAGGGAAGTGGAGGAATGTTTTTGCAGGTGAAGAAATTGTTCCATAATTTATCCTTGTAGTTGTCAAAACTCATTGGATTACACAACTTAAAAGAGTCAATATTGCTGTTGGTAAATTATCCTTCAATAAGCTTAAAATAAACAAAAGACTAGAATGGTATTGCATGTTTTCATTGGTGGCCTGTTATTTCAGCTAAGGAAGAAAGATTTGTGAAACACCATTTAATATTTGTATATATTATATATGTAATATGAAATGTGTATTTCATATACATGATGTATGCAAATAAATTCATGTTTTCAGACATATTTGACACTATAGAACCCCATTGTATTTCCCATTTTCTGGATTATTATCTTTTAAGCCTCTATATCAGAGTTAGCAAGATTTCTTGATTTAAACTCCTGTATGACTCTCTTGTATGTACGACCATTTATTTCTGCCCCCACTGTGTCTACCTAGTTCTCCACGCTGCTGTCTCTCCACCAGCTTACTTCAAATGTCTGTTGACAGCTCTGTCTGTCTTCAGTATTTCTCATCTTCGATCTATGGAACCAGAATTTGACTTTCTGAAACAAAAATTTCAACACAATGTCCCCTAACATGGAAAATATGTGAATGAGTTCTGATTGCTTTTAGATGAAGAGTGGATTCCATAACAAGATCTCCATGATTGGAATTATATTTTCTATTCCTCTCTCTCTGAACTCAACATTTTAGCCAGATTCAACTGTTCATAGTTACTGAAATATGAAATACTCTCTCATGACATAGACTCAAAAAAGCTGATTTCTTTTTATAGTGACCTTTCTCCATGCCACTTCTTTCTTTCTTTACCTAATTCTTACTCATATTTCCTATTTTACTCACAATGTCATGTCTTTCAGAAAAAGCTTTTCTGATGCCTCCCAACTAGTGTTAGGAATACCTCTATATACATGTGTACCATCATTCTCTTTATTTCACTGAAGCATGTGTCATACCATATTATGATGATATCTGTACCTCTACTGGTATCAACCCCATAAGGTTAGAGTCCATGAATATACTCTTAATATATGGTCCATAGTAAGTTCTCAATAATTGTTAAAATAATTAACATATAACTATTTGAAATTGCCTTTAGAGTTTGTTAGAAAAAAATCTTAGATAAATTAAATTAATAAAGTTTAATTGAGCAAAGAATGATTCTCTAATTGTGCAGCCTCCCCAGCCATAATAGGTTTGAAGAGATAGTGTCTTGCCACATGGATGGATAAGATTTATGAAAAGAAAACGGAAAGTGATGTACAGAAAACAGAACAGAGTTACAGAAACAGCCTGATTGGTTACTACTCAGTGTTTGCCTTCTTTGAACTGTTTGAACAGTTGGACACTGTGAGTGGCTGAAGTATGTCTTATCTGATTGGCTGAAACTTGGCTACTTGTTACAAGAGTAGGTTACAGTCTGGTTACATGTCCAGTTAGGTCACAGTTCACTATGTGTAAAGAAACCTTTAGGCGAACCTTACAAAAGGCAGATTTAGACAAAACTTCATTTAACAGTACATCTGAACCTCAGTAACTAAGATGACACTGTTTCTATAGATACATTTTAGATTTAAAAAAATCCTATGAAGTAATGATACTGCTTATGTAAAGAGATTGCAATGGCTTGGCACAGTGCTTCAGGCCTGTAATCCCAGCACTTTGAGAGGCCAAGGCAGATGAACTGCCTGACCTCAGGAGTTCAAGGCCAGCCTGGATAACATGTCATGGAGACACCCCAGATCTACAAAAAATACAAAATTAGCTAGTCTTCATAGTATGTGCCTTTTGTCTTGCTTACTCAGGAGGCTGAGGTGGGAGGACAGTTTGAGCCCAGGAAGTCGAGACTGCACTGAGCTGTAATCATGCCCCGGCAGTACAGCCTGGGGGCAGAGTGAGACCCTGTGTCCAAAAAATAAAAATAAGTAAATAAATAAAAGAAGTTGCAAGACACACAATTTATCAGGAATTGCTAAGAGAGTAGATCTTGTGTTCTCACCACACACACACACACACACACACAAACACATACAACACACAGTGGATATGTTAATTAGTTTGATTTTAGTAATCATTTCACAATGTATATGAAGATAAAAAATTAGCTTAATGTATTCTAAATTTAAAATTTTTTACATTTTCAACATATAAATAATTTTTAACTATTTTTTGTTCAATTGAGAATTTTAATGTACATTCAGAAACACAATGATCTGTATTTTGCAACATTTTTTTACTCCATCCACTTTAAACACCACAGCAGTCCCTAAAACAGAAAAGATTCCCAGGAGAGGATATACTGCTGTCAGTGGTGTTTCGCTCTTGTCCTAATCCTTGCTAAACCAGTTATCTAATTAACATTTCAAACAAAGATCCCAAAGGATAGGTTCAAAGTACAGTCTACTTTTCTTCAAAGGGGAAATCCACTATTATCCCGCAAGAATAAACTTTTTATTTTCCTAGACATTCTTTAAAATGCTGCATTGGCTTTTGTCTTCTTTCTGGTTCTCTTTTTCCTTTTTAAACACAGTCACAGACCTGAATTTGCAGCCTCCTCTATGACTTATACAGTGAGTTGCATGTTTCAGAACAGTTGTATATAGATGAATTAACAGATCCAATTTAATTCCCCAAAAAGGTTTCAAAAAAATAACTTTGCTGTGTCCTAAAATGTAACTGGTCTTTGTTATCAGACAAAACCTATTTGATAATGCTATGTTTTAAATGATAGATTTTTAATTTTTTTCCAAAATTTCTAATATAATACCAATACCAAATTAAGAATTGTGGAACAAGTGCCATCAAGGTTATAAAATCAGACTGTCAGACTATCTCTTTTTAAATTTGCATATCAAAAACAATGAATTAGTAAAACACATTTGATAAATGTTAAACTTCCATAAACAATGTAGACATTTTATCTATGATAAGAACAGGATTTATTAATATTATGAGAAATTGGGAACCCTTTAAAATAGTTTTAAACATTTTGGCCAAAAACGGTTGATACAACACCTATGCAAAGATTAATATTTTGATATTTAAAAATACATTAAATATTTAAAGGATTAAATTACAAATGCGATTACCTAGAAGAATTTCATATGGAATGTTAATTTATCTAGTTACTTATGGGACAAAAGGAGGTAAATGGCATGGATTGCATACGTTTAGCTCTTCTTGTGTAGATATTTCAAAAGAAATATATATAATCCCTTGGGAATGGAGAACTGACAACTCTTTTTGAAGTTTCTTTTTTCTCTTTATATTTATTTGTGTTGATCATCAAGGGCTGACCTACATTTATGCCACTGACAGCATTCTCACAGATACTAGTTTGAACTAAAAGTTCATTTTTCCAGAGGTCACATTCATGATGTATTTTTGGTTAATGCTGCTGGAGGTCGTCACTCAAAATATGCTTTTAAAATTCTTCTATGTTCTATATTGTAAGACTCTGTGATAACGACAGAGTGGCTTTGTATGCTTTGGCCTAATCAAAGTCCTTTCGATTAAACATTATGAATATCTTGACTATTAATGTATTTTAATGCAATAAGGTGCATTAATTATAGATCTCCAGATTATCTCTTAATATCTCAAAAATTTAAAATATGAGAGACGGATAAATATGGAAACAGAAAAAGAGAGACAGAAAAAAAAGAAAGTTGGAATAAAGAGGTCCATAATAATATGCTGATATTAGCCATTGGACATAGGGAAGATAGCCTTTTAGAGTAAGCTGTAAATCAACACATAATCAACTTAACCAGAGGTATTCTATCACCTAAAAGTGTAAAAGAAGATATCATGGTAACTAATATTCAGTGCAAATAGAGTGAATCTATTAAAACTAACCTAATAACAAAACCTGAAGGCTGCTCTTGCCAGTACTTAAGTAGCTGCAGTGCTAATCAAAGACAAATGAGGCCAGGAAGATGTAATACTTTTCCCTTCATTATTTATTTCACATTCATGAAGATGAATTCTTACACTAATGCTGATTTGGACCATCTAAAACTGTGGTTCTAAAACTTTAGCATGTATTAGAATAATTCAGAGCGCTCGTTACAGCACAGATTCTGGCCGTGTAACCACTGACATACCATTTAATTCTGATTCAGTTGCTGATTCATTCTGATCCATCTAGATTAGCAGAGCCTGAGAACTGGATTTCCTCTCAAGTCTTCAGGTACTGGTTTGAGAACCACTGATCTAAACCATGTAAATCAGCCTACAGATTATAATTTATCAGCAAGAAAGCTTGAAACTCCATTGAGTTCACTTACAGAGAAAAATCATGTTTGCCAGTTGATAGAAAAAACAAGCTGCCTCGACTTTTGTATTCTTACTGGTGGAAAAAACAAAACACCAATTAGTATTCTGGTTTTATACATCAACTTTTGAGAATTTGTTAGCTTGAGTCATCTGCAAGATTATTCAAATTGGGGATCTAAACAGATCAATTTTGTAGGCTGCACAGCCTACTCAAAAAGATATGTGGCCTTTATGCTGGCCTTTCCAAGTGCCGGCCCACACATTAAATTTCCAACATAGTAACTTCAGTATTCTCTGAGTAGCATTTCTCTTCCAAAAATTGGCAGAAATAAAACAATTTTTATAAACCAGAGATATTATCAAAACTAATTTCATTTTACATTCTAAGTCCTTGGTTATTTCAACAATATAACAACCCTAAGGTATTTGTCAGCATTTTTTCCTTCACCCAGGTTAAAAAATAAAGTCAGTAAGTCCCTTAAAGATACAGAAAATGCCTAATCCAAGTAGCTTATTTTTCTGATACATTTTAAATCTAAAAAATTTGGAACTGTTTTATGAGTTTTTATATGGAACCTGTTGTTTAATTTTGCATACCATCAAGACTTTACCTTGATTTTGTAAGTCTGGTGCAAGATAGCATGCACATGAAGGAAAAAAATGTTAAATTGGACCTGAAGTTAAACAAGCATTTGAATATTTATACCTAAAATTATTTTATTCAAAATACCTGAGATTCAAATACATAATATCATGTGATACCTTCTTGCTATTTAGAATAAAAAATATTATTTTAGAAATATATCTAAGCTTGAGAAAATAAATAGCACTTGTCAGTGATATTTACCATCTGGGCACACACAGTCACATACACATATACATACAAGAGGTTCCTATTATGAACCCAAAACAATATTATTTTATATGGAACATTCTTTCTCTTAATCCTTTAAAGATGGGAAACAATTCTTATGCAAAAAAAAATATATAAATATAATTATAATTTTTAGTTTATATGTGTATGTAACACTAGAGTGATTACACATAATTTTTGTCTATATCAAAATGTCTAATTTCTTAAGTGAACAACAAAATATGTATTTATTAATAAACTGGGCATAAACTGTTTTAGGTAGCTAGAATCAATTGCATTTCAATTCTGATGCAATATATATTTTTCTACACTACAAAAATAGAAATTAGGAGACAATTGTTTGCCCTCCTCTCTAGCTCTCTCCCTAAATCAAAAGCAGCCTTGGCATTTCCAGCATCACTCAATAGTCTTACTCTCCCTGGTTTGTTCATTTATTGGTTGACCCATTGTAATATTAAGTTACAGGTATATGTTTTTGATAAAGTTATGTAGACTTGGCTTTAGTAAGGTCCTTCCAGAAATGTGAAGAACTAAATCTATCTGCGGAGCATTAAAAAAAAAAAAAAGCCTATATCCTGTAATCTCAGCACTTTGGGAGGCTGAAGCTGGCAGATCATGAGGTCTAGGGATTGAGACCATCCTGGCAAACATGGTGAAACCCCATCTGTACTAAAAATACAAAAATTAGCTGGATGTGGTGGTGTGCACCTGTAGTCCCAGCTACTCAGGAGGCTGAGGCAGGAGAATTGCTTGAGCTCAGGAGGTGGAGGTTGCAGTGAGCTGAGAGCACGCCACTGTGCTCCATCCTAAATGAGAGTGAGACTCCTCGTCTCAAAAAAAAAGCCTATATAACAATCGTAAAGACCAAAAGAAAGCTTCCCCTTTGCCATCTTCCTGAAAACATACTGACAATAGAAGAAAAAGGCACACAAATGTATTCAATGTACATACACATGAAAGAATCACAGGAGGATAATTATCCAATAAGCTAATATAAGCTAATAAGCTAATATACATGTATGTATATTCTTCTTAAAAGGGGAAGAGGAGATGGCCATTTTGAAATGTAGCGAATAATTTTTAGGGGGAATAAATGAGTCTAATGCTCAGAGAGTAGTTAATACATAATTGTCTTGGGGAATTCAGTGGGACCAGAGAACAGAGTTCATTTGAGTTTTGGGTGTAGTGTTAAATTTTCAGTTTTTTCCTCTGTGATCTGAGTTTTAATCTTCTCTGGTTAAATTTCAGGGAGGGGATTGAAGGCAATTGTGTTCCTCTTTGGTGTGTCTGGTTTCTAGTTAGATAAGGAAACTTCAGAGAACAGCCTCATTCCTTACTTGGGGAGAGAGAGGACTGAGAGGCAGGAGAGAGAGGGAAGAGACACCTCCAGGCTACCGCTTTAGTTCAGCACATCCAAGTGCCATATTTCAAGTTATTGTTTTCTGAGCCCCAACACAATAAAAAAGTTCTAAAGATTTTCACATAAAAGCTTTTCTCTGATCTACTTAAGAAAACCTGACTAACTTATTTAATTGGGTTACACAAATGTTTGCAACCTTTTTTATGTGTTGTAAGTCACCGAATGGGTTCTTCTTACCAGCTGCCCAGACAGAGCCGATCATGACTTGAGAACTGCAATAGAGAAAGAGTAATTCATGCAAAGCCAGCTATATGGGGATCAGAGTTTTATTATTATTCAAATCAGTCTCCCAGAAGATTCAGAAATCGGGGTTTTTATGGATAATTTTTTTGGGGGGGCACCAGTGAGTTGGGAGTGCTGATTGGTTGGGAGGGAGATCAAATCATAGGGAGTCAAAGATGCCCTCTGGCACTGAGTCAGTTCCTTGGTCCAGGCCACAAGAGCAGAGGAGCCAGTTTATCGACCTGGGTGGTTCCAGCTTATCCATTAAGCTCAGGGTCTGCAAAGTATCTCAAGCAGTGATCTTAGGTCTTTCAATAGTGATGTTGTCCTCAGAAACAATTAGGGGAGGGCCAGAATTTTGCAGCCTCTGTAATTTGCATAACTCCGTAATTTCTAATTTGTTGGTCCTACAAAGGCAGTCTAGTCTCCAGGCAGGAGGAAGGATTCTTTCGAGAAAGGACTGTTATCATCTTTGTTTCGAATGTATTTCTTAAGTGTATTTGATAGATGTCTCATCACTCTCTAAAATATAAAAAGACAAGCTGTGCCCCGATCACCTTGGGCACATGTTCTCAGGATCTCCTGAGGGCTGTGTCATAAACCACGGTCATTCATATTTGGCTTAGAATAAATCTCTTCAAATATTTTACAAAGTTTAACTCTTTTCCACAACAAGACAGTAGTTTGTTAAAACAAACAAACAACAACAAAATATATTCCTAAAAATTGTTCACAGCTCCACTGGGTAATATGAATTTGGTTCAATCTTCTCCATGTAGGCAGTTTTTAATGTTTTTTTTTTAATAGTTCTGAAAAAGATAAGATACACACAGGAGAAGATATACGCAAGAGCTAAATGCAAAGCAAAAATGTAAGCTACACACCATAAGCTAATAGAAGTCTGTTTCCCTTAAAAATTTCGTATCAGTACATGCTAAAATTTCTTGAGAGAGATCATTGAGAAATGAAATGAACCAAGAAAAAGATTCAATTCTACTACTAAGGTAAGCAAATATATCAGAATGAGCATAATTCAATCTTACATTTAATTTTCACTACAGAAAAACCTAAAGGGTATTTATTTCTGTCTCCAGATTTTTAGAAAAAAACTAAACCAAACTGAAAGAAAGAGGAGAGAAAAAAATTCTTTGATTAAACCTGCTGATATTTTCAACTGATTGGTCACAACTCTTATACACACATTACATTTATTTTTATCTTATCTCATCTCAGGATTAAGTTATAGTCTATGAAACAGGATACATATGAGCATGAGCACTTTTTTGTTGTTTCTGTTTTATTGAACTAGTGTGGGTAAAAACAGAAGATATCTAGCATTTCTGGAAACTCATCAAGAAATTCTCAGCTTATTCCATAAGATTAACCTGTGCTCTGCAAAGAAGCCTATAATTCATGTCATTAAGTAAGATTGAATATGTATTTTCATTCTAATGGCCAAATCAAGCACATTGCAGATAATTGCACTTAAAAATTGTGGTTAAATATCTACATATAAACCTAATAAATTTCATATTTCATTCCTGTTTAGTGAAATAGACTTAAATCCTCTAAAAGAATTTGCAAAAGGTGTGAACATTTTCTATGAATAAGAATGTAATAATATCTATATATCATTAAATTCACACACACACACACACACACACACACACACATTTTTGTGATTCATTAGCTCACTGTAAAACTTTTACTTATTTTTCTGGATCCAGCTTTCCAAATAATTTTTGCTTATTTCTACACTAAATAAAAATTAGCACCCCAAAATTCTCATTAGCCTAGGCTTAAAAATAGTTCTACTACAGTCAGAGAATAGGATCTCTGGTGTTACCTCCAATCCCATACTCCACCCATGTAAACCAGGTTTATTTTAAATGGATTGTGGGAGTCCTTACCCACATTTTGATCTGTTAAACTCTGATGTTCTTTGTGTATCTAGCTCTTCTTACTCAGTCTTTTTAAACAGATAGCTCCTATTGTTTCTGCTGTTAAAAAAGAAAAAACAACAATTCTGTGAGGCTGAGGAAGGAATATTGCTTGAGGACAGTTTGGAGACCAACCTGACCCATACAACAAGACGTCATCTCTATTGAAAAAAAAAAATCAGCCAGCCATGGTGGTGAGCACCTAAAGGCTCAGCTATTCAGGAGGCTGTGGTGGGAGGATGGCTTGACCCCAGGAGTTTCATGTTGGAGTGAGCTATAATCACTCCACTTTACTCCAGCCTGGATGTCACACCAAACTAAGAGTAATAATAACATATATCATAAGGTTTTGGCAATCAAATAAATTACAGTTTCTATATCAAATAAATTACAGTTTGTCAATCAAATAAATTACAGTTTACATAGACATACAGTTTATGCCCTCCAAAATCGATGATAGTTTTGAAACTCAGATAGGTTGCTAATGGTTCACACTGGGTGAGTAACCTATCTGTGTGAAGGACACATATATTGACCAGAATTATCCACTAATCCTGCCAAGACTTTTAGAACCAATGTTAATAAATAGGTATTCAATTTACCTAAAATATTTTTTATTTTGTTTTGCTGGCTTTTTATTTAACAGAACCCTCATCCTGGTAGCATCTTCAGCATGCCTTGATCAGTCTTAAGTTTAAAGTCAAGAATTCTGATACATGGAGGTATAGTTATATGGCAAGGAACCTTCTCTCACAGACATTTAATAGTGCATCTGTCCAATGTAACTGAAACCATTTTCAAGCTATCACATCATTCAAATAAGGTTTTGGGTCTGTATTTCACGTATAAACACAATTAACTTCTGACAGTAAATTTTAACTAATTACAATATATCCATTCATGCAAGATAGTTGCAATACAAATGTTTAGTAACCAATATGGTGACTTTGTTCATAATTAACATTATAAAATTGACATTAAATGCTTCTATATTACAGATATCAGTATAGAAAAACTTGATGAACACTCAATTATTTATAAGTGTACATTACAATTCTTACTATATAAAAGCACTTAAATAGAAATAATGGGAAGGTAAACAAAAACAGGATGTGAATTTTATGTTAAAAACATATTTACTTTCTTCTCTTAATGGCTATGCTATTATCAGCACCCATCATTGAGATATATGGCATGTAAATTATAATTTATTTAGGACACTCTCTGTTTGCATGGGATACAACTGAATGAACTCCAGACAAATGGTTATAAATAAACTATATGTAGTTTATTGTTACTTTCCTATGACTCAAATAATTTCTTGTCTTATCTAGTCTCTCACAGAAAGCAATCCAAAATATAATGGCTTTGTATAATATTTGGCTTCTTCATGCTAGCCGCACACTATAGATCAATCCTTTTGGTGGCTAGCTAACAGTGGTATTTTCCTGTTTTTTTGCATGTGCATTTTACAAAGGTAATCATAGATTTTAGCAAGACAAGATAATGTACCATTATTGCAAAGAAATCACAGGACAAATTTTAGATTTATAATAAATAATCTGTTGCTTTCTTCAAATGAGTAAATATAAAATCATAGAAATCTAGAACCAGAGAGGAATTTCAACATCATATTTGGTATCACCATTTTATAGATACACTGAAATAATTTAGTGCTAGATTCAGACAAAGAATTAGTCTTCATGATGGACATTCCCAGAGTCACTATACTTACTATTCATTGCTGCCTTTCACAATGTAATTAATGTCTATTATTATAAGAAATAATTAAGGGTATTTATGCTTCTATTTACATACTAAGATTATTATTGTCCTTGAATTCATAGAAATAAGCTCTAAGATAATGCTTTCTTACTTCATTTTTCCATTAGATGAGTTTAAGATCTATAAAACCATATATATTCATATCTTTACAAAAATGTGAATTAAATTTTAATTTCAGGAGAAATTTCAAAATAGATTTATATAAGAAAAGGTCACATTTATATTATTGGTTATGTGATTATTTTTTAGATTTTAAAATGTGATTTCATATTTAATCTATTTCATTGCCTCATTGTAATGCAAAGATAACGATGTACATATGTTCACAATTAATATATTTTTAAATAACTAATTGTTATTGAAATTTTTGAAAAAATTAGCAATAGAGTTTTCATTCTAAATATCAAGGTGATTAGTTTGATAAAAAATTTATATGATATTGACATCTATACTAGTCTGTTCTCACTTGTGATAAAAAATGGTCTGAGACTGGGTAATATATAAAGGAAAGAGGTTTAATTGACTCTTAGTTTTGCAGGGCTGGGGAGGCCTCAGAAAACTTACAATCATGGTTTAAGGGGAAGCAAAATTGTCCTTCTTCACATGGCAGCAGGATGAAGATAATACGGAGTGAACAAGGGAAGCTCCTTATAAAACCATCAAGTCTCGTGAGAACGAACTCACTGTCATGAGAATGGCAGGGAGGAACTGCCTCCATAATCTAATCACCTCCCAGGAAGTCTTTCCCCCAACACATTCGATTACAATTTGGATTATAATTCAAAATGAGATTTGGGTGGGGACAAAGAGCCAATATCACTAAATAATAATATGAATGTTATTCTCCCTCTGTTACTCAGGTGGAGTGCAAAGGTGCCATCTCAGCCCACCACAACCTCTGCATTCTGGGTTCAAATGATTCTCTCACCTCAGCCTCCTGAGTAGCTGGGAATACAGGCACACGCCACCATGTCCAGCTAATTTTGTATTTTTGGTAGAGATGGGGTTTCTGTGTGTTGGCCAAGCTAGTCTGAAAATCCTAACCTCCAGTAATCTGCCCTCCTTGGCCTACCAAAGTGCTGGGATTGGAGGAGTGAGCCACAACGCCTGGTAATATTACTAAATTATATATTGAATTAAAATATGTAATAATTTTCCTACAGCCAGAGCAAACTAAGACATTGGCTTAAAAAATAAAATCAGACTAATGGAGTTCCAATAAGATTTTTATTCGTTTGATATTTACCTACTCTGAAATCTCTTTGGACCATGATATATTTAAAGTTTAGCTGACTTTCTTAAATATTTGGCCTCTAATTATACACATCTGAATATTAAAGGCAGATGAAATACATTTCTTCTTGCTAATGCTCTTTATATTAGTAAATAAATGTGCTCGAAAATTTACCTTTGTTAACATATTTTTCATCTTTCTGAGGAGGCCAAAAATATTTCCAGGAAGATGCACTGAACCATAGTTGGTGCAGGAAAAGTAGTCAAAAAAATAAGTAATAATATCCTAGAAAGGATAGTTGTTTCTATTGCTCACAGAATAAGCAATATTATTCTGCACAGTGTTATACTTTATGCCTGAATGAGAGAAACTCTTTTCTGTTAGTTATAGAACACATTCTCTGTTTTTTACACCAACCACAGAAGTAGACTAGGAAAATTAATCAACACTATAATTATGTGTCAAACAACTACCTACAATTACCTTAATTGAGCTACAGAAATTAAAGTTTAAGTAAGCCCTGCTTGTGACAAAACTATTCACTGTATCACTTTGACAGTTAAAGACTATATTTGTTACCCTTAGAAAAAGCAAACATACAATGCAATGATATAAATCACTTGAACTATAGTTTCATGGAATATATTTATCAATAATATTTTAAACATGAGTTTTCCAGGTTAAGAACCCTATTTTTTTCTGGCTAGCATAAGGGTAGATATTGATATCTGAGAGATTTATATTAAAACAGTATAAGGTAACATATACATGTGATGAACACACCATAAAACAAAGCAGTTCTCTTTAATATTTAGAAATATTTACACCTTAAAGATATTCAGAATCTATTATTGCAAAATAATTTAGACAATATACTTTCAACTATAGAGTTAATTAAAACTTACTTTATCATATTTATTTCTGTGTAATACGTGATGCCTTTTATCGTAAAAGCAGGTTAATATAATTTTTAACTATATGAAAAGTTGGATCTCAATTCTAGTTTAATTTTTAATACTTGTGAACTTTAAATCTACTTTATCTCACTTTATTAACAGTAGTTATTTGTTATTATCTGCTTATAAATAAGTCTATGTGCTTTGCATTCTTTATATCTATTTATCTCTAATTTTCACATTTCCTTTTTTTATTATTTAATTTTATTTTTATTTATTTATCCATTTATATATATTTTACATATTTGTATAAAGTATATTCTGATGCCTTCAAAAACATGTCATAAAATACAAAAAAAGTTATAATTTGATGTTGAAAATGATAGGTACAAGTAGGGTGATTTTTTTAAAGTGCTGTATGAATACTGATAGGAAGAGAGATCATTCATTCTCACTTGGCAGAGATAAGGGAAATCTTCAGTCACAGAGTAAGTGGTATTTGAATAAGATTTTGAAGGTTCTGGAGCTATGACCACATTATATAAGTATGTAATCTTCACAACATTTTCTAAGTAATTTCATTTGTGGAAGATGAGGCTTAGATTATGTAACAGGAAGCTGATACTTGAAAGACTCCTGCATTGAAAGCAGGTCTGTTTGAATATACCATGCTCTTTAAACTTCATTATGGAAATATTTTCTCAGGCTAGTACATTGGTGTTCTACAATTTCCAATAACATAATAAATATTTTTGTTATATATGCCACAACTAATGCGATAGTTCAAGATATCACTGCTAAAGCACATCAGAAATACTTCTAAACACAAAATATCGCACTTCATAAAGACCATGGGAACCTTAAGCTGGACAGAGTATGCTATAAACTATAATATCTGCAAACTTTAAATCCCTTTTTTTTAAACAAATAAGAGTTGTGCCCTAAAATGGATGGTAAATTATAAACAAACAAAGCTATAAATTAACTAGATAAGAAAGCAGAGACCATACACTTAACGTTGGAAGTTATTACCATATTACAAAAACACTGACATGATGTGTGGTTTCCTTAATTTAGCTGTTTCATGCATCTCTCTTTTATGTAATAAATTATTAATAAATTTAATTATATATTTTGATTATATAGTATTACAACAAAATAAATGAAGATCAAAACCATAATTACTTGGATAGCAAATTATATTACAATTTATTTCTGGCATTATTTACATATAATATTATTTTTCTTTCTTGCTATTTGCCTATAAAATAATTGCATAATTAATAATTATAGGAGTTGACAATTTAATTTTACTCTGAGGCAATTTACATAAGAATCAAGTCAATAGAGGCAAAATTTATAATAAACATGTAACATTACATATAAATAAGGTATTCGGCAATATCGCTTAATGACCAGCAAATTTAAATGAATGATAACATTTAATTAACATTCTCCCATTTATAAAGAGTTAAGTAGAGTGGAAAATGCTTGCATTTCCCGTAGTGTAAATATAAGCCATAAAATAATCCTAACTTGAACTAAAAGCTAAACGAAACAAAATCTTCAAATATTTTGCTGAACATCGAAAAAAGTGCTTTCTAATGCCACAGTTGCTCAAAATTTTCAGTGGACACCCTTTTTCAAGTTGCTGTAAACACAAAAACAGTATCTAAGGATTACTTAAACTCTAGATATTGACTCTAACTTGATCTCGTATTTTTCACTTTGAAAGTATAATACTGTTTTTCTTTTGTGATAAAACTGTCAACAAATTAGATATAGAAGAAATGTATGTCAACACATTAAAGGCCCTATGTCACAAGCCTATAGCTAACAGTATACTCAATAGTGAAAAGTGGAAAGTTTTTTCTCTAAGATGAGGAATATGACAAGGATATTCACTCTTACCACTTCCATTCAACATCATACTTGAAGTCCTAGCTAGAGTAAAGGCCAGCTAAATAAAAGGCATCCAAATTGGATAGAATGAAGTTAAATTGTTCCTGTTGGGAGACAATATAATTTTGTGTATAGGAAATCCTATGACCTCATCAAAAAACTGTTAAAACTAATAAATGAACTCAGTAAAGTTGTAGGATGGAAAATCAACATACAAAAATCAGTAGCATTTCTATGCACTAATAATGAACTATCTGAAGAAATGTTAAGAAAACAATCCCATTCACAATACATTAAAAAATACATAAATACAATACTTAAAAATAAACTTAGTTGAGAGAGAAAGGCCTGTACAATGAAAAGCATATAGCATTGATGAAATAAATTGAATAAGCCACAAATAAGTAGAAAAATATGTCATGGTTATAAATTGGAAGATATAATATTGTTAAAATGTCCAAACTATCTAAAGTAACCCTCAGATTCAATGCAATCCCTGTAAAAATATCAATTGTATTCTTTACAGAAGTAGAAAATGCAATTCTGAAATTTGTATAGAGCTACAAAGCCCCCCCCAAATAGCCAAAGCAATCTTGAGCAAAAAGAACAATGCTAGAGGCATCACACTATCTGACTTCAGAATATAATATGAAGCTATAGTAATCAAATCAGTGTGGTAGTATAAAAACAGACACATAGACCAAAGGAACAGGACAGAGAGCCCAGAAATAAACCCACACATATACAGTCAACTCCTTAGGGACAAAAGTGTCAAGAAAACACAATGTGGAGAAGACAGACTCTTCAATAAATGATTTTGAAACAACGTGATCACACACAGAAAAATGAAATTAGATTCCTACCTCACATGATATACAAAATCAACAAAATTGCTTAAAGACTTAAACAAGAAGTGAAACCATAAAATTGTTCAAAGAAAATATAGGAAAAACTCCATGACATTGGTCTGGGCAGTGAATTCTTGGATAGGAACACAAAAGCATTGAGAGCAAAGCCAAAAGTAGACATTGAGATTATATCAAACTAAAAAGCTTCTGCAGAGCTAAGAAAATATCAACAAAGCCAGGTGCAGTGGCTCACATCTGTGATCCCAGTGCTTTGGATAGCCAAGGTAGGAGGCTTGCTTGAGCTTAGGGGTTCAACATGTCACTTACAACATTGTGACTGTGATATATCTCAATGTAGTCATGCCACCATATTTCAAAACATGTACATAAAAATATATACAATTTTTGTCTATAAATATATAAAACATGATAAATTCTAAACAGCTTTCAAAAAATAAAGAATAACATTACTATGTATATAGTAAATATTCAATAAACTGACTGAAAGACATGTTGATATATAAAGGAGTTATTAGAGGTACAAGTGGAAAATACTATATTATTTGAATCACAGAATTTGAGATATAATAAGCAAGATAATTCTTTGTCTATTCCAGAGAACTTAGTGTAAATAAACTTAAAGAATATTTTTAAAATAATGAGGATATGAAGATCAATTCTACTTTAAAAATACCAGAATCTAATGAGACAAAATAAATGTTCTAATTTTAATGTAATACTGCATTATGTTTGTAAACTATGTGCTTTATGGACAATAGATAAAAACATTTTTCTTTTAATTCTAAGTATTTAACTGAAAGAAGTTAAGTTTGAATTTTTTACTACTAGATTTTCACACCTTTAGGTATTTCCATGGTATCTCCTGAGGTGGGCCTCTTAAGAGAGGTCATTAGAATGACGGCTATAGTCTTCTGATAGGAACGAAACAAGTTTCTTTGATTTGGCTAAATTCAGCAGGAGATGCCAGCTGTTTCTTCAAAGGCAGCAGAAGATGATAAAGACTCTTCTCAGAGTGTTTACTTACTGTTTTTCACTGACATTGCCATTGCAATATCTCTTTAGCTATCAACTCTAGCACAGTTCTCTGTAAAGCCTTCAGCTCATGATGACTCTGGGGCCTGGAAAGTGAGGTAAGAGAATAAAGTTTAATGAGGAATGGCTAAGATTGTTTGCTTCCTTCTTCTTTACCATGTCTGTTGAAGACAGAAGTCAGTAAATGAGAATTACAACATGAACGAAATGAGAGAAATACAGATTAATTCTATCTCAATTGAGGTAGAAACAAAGATATTAAAATATCTTATGAACTAAGGTATGGAAATGAATAATTAAGTATTATGATTGATCATTAGAGAAAGCACAGTAGAAATATAGCTTTACATTTATCTCATACTAGAAATAATTACAAGTGTAAGGCTTTTAACAAAGGTGTTGTTTGTAAAAACATTAAAATCTCAAAGAATAAAATAAGTTTATGCCTTTTCTTTCAGAAATTTCAAAACTTTAAGGTAACTGGAGAGAGCTTCAAGGAAGTTTTAATGTAAGGAATAACCCTCGGAATGGTAACAAGCCTCAGGACTCACCAGGAAGTGAGTTTGACGGCAACTGAAAAGTTATATAATATTTAAGAATTCCATTTGAAAACCTACGTTTGAAAGTTTTGCTAAATATTGTTAATGATCAAATATAGGATGACTCTTTATTTTAAAATGTCATTTTTTTCAAACAACATATTATGTCTATGCTCTAATTTTGATTTAAGGCGTATTTAATTAAATTATACTATCTTTGGTCTAATATTGAGTCACATTTATGTAATTGGAAAGAAAGCTAGATAAAACAATTATATTACATTGGGACAAACAACTATCTGATGGCATTTTCATGAAATGTTTTAATAAGTACTTAAAGGAAAGGTCTAAAATACAAAAGCCTATAAGCATTAATGCCCTTATGATAGTGTCTTCTGTTTCAATACATTAAATCTATTCACGCTATATATATTCCCCACATTTGATGAATTATGATGCCCTTTTTTTTTACTACTAGCTTACCAGTTTATTATAAATAAATACAACTTAGGCACCACCAGATGGGAGCTGCATAGGGAAGTGTGTGTGGGAAGGAGCTAAGGGCGGCTATGCTCTCAGGCACACCCCTTCACAGCACTTCAGTACATTCACCAGCCTAGAACCACGATGCACTTTTGGACTTTATTACCATACACACTCTCAGGTCATTTTCATAAAAAAGTACGTTATAGAATTATAGAATACTTGGATACAGAAATGTTTATGAAAGTATAACTGTATAAATATAATCTAAAGCAATGCCTTCTTTTATTTAATAGTGTTTCCATAAAATTGTGTTAGTATGAAGTGACAGAAGTTAAATTTAAGCATAATTAAAACTTTGAACCAACAGATTATATATACTTGACTGATCAAATACAAAATAAATTACATATGTAAAACTAAATAACAACATAATATGATAAGCAAAAAACACATTTCTAACTGAATATATGTTAGTTTGATATCATTGCGGTCAGAAAATGAGCGTAATTTTTTTTATATCTGATTACTTACATTATAAGTATTGTTTTCATTATTCTTATAATTCTTTGTGGGTCATAATAGATCATGTTTTCTATCAAAAATATATTATTGGCTGGGCACAGTGGCTCATGCCTGTAATCCTAGCACTTTGGGAGGCCAAGGCTGGCAGATTGCCTGAGTTCAGGAGTGTGAGCTTGGGCAACAAGGTGAAACCCTATCTCTACTAAAATCCAAAAAAAAAAAAAAAAAAAAAAAGCCGGGAGTGGCACTGGGTACCTGTAGCCCCAGCGTCCCAGCTACTCGGGAGGGTGAGGCAGGAGAATCCCTTGAATCCAGGAAGCAGAAGTTGCAATAAGTCGGAACTGTGCTGCCGCACTCCAGCCTGGGCAACAGAGCAAGATTCTGTCTCAAAAAAAAAAAAAAGTACTATTTTCTATTAAGAACTTTTTTAAAACAGGTAATAACATTAAAATGTTTGAAAACAAATGCATATTTGTTTGAGGAAACCAAGTTTATTCTCTTCTAGCTAGATTCCCCAAATCAAAGATGTCATATTGAAATTCCCTTTGATGTTATAAATTTAGCATATAGCTGTTCATGTAGCTGTGGATATTTTTACAACCTTATATTATCAGAATTAAAATAACTTAAATCAATATTATTGTCCAAACGATGATAAAATTGCCATATATATGTGTATATATAATATATATTTATGTACCTATTACAGAAATTAAATGCAGACTCTTAAAGCTTGAAAAACAGTAACCACAATATTTGACCTAATATCTGATAATCCTGAGGAAACTTAGAATATAAAGAAAAGTTAAAATTGGGTAGCTGATGAAGAAAACACTTACCAATGTACATTGATATCTTAGATATCATGTATTGAAGGTATATAAACTTTTATACTTTCATCCAATAAACAAGATGAAGATCGGGATATAGGTAGATAAAACAATAGCATTTCATAGCATCTCCAGCATATGAAATGCAGAAGAATGCTGAAGCAATGTTGAGTTTATAAACAGGAAGAATATTAAGACAACAGTGAGCTTACAAGCCAGAAACTTGAGGGAGCTTAGAAGCATCTATATAGGAAACACATACAATAAGCAAAATTTTGCAGCTATTAATTTGTTTTATAAAAAAATGCATTAAGTACTGTGGTCTATACCATCTTGGCATTCTAGACAGAACATTTTGCAAATATCTAATGAGAAAATAATTTTAAACATCTCCTCTAAATTATCAACATAACCCATGTTGGATGGGCACTTTGAACACTATGATGTCTCTAACTCCCCTCTCCCTCACAACAAAATAATTCTATGGAAATTCTCAAACCACTTTTGAACTGGTATTTCTATAGTCATAGAGCTGTTTTAAATACTTAATAGGATTTTGGTGATACAGAAGCCACAGAAAGGTAAGAAATAAAGATCACAATTATTGAACTCATAGAACTTATAAAATTGATGCTGGTTAATTCCACTTAATAAGAATTGTAAAATAGATTTTTTAAATGTAAGCTGTGCATTGTTCTTACTTACTGATTTCCATCTCTTTCTCCTCTACATTTCCCTTTTCATTCTCACATTCCATTTCTTAGGCCAGTCTATGTGTAATTGTCAGATCCATTTCATTTACCCCATGCTATGGTCAGAAAGTTGTGTCCCCCTAAAACATATATGTTAAAATTCTAACCCCAAGTTAATGGAATTAGGAGAGAGAGTCTTTGGGAAATAGTTAAGTCACAGAGTGTTGCCCACATAAATAGGATTAGTACTCTTATAAAAAAGACCCCAGAGATCTCTCACATTTTCCACCATGTCAGGACACAACTAAAAAATGGCCATCTGTGAACCAGGAAATGGGCCCTCACCAGACACTGAATTTGCAAGTTCCTGGATCTTGGACTTCTCAATCTTCTCAGAACTTTGAGAAATAATCTACTTTTCACAAGCCACCTAGTTTATGGTAGTTTTGCTAAAACCATTTTAACATGCTAAGAACCCAATTTCTAACTCTAATCTGACCCATAACTTACACTGTCTCACTAGTAATTAACATACCTCCACAAAGTAACTAAATTTTTGGAGAAAATTTTGCTAAGTAGAAAAAAAATATATCTAAAATTAATATCTTAATTACTGGGAATTTCAAATTAAAAAACTCAGACTTTTTACAGGTATTGTCACCAAGTCAAAATACCCTGAAAGTCCTCAAAACTTGAAGCTTTTTCTAATAATTTTATTATATACATATATTTTGTAGGAGCTATGAGAAAATGAGATTTTAATTGGCATTAGGATAGAATTTTAGTCAGGAGAAGAGAACACATAATTTCTGCCTTGCAGCAGCCAAACCTCCCAAATCATAACCTTACAAAATAATGCTCAGGGTGGGGGCAGGTAGGGAAGGCTGACAAAAAATTCATAAATAATGAGACTGGGACAGTAGGACAAATATGAAATCTGCTCAGAAAAAACAAACTGTGATATCTCATACATTCTCTGTGAAATAATCAAATCGAACTAATTTAAAAATAATAATAAGAGAGAATCTAAAAAGGACCTGGGGAAAAAAAAAAGGACCTAGACATCCACTGAGAAGTGAGCAGCTATGGACGCCTTTGGAACTTACAAAGTCTTCTTCATTCTTCTCCATTTTTAATTTTTACCAATTATGTATTTGTTTTCTATCTTGCATAACAAGTTACTATCAAACCAGTGGCTTAAAACAACTTCAATTTATTATTTCAGTTTTTATAAATTAGAGGTTTGGGTGCAGCTTGCCTGGGTCTCTGTGGAAGGTTTCACAAGGCGAGGTTGAAGTGTCCTCTGGGAAGGGCTGTTATACTGAGGCTTGACTTGGGAAGGCTCTTCTTCCATGCTCTCTCAGGTCATTAGCATAGTCTCTTTCCATGTGACCATAGAATTCATCACAGTTTTCTTCTTCAAGTGTATCAGGAGAACCTCTCACTGCAATCTGTTAAAATTATTATGGAAGTGACGCTAGTATAACATATGTCATAATCTATAACCTAATAAAGATGACCTCTCCATCCCCTTTGCCATATTCCACTGTCTAGAACCAAGTTCACAAACTCCACCACACTTTGAGGAAGAGTTTATACAGGGGTATGGGTCATTAGTAGCCCTCTTAGAATTCTGACTGCCAGAAAAGTAGCTACTCTAAAGAGGAAAAACCCTTATTACTATTGTTAAGAAGAAAGAGGACTAATTTTGTGCGTCAAGGTTATGAGTTTGTGTCCCCACCAAAATTTGTATGTTGAAGTCCTAATACCTTATACCTTAGAATGTGATTATACCTGGAGCTAGAGTATTTAATGACCTCATTAAGTTAACATAAGATCATTAATCCAATATGATTAATCAGATTAATTATGAATCCAATAGGATCTTATAAGAAGAGGAAATGTAAACATAGGGAGAAGACTTCTGTCTACAAACCAAGGAAAGATGGCGTAGAAGAATCCACTGCTTCCAAGAGATTGATCTAAGGCTAACAGACTCCAGAATTGTGATAAAATAAAATTCTGTACCCTTAACCAACCAGTCTGTGTTATGTTGTTGTGACAGCCCTAGAAAACTAATACAGCCAGTTTCCAAAGCACTGATCTTAACACATTTTATACGAAGTCAGTTTCCCATGATAATGAAGTCATATTTAAGGTGGACCAAAAGGGAAGCATAATCAACCTCTGTATTGGATGTGACTCATTGCTCCCTTTTTCCCTCTTTTTCAGTTTTCTCTTAAATGGAAAGATTAAAATATTTAATAATATAAAATTTTAGTGAGAGTGTGGAGAAAACTATACTTTTAGAGCCTTTTTTTTCAATCAGAATCTTGCTCTGTTGCCCAGGCTGGAGTTCAATGGTGCGATCTTGGCTCACCACAACCTCTTCCTCCTGTGTCCAAGTTATTCTCCTGCCTCAGCTTCCTGAGTAGCTGGGATTACAAGTGCCCACCATGACACCCAGCTAATTTTCGTATTTTTGTAGAGATGGGGTTTCACCATGTTGGCCAGGCTGGTCTCAAACTCCTGACCTCAAGTACTCTGCCCACCTTGGTGTTCCAAAGGGCTGGGATTACAGGCCACCACTCCCAGCCACTTTAGGATTGTGTTAGTTCATTCTCAGGCTGCTGTAAAGAATTACCCCAAACTGGGTAATTTTAAAGAAAATAGGTTTAATTGATTCATAGTTCTCCATGGCTGGGGAGGCCTCAGGAAACTTACAATCATGGCGGAAGGGGATGCAGATTTGTTTTACATGACAACTGGAGAGAGAGAGAGAGGAGAGAGCGAAGTGTGAAGAGCCTCTTCTAAAACATCAGATATCCTGAGAACTTAACTGCTATCATGAGAATAGCATGGGGGACATCATCCCCATGATCCAATCAGCTCTCTCTATTGAAGCCTGGAGCTTACAATTTAAGCTGAGATTTGGTTGGGGACACAGAGTCAAACCACATCAAGGACGAATGTGCAAAATTATAACTGAAAATGGCATGACTCGAAAATTATTCACTTTATATTTATTGAGAACTTAAATTATTAAGCTGTTTTGGGGGCTTGGGATCCAGCAATAAAAAATAAAGATAAAAATTCTGCCGTAATATAACTTATAAACCGGTGGTAGAAGACAAAACTATTTTTTAAATGAGTAAGGTATAAATTATGTGTTTATAATAAGTTCTATGTAAAATTTTGTTTAAAAAAGAATAGGAGAATGTGAATCAGAAGTGTGAACTACAGTGTTGGAAATTATTAATGAAGGTAGTAAGGCTAACGCTAATATGTTAGTGCTTTAAGAATATACTCACAGAGCAGAGAAAGTAGGGAGGCAAAGTAACCTTCCACAATTTGCAGGGAAACAGATCCTTTGCATAAAAAAGAGATAATACATAGGTCTTGTGGCCTGGCATGCTTAAGAAAAAGCAAGAAAGCACCTATGAAAAAAGGAGAGAGAATGAAAAGGAAATTAATAGAAAATAAATTTATACAGGTAAAGTGGGATAGATTACATAGGGCTATTGCAAAGACAATGGCTTTTTTTCATAGTAAGATATCTTACTTTGGATAATTTTGAGCAAAATTAGTCATTTTTGAGTCAATGGCCTTCTTGACACTGACACTGACCTGTGCAATTTTTTTTTTTTTTTGGATATGAACCCAAAAGCACAGACAACAATAGACAGAAATAGACATATGGTATTGCATCAAATTAAAAAGCTTCTGCAAAGCTAAGTTAACATTCAACAGAGTGGGGATGCAAAGTACAGAATGGGAGAAAATATTTACAAAGCGTGTATCTTATAAGGGGTTAATGTTAATAATATATAAAACATTCAAACAGCTCGATAACAAGCAAACGAATAACCTGATTGAAAAAATGGGCAAAATCCTGAAAAGACATTTCTCAAAAGAAAGACATACCAATGGCCAACAGAGGTGTAAAAATAATGCTCATTATCACTAGCAATCCAAGAAATGCTAACTAAAAGCATAATGGGATATTACTTCACATCTGTTAAAATGACTATAATTAAAAAGATAAATGATATGTTTGGGCGAGTATGTGGAGAAAAGGAAGCTCTTGCACACTGTAGGTGGGAATGCAAATTAGTACAGTCATTTTATAAAAGAGTATTTAGTTTCTTCAAAAAATTAAAAGTAGAACTGCCATGTGACACAGCAATCCCATCACTAGGTATACATACAAAGAAAATGAAACCAGTATCTTGAAGACATATTTGCACTCCAGTGTTAATTGCAGCATTATTCACAATCACCAAGATATGGAATTGACTTAAATATTCATTAATGCGTGCATGAATAAAGAAAATATTATATATATATATATCGATATGTATATGTATATAATCAATGGAAAACTATTGGAAAGAAATCCTATTATTTGCAACAACATCAATGATTCTGGAGGACATTATATCATGTTTAACCAAGCACATAAAGACAAACACTACATGATCTAACTTACATGTGGAGTGTAAAAAAGTTGAGCTCACTAAAGTAGAGAACAGAATGGGGCTTACCAGGCACTGGGGTTGTAGATTTGGAAAGACTGCAGTCAAAGGATACAACCTTCCATTTACACAGGAGGCGTAAGTTTAAGAGATTCATTGTGCAACATGGAACCATAGTCTGTAACAATGTATTGTATTTTAAAAATCATTAAGAGTAGATTTTATATGTTCCTATCACAAAAATGATGATTATATGAAGTCATGCGTCTTAATTATTGCTATTTGACCATTCCACAGTGTCTACATATTTCAAAATGTCATGTTGAAAGTGATCAATATATAAATTTTTTTTTCGTCAGTTGAAAAAACAAACAAAATCTATGCAATGGAGTAAAGTTTTTTCAATTTTTACATCTTTTATTATATTTTGACTTTTATACATTATGTATACATTTAATATCAGTATTTTTCATATGTATATTTTCTAACAGTACAAATAAATTACACTTAAATTATCCCCCAGTATGAAGATCCTTGAACTTAATTTGCACACACAAAGTCATGATGGCAACCAGGTGAATAAGATCATATGAACAATTAGTATTGATTTCAGGGAATAAAGGTAGCAAATTTTATTTCAGCTTATAAAAGAATAGCATCACGATAAATAAAGATGTTTTGTTAATGCTGGAAAATGCAATATGAAAAGAATAATCTGAAGCAAAAGTGAAACAAAATCTATCAGTGTTTTGTTTTGCTTTTTCATGATGTAAGGAAACCAGGCGTGCTACGGCATGCAATAAATAAAGCACATCTTTTGCTCTCAGTTGTACAATGGCTATCCATCAGAGCTATCTAAAATACAATTCTAAGAAAAATAAAGCTTGTAAGAGAAATTTTCCTTCATCAGGTGCTGCTGCTTTTGCAACTACTTTTTTTTCTAGATGAATTTTTCCTTTTCTATCAGTTCCAGACTTATGACTTCTTATTTCAATCTGGCAGGCTGCTCTTGCCTTCCCTTCTGTTTCCAACCTACTCTCTTTTTTCCTACACATAGCTTTCCCATGTAAGTTCTCTATGTAATACTTTATCTGTTGGCTTACGACATTCTCATTTCTGGGTGATTTTGCAGAAAAACATAGTTACTGCTTCTCTGTTTTTGTTTTACTTTACATTTCTATTATTAATTTGGAACTGTTTAAGTTTTTGCTGGCTCCTATGGTTTGCTTAGTATATTTATAAATCAAAGAAAATGACCTTGACAAGCATCAAATCATTTTAGGAGGTTTATTTCCTAAAGTTAAGGATGTGCTTCCAGGAGTTAGGTCTATGCTTGTCTCCAAAGATAACTTTTAGAACTTCAATATTTAAAGAGGAAAAGGTGGATATCGGGGGAAAAGAGATATTTTTTAAAATGTTTCAGTAGATAAAAAGACAGAACGCTTGCATCCTTTGGAGTCTTTGATTAGCTTTTCACTGAGTATACGATTTTCATGTGGGAAGGGGGTGGAAGAAACGTTACTCATGCCTTTGTCCAGCTCAGTGAATTTATGGTTTTCGTAGAGAATGCCATCAGATATCCATTTGTCTCAGGTGAGCCAAGGGATGACTGAGTTTTTTCCTGCACCTGTGAAGATAAGCTACCTATTTATGTTGCCTGGGTGAAATTCAACAGAGCTATTTTAGGGTAATAATCTAAACTTGAGGGAGGCATGTAGCTCTTTATCTTTATATCCATCTTATTTAGGAGCCAAGTGGGAGTCAGGTTTGCATGATCGAGTTCTCAGCTTCACTTTTCTCTTTGGCTTACTGAGTTTGCGGTTCTGAGATTTATTTTCCTTTCACATTTCAATCAAACATTGTGATTATTCTTTCAACAACAAATTTTTTTTAAGACTACAAAGGGGGAAATTAAAAAGCCAGCACTGATATTTTAATATGATCAACTTGACCTGTGTATTAGTATGCTGGGGCTGCTGTAACAAGGTGCTACAGAGTGAGTGGCTTAAATAATAGAAATTTATTTCCTCACTGTTCTGGGTGATGGAAGTTGGATCCCTCCGAGGGCCATGAGACATGTGTCTATTTCATGCCTCTGCATCTGATTTGTGAATAGCTTCCTTCTCTCTGTGTCCTCACAATATCTTGACCCTGTATGTGTCTGTGTCAAAATTTTCTCTTCTTAAGGGGATGTATTAGTTTGTTCTCACATTGCTATAAAAACTACCTGAGGCTGAGTAATTTATCAAGAAAAGCAGTTTAATTGGCTCATGGTTCCACGGGCTATACAGGAATCATGGCTGGGAGGCCTCAGGAAACTAACAATCATGGTGGAAGGTGGAGGGTAAGCAGGTACCTCCTACATGTTTGGAGCAGGAAGAAGAAAGAAAAGATGGAGGTGCTACACATTTTTAAACAACCAGGTCTCCTGAGAACTCACTATCATGAGAAATCAAGGGGGAAGTCCACCCCTATAATCCAATCACTGCCCACCAGGCCCTTCCTCCAAAACTGAGGATTATACTTTTTTATTATTATAATTTTTTAAATTTTATTTTGAGACAGAGCCTCATTCTGTCACCCAGGCTAACATGCAGTGTCATGATATCAGCTCACTACAGCCTTCACCTCCCAGGTTCAAGCGGCTCTCCAGCCTCAGTCTCTGGAGTAGCTGGGATTGTAGGAGCGCACACCATGCCAGGCTAATTTTTGTATTTTTAGTAGAGACAGTGTTTCACTATGTTTGCCAGGCTGGTCTCAAACTACTGGCATCAAGCAATTGCCTGCCTCTCCTTCCAAAGTGCTGGGATTCCAGGTGTAAGCCATTGCATCCAGCCTATAATTTGACATAAGATTCGGGTTAGGACACAAACCCAAACCATAGCAGAAGATAAAAATCATATTGAATTAGAATACACTCTAATGACATCATTTTAAATTAAAGAACTTTTTAAAGACTCTATCTCCAAATGCAATCACATTCTGAGTTATGGGGCCTTAAAGCTTTAACATGTGAACATTTGGGTGGACACAACTCAATTCATAACACCTAGGTTATCCTTCAGCATCAAATTTATTATCACAGAGTAGAAATAACATTTTAAAAAGAGACTTGGTGTGACCTAAGTAAGAAAAATTTAATCAAAGCCTACAAAGAAAAAAATACTTTAATCTGATAATCTGGAATTGCGGTGCTCAGTGCATGTTACCAATGAAGCCATATTGGTAAGGCTTTGATTAATTAACAGCTTATATGTTGCATACATATGGTTACCTAAATTCAAAAACGATGTTTGGTGGTTTGGGAAGCCTTGTTCTTTAGGGGTCAGCTGGATAAATAATACATTATGTATGGTGCTAGCAGAGAATTCTGTTATTAAAGTATATTTTTTCTTCTCCTTTAACCTACTCAAATTTTCATTTTATTTATTTATTTTATTCCTCATATCAGACTCAATTTGTGCCGGCTTTCCTTTCTAAAAGGGAGCCATCAATTTTTTCAAAGCATATATGCAATGCCCATCAAATCCTTGATAATCTAACAAATTAACATTTTAAGGAAAGTTCACGTTCTCCTGCCATCATAGGTTTTTCTTCCATTATACACATTAGTAGACACAGTGTAGATAAGTTGTATTAGTTTCCTATCACTGCTGTCACCCAGGCTAACATACAGTGAAATAAATTTTCACTAGCTTGGTGAAACGAAATGATAAAAGTTTGTTTTCTTACAGTTCTGGAAGTCAGCAGTCCAAAATATCTGTCCCAGGGCTAAAATCAGGGTGTCAGCAGGACTCTTCATTCAGTAGCATGTAGTAGATAATTCATGTTCTTGAATTTCCTGGCTCTTAGAGACTTCCTGGTTCTTATTTCATCTTCAAATCCAGCAATGGTTTGGTCTTTCCCATGCTTCATCACTCTTACTTTGTTTCTTCCCTACCTCGTGGAATACACTGAGCCAACACAGATAATCATCTCAAGGTCACCTTAGAAACCTTAATTCTATTTTCAATCTTCCTTTTTCCTTACCATGTAACAAAACATATTCAACAGTCCTTAGTATTAGAATCTGGGCATATTTGTCAGTAGAAGGAAGAGTTATTCTGCCTATCAGGCTTCAATCCAAGGACTGTCTGAACACAGATTCTAAATGGAGACAGGCTAAATGTAGTATGTAAAGATGAAGTACCTAATAATTGAATGCAATTGTATCATTACCATTCTTTTTGTCATTATCATATTACATGGAGGTGATAAGAATATTTATCATATCAAATTATATGGAAGTGATCAGAATAAAGTCATCAACATTTCTAATCTGGCTACATGGCTGTGTAAAGCAGGGGAAGCAGGGTTTGGATAGATTGTAAGAAATCAAAGACACTGCGTTTTTGAGCCAGTATTTTCCTGCAGTCAAATATGTAGAACAGTAAATACAAGCAGAATCTGCAAATAGCAACTACTAAATATAGGAAAGTTTTTCCATGAAGGAGTCCAGAAGGTCCCTTCACAGATGTCACAGCAGAGCTGACAAAGGCAGACAGTGCATCAACAGACTCAATTTCATTACTCAGCATGGTATTTTTTACCATTCCATACACAGGCTTCAGAGTTTACTATTCAGCAATACTAGGTGACTTGTGGCTGCCAATCAGGTCTTGGCCCTGGTGCCCACAGTGACTGTGGAGAACCTGAGGCACAACTTTCTCTTAGGTGTTGATCTATAAACCCAAACTGCTGCATTTATCCATGTGCCATCGTTCTGGGCTTTTGCCAGCTTTATCACCATTGAACCCTTGCCTGTTAATGGAGTCTTGCTACAAATGAATTGATTCCTCAGAGAGTAACTGCCAAGAAGACGTCTATAAGCATAAAATTCAACTGATGGTATATTTTAGATTGGTTTACCAAAAAAAAGGTCCTATAATATGCTTTATTCATTCTTTCAAGATACGGACACCAGATTGGAAATCTTATTAATTTTTATTTTAAAAATTACTGTAATTTCTACTGCATATGTTTACATTTAGCAAATTGTTTTTACAGTAGATTATGAAAAGTTTAAAATATGTATAAAAATGAAAGTATCAAACCAATAAATTGAAAGGGCTGTTAAAAGTTATAAAAACAAGTAAAATAAAACTTTCTCATGGCACTTCTAAAACACTCTTTTTATCCTAACAGTTGGTGAATTGTTGCTTATGCAAACAATCTACAGAAAAAAATTCTATTTTTTGCTTGAAAAGTGTGAGAAATTCTAGCCTGAAAAGGTGCTTGTCATGAAATTATATACAAATGAAAATGTGAGCTAAGAATAGCAGTACCATCTGAACCATAATTACAGTTCAGTGTTATTATCAAAATCTACAGTAACTTTCTAGAAATAATTATTTTTTAAGAAGTGAAAACTAATTTAATATTTTACAACTAGCCTAACTCTTAAGGAATATTAATGTCAACATTTTTAAAGTTACTTTTTGTAACGTTATTTTATTTCAGGTTTATGAGCAAGAGTTGAGCCAAACTGAACAACAGTTTATAGGAATATCTGGATTTCAAATATAAAGTTAAATTTAATTCATATGAAATGTTTAAAATTTTAAACTTGTAAGTGTGTAGCTGATGAAGCATCTATTTTATAGATGGGAATATTATTATGGTATATTAAGTTTTGAATTCTTTATCACTAATTATCTATTTGGTGAATACCATCAACAATAACAACAACATTAATAATAGCTGTCATTTACTGAATATATAATAAATATGTACATTTCAGAACATTTACTTGCTACTTAAAATGTAGTGCCTAATTAAAATCTCAAAATAATTGCACAAAGTAGATATTTTGCTTTGAAAATTAAGAAGCAAATTTATAAGGATTAAAAATGGATTCACTTTATTCAATCTTGATATTCTAAAATATTATCTGGGAACTTTATCTGTATTTATATATAGTTTTAGAAAAGTTTTTCTCATGGCTGAAAGACATTGAATGAAGAAAATACCAAAAATTTGGCCTTAGGTACCAGTCTTTACAGAGGAAAATTTAAAGTCTCAACTAAAGATAACTTTTGCAATATCTTGAGTTTGCCATTTTTTCCTGAAAGGGTGACACATGGGCAGTCTTTAGCAACGTAAAGTCTCAATTCATGCAAAGTTACATACTTTTGCTCCTAGGTAAACACATTCAAATTAGTAACATTGCACCTTTCAATATTCAATTTAAATAAATATTCCATTCATTTTAAAAACACGTTTATTAACTAACCATATAAAATGTATGAAAATATTGGTATTAGTTCTTTCTTAGATGGTTGATGAAATTCAGTAGTGAATTCATCAGATTTAGGGATTTCCTTTGATGGAAAAAACTTTATTACTGCTTAAATATTATTAATTGTTACTGTTTTCTTTTTTCAGATTCTCTATTTCTTTATGGTATAATCTTGGTAGGTTGAATGTGTCCAAACAATTTATCCATGTTTTTCTAGATATTCCTATTTGATGGTGTAATAATCGCTAATGATCCTTTGTATTTCTGCAGTTGTAATATTTCCCTTTTCATATCTTATTTCATGTATATGCGTCATCTCTCTTTTTTCTTAGTTAATCTAGCTAAAGGTTTGTGTCATTTTGTTGATCTTTTGTATTTTTCTTAGTCTCAATTTCGTTTATTTATGTTCTGATCTTTCTTATATTATCTTTGTTATATACCATAATTCTGCTACACATTTCTGTTTTTACTTGATTTCAAGAATTTTAAAAAATTGTTAGTGACCCATTGCTTATTCAGAAGCATGTTGTTTAATTTCCATGTATTTGTACAGTTTCCAAAATATCTCCTGTTACTGATTTCTTATTATATTTTGTTGTGGTCAGAAAAACTACTTGATAACATTTTGACTATTTTTAATCTGTTGAGACTTGTTTTATAGTCTAAAATATGGTTTATACTAGAGAATGTTTCATGTGCTGATAAGAAAAAGCTGTGTATTCTGGAGCAGTTTGGTAAAATGTTCTGTAATGCCTGTCAGGTCTAATTTGTTTAGAGTGTGATTTAATTTCAATGTTTCCTTGTTGATTTTCTCTCTGGACAATCTATCAATTGCCAAAAGTGGTGTGTTGAATTCTCCTACTAATATTATATTAAAGTCTGTTTCTCCCTTTAAAGCTAATGATATTTGATATATATATTTGGGTGCTCTGGTATTGGGTGCATATCTATTTAAAATTGTTGCATCCTCTTTCTGAATTGATTCTTCCATCATTATATAATAAATCTTCTTTTTCTCTTTTCACAGTTTTTGACTTAAAGTCTATTTTATTTGATGTATGTATAGCTTCTCCTGATCATTTGGCATACACTATCATTTTCAATTTCTGTGTATCTTTATAGGTTAAAGCAAGTTTCTTATAGATAGCATATATATGTACATATGCTGCTAATGTTAAACACATATATATGCTGTCTATAAGAAATTCACTTATATACTCACTTGCATAAATATAAATACAGATCTTATATGTTTAATATAAACAGCATATATATATGGTTAATATTAGCAGCACATATATGGTGCTATATGTGACATACATATATATGCTTTACATATTTTATCTATTCAGTCACTATATGAGCTTTACTTGGAGAATTTAATCTATTTACATTCAATATACTATTGATAGGTAAGGCTTTACTACTGCTATTTTGTTACTTTTTTCAAGTTGTTGTGTAACTTTTTTTTTTTTTTACTGTCTTCTGTTGTGCCTAAGTAATTTTTTGGTAAATATGTTTTAGTTTATTGTTTTAATATTTAGTGTACCTCAGGATGCTTGCAAATATGTAAATGTGATAAGTCACATGAACACTGAAAAAAACATTTGATAAAATTCAACATTCCTTCATGACATAAACCCTCCACAATGGATGTAGAAAAGAAATACCCCAACACAATGAAGATCATATAAAACAACATCAGCTAACATCATATGCAACAGGAAAAATATGGACAGCCTTTCTACCAACATCTGAAACAAAACAAGGATGCTCACTTTCACTACTTTTATTTAACCTAGCATCAGAAGTCCCAGCCAGAGCAATTAGGCAAGAGAAAGAAATGAGGAATATCCCAAACAGGAGAAGTAGCAGTCAAATTATCCTTAATTGCAGATGATGTGATGTTATATTTAGAAAAACCTAGACTCTACCAAAAAACACTTAAATGAATAAACGAATTTAGTGAATGTGCAGGATACAAAACAAACATACAAAAATCAGGAACATTTCTATAAGCTAACAGTGATCAATTTGAAAAAAAGAAATAAGAAAGAAATCCCACCTATAATAGCCAAAATAACCCTAATACTTAGAAATATATTTAAACAAAGAAGTGATAGATCTCTACAAGGAAAACTACAAAACACTGGTGAAAGAAATTGAAGAGGACACAAACTCAAACATAGAAAGATATCCCATGATCATGAATTGGAAGAACTATTATTGTTAAAGTGTCTATATTATCCAAAGCAATTTACAGAATTGATGCAGTCTCTAACAAAATACTAATGCCATTCTTCACAGAAATATAAAAATATTTTTAAAATTTTATATGGAACCACAAAGACTTCAAATACTTAAAACATTTATCAGCAAGAGAAACACCTGACTTCAAAATACAATAGCCAAAGCTATAGTAACCAAATCTGCATGCTATTGGTATAAAAAGAGACACATACACCAATAGAATAAAATAGACAGCCTAGAAGTAAATCCGAGAATTTATAGGCAACTTCTTTTTGACAAAGTTGCCAAGAACACACACTGGGATAAAGACAGTCTCTTTAATAAATGATGCTGGCAAAATGATATTTATATGCAGAAGAATGAAACTAGATTTTCATCTTTCACCCCATATAAAAGCCAACTCAAAATGGATAAGATTTAAATGTAAGATATGAAACTATGAGACTAATAGAAGAAAACACTGGTAAAAAACTACAGGACACTAGTCTAGGCAAACATTTCTGAGGGGTAAGACCTTAAAAGCATAAACAACAAGTACAGAAACAGATAAATGGGATTACATTGAGCTAAAGCCCTTCTTACAGCAAAGGAGGCCTTTAACAGTGTACAGAAACAATCTACAGAATGAGAGAAAATATTTGCAAACTATCCATCTGACAAGGAATCAATAAATAGAATATGTAAGAAACTTAACTCGGTAAGTAATAATAATAATCTGATTAAGACACTGGTAAAACCCTGAATAGGTATTTCTCAAAAAAAACTTAGAAATGGCCAACATGTTTATGAAAAAATATCCAACATCACTAATCATCAGGGAACTGCAAATCAAAACCACAATGAAATATAATCTCACCTGAGTTAAAAAGGCAATTCTCAAAAAGATAAAAAATAACTAATGCTGGTGATGATGTGGAGAAAGGAGAATGCTCATATCCTCTCGGTAGAAATGTAAAGTAGTGCATCCAATATGCAAAACACAATGGAATTTACTAAAAAAATACAGGACTGTCATATGATCCAGCAATCACACCGCTGGGTATATATTGAAAAAAATGGAAATCAGATTCTCATTATGACATTTGCATTCCCATGTTTATTGCAGTGCTATTCATGGTAGTCATGATATGCAATCAACCTAAGTGTTCATTAATGGATCAATGGATTTTAAAAATGTAATATACACACACAATGGCATATTATTCAGACATAAAATGAAATTATGTTAGTGTCATTTGCAGCAACATGAATGGAACTGGAGGTCATCATGTTAAATAAGATAAGCTAGAAACAGAAAGACAAATATCACATGTTCTCACTCATATGTGGGAGCTAAAAAAGTGGATCTTACCCAGGTAGAGAGTAAAATGGTGGTAACTAGAGTGTGGGAAAGGAAGAGAGGAGTGGAAAATAAAGAGCAAACTGTTAATAGGTACGAAATCTAGTTAGATAGAAGGAATAAGTTCTTGTACTCAATAGAGCAGCCTGGAAATTATAGTTAAGTATAATGTATATTTCAAAATACCTAGAAGAGAAGAATTCTGATGTTCCCAACACAAAGAATAGATAAATGTTTGAGATAACAGATATCCCAATTGCTCTGATTTCATCATTACAAATTATATATATGTTTCAAAATATCACATGTAACCCCAAAGTATGTACAACAGTGATATATTAATTTAAAAATTCGAAAACTAAAGTTTTTGATGTGAAATTCATTACATACCAAGGATTCTCCACGATCTAACTGCACCTTAGAATTATCGAGGAGCTGTTTAAAAAGATCAATTGCCCTAGTCTCACCTTAGACTGACTCAGAACCTCTGTGCTGGAGCCCAAGGTGGGTATCTCTATAATATTCACAGTTGATTCAGAGAAAATTGAAATTCGAGAACAACTGGAAATCTCATGAATTAAATTTACTTGGAGTAGGGTTTAGAGTTTTCATTTAAATTAATTCTGTCATGTTGTCATTTTGTATGCTGCAGTTTGTAAAACAAATCTCAAAATAGTGTCTCATTTACTTTTTCTGCCCTACACATTTGATGAATCTTCAAAATCTGTGGAGGACACATAAAATCATGTCTCCATTCTAACAAAGTCTATTTTTAATAGCATAATATAGATATATACTTTCACAGTTTTATTGAATATAAATAACTAGAAAGTGACTGCAGCAAAGTTTCAGATAAATATCTATTTTTGACAATAACCATATTTTTAAAAGTAAAAAGTAAAAGTAAATTAATACTATTTCTATATTTTTGTAAAGTCTATTGGGTGGTTTATGTCCTCATCGAAATAGAAACACCATTAATTTATATTCAAAGCCACATTTTAAACTATTTAAAGTGCTACCAGTTCCATTATAGACATATTTGAATTTTATATACTGCTAACATAACCTAATATAGCTAAAATTCTTGGTTAACATAACAGTGTCAAAAAAAAGTCTTTGTTTTCAGTGACAGTATACAATAGCAGTTTGGTTCAAGATCTTTGGACTTAACCTATTCAAGTGTCACATTCAACTTTATTGGATGTGATATGTAGGCAAATTACTTATCTGACAAATGGAGAAATGGATACTTAAAGGTAGTTTTAAATATTAAAGAAGATTTTATAGTTAAAGTATTTAAAACATTACCTTGCCCATTATAAGTATTGAAGCCATTTTTTTTTTTGCTCTTGCTATTTTAAAACTGAGACATATTATATGAGAAACATCAATAGAGCTTCTATAATCACCATTTCCCTCTCATTAGACAGTGTATAACTCTGGAAACCAAAGGAATGGAGTAGGGATGGCCCTATTTACCAATATTCTTAATGACCAACTTGGGGAATATATCCTTGTTTCCACAACTTTAGGCAGTTTGGGTCTAGCAGTCCTGTTGAAAGGGAGTAATTCATTGACCAGGGAAAATAGAAAGAGTTCTATTAAACTTTCAGCCATGGCTATGGGCCCTTAACCTTGGGGATCTTTGTGCCAAGAGACCAGCAAGAAATGAGATAAATTTTATCCTGACTGGGTGAAGAACTCTATTCTTCAGAGAGAGGTGAAGTTTCTCTTATCAAATGAAGAAGGAAGTAGTACATTTGGCTTCAGTATCACCTAGTAAAACCGTTCTTGCTGTTCCCCTCCTTAAAATTAACAAATACAGCAGCCTGAAACTATAAAGAGCTTGGTAACCAAGGGCCACCAGAGAAGTAGATCACTCAGAGAAGTTTTGGGTATCCCACCAGTTAAGTCACCTAGATCAGGAGAGATGCTATTCAAAGGTGATGTGAACCTAGAATGAGCTGCTGTGACAGGGACTATACATATGTATATTTTAAACTTTTCTCTTAAAAGTTTCTGCAGAAAATGAAAACTACCAAAATCCTGGAGGACTAAGGTGAGTTCACTTTACACATGGGATAAACTTACTTTGTGAAGCAAGTGGGCAGAAATCATAGAAATAGTGGGCTGCCTTGTAGCCATCCTTAGAAAAAGGAAGTGTGCTTGGTCCTACCAGAGATAAGGAAATACAACTGTGCACTGGGAGGAAAAAAAAAATCATTCCCCAAATAAACCAGAATAATGCTTTTAAATAGTTGCTTTACAAGCAAAAACAGTATAGCTACTGTATTGAGGGACAGGAATATTGCTGACAAAACTAAGAGAAATGCCTGATACGGAAAAACCCTCATGATTTATTGAATGTCCTGGATTAAAGTTGGAAAACAGTAGACAAATCTCGTTCCAGACTGGAATATTTATTATAATACAGAGCGATGACTGTACTAATAACTATTCATAAGAATTCTGTTAAGAGACACTTAAAAAATTCACGACTCTAACAAATTCATTCTAAATATGACTGTGGTATTTGCCATTTACTTGGGGAGGCAGTTTAGCACATAAATATACTCACAAAAAGATTAATCTTTTTTCAGCAGAAAACTTGGAGTAGCAGTGATTATCTGCAAGTTTTCAACTAGAAAATTTTGTCATGTGCCAACATATAGCTTTATAAATTTATGTGAAAGTATATGTAGCATTAGAAATATTCTATCTGTAGCTCATAAACCTCTGGAATTACATGCATCATTCCTGACTTTTAAAAAATCTTATCCATGAAATATTCCTTGTCCAGCAAAGTGTCCCAAGCCTTATTTTTTCAGACATTTAAAAATACACATTACATAGAATGGATTAAATGTTCATTGGCAATCATAGCATTTTGGTGATTATTTATATTCCATAAATATTTTTATGAAATTCCCATCATAAAGACATTTATTTAAATGAATATAATTAGCATAGTTTCAGATTCATTAAGCCTAATTTATTCACTTACTCCTTGTGATATATCAACATTTTAAAAACTAGCACAAGCACTTTAACTTGCAAAATAAATTTCCCAATTGGTTGTACTAAACTTTGGGAAACACTGATGCATATTACTTAAATTAATTTTACTTGATTTGATTTATTTGTTCTCTTATAGGTTAAACTACCATATATGTTTTGAAAGTAAAATTCTATGAAATACAATTTACTACACTAGTTGTTCTTCTGAAACTGTAAACAGATATCGGCATATAACAAGTGTTTTGGTTGTTGATAATTTAATTCCAAGATCATATATATGTCTATTCCCAAAGGCAGATTTGTTACCTATGGGTAATTCATTAGAGCAATGCTATCATGTGTGGATAAAAATGACAGCAGTTTTCAACAGCTAAGAAGAGATTTATATCCAAAGGCCAATAGAATCCTCAAAGACCAAATTAAAATCACGGACCTCATAGTCTCAGAGTTTCGTGAAGTATTATCAGTAGTAATGTCATATCAACAATAAGTTTATTTGTTGCTCCTTCCTTGGGGACACATTAAGTAATTCAGAATTACCAATGAATATTAGTGTGAAAAATAGAACAAATGTCCAGTGTTTGATTTTTTTAATGCCTTTTTTTGCCTTTGGTCACAAGGTATTTAGTCAAAATATTGTGTTCATGAAGTTGTTGGATTAGTTTCCCTCTTTTTCTATCTATTCCAACCTATCCCTGTTAACTAATCTTGTTTTTGTCTCATGTAGTTGAATAATCAAATATACAAATATTTTCTTGTTTTTTAATAAAAAGCTCACATACTATAAATACATTTTTGTTCTTTATTTCTATTTACATAGCAATAGATTCTAGAAATTATCTCCTATCAGTTCAAACAGCCCTTTTTATGGCTGAATATGTCTATAATATGTGGATACACTAGTTTATCCCACTGTCTTATGTATGGCTGCTTAGTTTATTTGCAATACCGTATTTTGTGATTACAAATAACGTTGTGAAGAATGATCTTAGAAATATCTGTTTTCATGTTGCTGGAGGTAAGGTAAATTCAAGGTACATTTTTAAAAGGGAATGCTAGTCAAAGTGTAATTATAGCTATAGTTTTGTTATAGAGTCACAAACTTCTTTCCAAGATTGTTGTGCAAATTTGCATCCCCACCAATAATATACGAGAATATCTGTTTCCTCAGGCCTTGCCAAGAGAATATGTTGTTAATCTAAATTTTAGCCAAGCTAATAGTTAAGAAATGTAATTTTGATTTAGTGCTTATTTTTGTTTCTCTAATTGTGAAGTAATTTGTGCAGCTTGTCACATGTTGAAGAGCCATTTTTACATCTTTATTTCTATTGTCTGATTTTGCCTCGTCCGCATTTTGTCAATGAGGTAGTTAATCTGTTTTCCTGAAAATTTTTAGAGTTATTTATATATGAGTTATTTGTCCTTCATTTGTGATTGCAAATATTTTCATTATCTTTTTTATTTTGTTGTTTTGCCATGCAATAGCTTTTATAATTATGTTTATGTAATCAGATTTATCAGTCTTTAATGACCTCTACATGTTTAAGTTTTTTATTTTGATCTTTATTTTTTTTGAGACAGAATCTTGCTCTGTTGCCAAGCTAGAGTTCAGTGGTGTGATCTCGACTCACTGCAACCTCAGCCTCCCGGGTTCAAGCAACTCTCCTGCCTTAGCATCCCGAGTAGCTGGAACTACTTTTGGGCATCACCACACCCAGCTAATTCTTTTTGTATTTTTAGTAGAGATAGGTTTCACCTTGTTGGCCAGGATGGTCTCAATCGCCTCAATTGTGATCTGCCTGCCTCAGCCTTCCAAAGTGCTTGGATTAAAGGCATGAGCCACCTCGCCTGGCTAATTTTTTGGTAAGTATTTTATATTCAGGTTATAAATGAAAGAAATTGTATGGCTTACTTATTCATTCATTCACTTATTTAATATCACTGATTGTTTTTAATATTCTTGAGCATTTGGAGTTTATTATTGTGCATAATATGAGGTATAGATATATTTTCTATTTCCCAGATGGCTAACCAGTGTGTCACATGACTTGAGAAGTCACCTTCATTACATTGTAAATTTTTATATTTAAAAATACAAATAATTATATTGGCTCTTTCTACATCTCTCAATTATACATATACACACACACACACACACACACACACACACTTGTATATCTATATATATATTTTGCACTTTAGGTTCTGGAGTACATGTGCAGGACATGCAGGATTGTTGCATACATACATACATGGCTATGTGGTTTGCTGCCCCCATCCCCATCACCTATATCCAGCATTTCTCCCATATCACTCCTCCACAACTCCCTAGCCCCTCTGTCCCTCCCCTACTCCCCCACAACAGACTCCAGTGTGTGATGCTTCCCTCCCTGTGTCCATGTGTTCTCATTGTTCAAGACTCACCTATGGGTGAGAACATGTGGTGTTTGATTTTCTGTTCTTGTGTCAGTTTGCTGAGAATGATTCATCCATGTCCCTACAATGGACACAAACTCATCATTTTTTTATGGCTGCATAGTATTCCATGGCGTATATGTGACTCATTTCATTGAGCTGGTTCCAGGTCTTTGCTATTGTAAACAGTGCCACAATGAACATACCTGTGCATCTGTCTTTATAATAGAACGATTTATAATCCCTTGGGTATATATCCAGTAATGGGATTGCTTGGTCCAGAGCTTCTGCGCAGCAAAAGAAACTATCATTAGAGTGAACTGGCAACCAACAGAATGGGAAAAAATTTTTGCAATCTACCCATCTGACAAAGGGATAATATCCAGAATCTACAGAGAACTAAAGCAGATTTACAAGATAAAAACAAACAAACCCGTTCAAAAGTGGGCGAACGATATGGACAGACACTTTTCAAAGGAAGACACATATGTGGCCAACAAATATGTGAAAAAATCCTCATCATCATTGCTCATTAGAGAAATGCAAATCAAAACCACATTGAGATACCACCTCGCGCCTGTTAGAATGGCGATCATTAAAAACCTGGAGACAACAGATGCTGGAGAGGATGTGGAGAAATAGGAACACTTTTACACTCTTGGTGGGAGTGTAAATTAGTTCAACCATTGTGGAAGACAGTGTGGCGATTCCTCAAGGACCTAAAAATAGAAATTCCATTTGACCCAGCAATCCCATTACTGGGTATATTATAAATCTCTCTATTATAAAGACACATGCACAGGTATGTTCATTGCAGCCCTGTTTATGAAAGTATTGGTTATTTTAAGCAATAGTGGACATGTTTGCATTGTTCATAAACTTAGTGAAAATGTATTGAGTATTTGGTGCTAAATAAGATGATGGTTTTAAATTTAGAATATATATCTTATACTGGTATACACACACAGAGCCTCTCTCCCTCTCTCTTTCCCACTTATTTTCTTGAAGTATTTCCCCAAAAAATAGAGTTTAAATTATTTCAAATGTATTTATGAGTCCAGTAAATAATATTAGCAATATCCTAACATGCAGGACTGTTGCATACGTACATACATGGCAATGTGGTTTGCTGCCTCCATCCCCATCACCTACATCCAGCATTTCTCCCCATGTCATGCCTCCACAACTCCCTAACCCCTCTGTCCCTCCCTATAATGTCATTTTTATAATATGCTATTAAATACATTCATTTACATTTAATTTAATAATTTGCATTGATATTTTAAGTGACATTCTTTTCTTTCTTTCCTACTGTGTTTAATAAATTTAGGTAGCAAAGTTATACTTTATAAAAATTATAAGAAGTTTTTTTCATTTTTAATACTGTGAAACATTGAGAATATTTAATCCTTAAAAGTTTTATAGATTTTTTCCTTTGAAACTCACTTGATATGTATTTGTTTTGTAGTTGGTTTTTGAAAGAAGCAGTCCCTTTAGTCTCTTTTTTCATTTTACTGTTATTGTTTCCAATAGAAATGGGTCACTTTAAGCTTGTTATCCCAAAGAGTTTCCAATAAGAGTTCTATTCCGTTGTTTTGGTTCACTTCTTCAGAGAATCATGTCTCTGGTCGTAGATCTTTTTCATCTGTGTTTCTTTTCAAGTAAGATCTTTGACCATTTTTTATTTTATTGCTTACATCATTCCCTTGGTTGAGAAAGAGCTTTCCTTTAATTTCTCTTATTATGTTTAAATTCAGATCTACTTATACTTTAAAAATGTACAATTCATTTATTACTTTGATATTAGTTTGTTTTTTTTCAGTCTATTTCTTTTGTGAGTTCAGCTAGATCTATTTTTTCTTGTTTTCCGCTATTTATATTCTTAACATTTTTTTGATTATTCAAATTCATTTTTTTAAGTAATCCCAAAGGGCTCTGTGGGATAAATAAATACAAATTACAGTGTAGTTTTAATCTATAACCAGAATGATTTCTTGTCCCATTTTCTGCTTAATTCTTATTGCAGCTTTATATAGAAGAATATTGTTTGTTCTTTTGCATTTCTGCTTCAGTAGTTTATAGTCTGGGGTAGTTTACAAGGCAGCATTTTCATAAGTACGCTCTGGTATATCAAAACATGATTTTTCCTTAAGTGACTTTTTGAGGCAAGAGAAGTGGGGTATGGCTCTATGCCTTTTATGTTTTTCATTTTACTAAATTTTCTTTTATTCACTCAAATAAATCATATCCATTCCTTTTTCTCCTATTCTCCCTGAAACTTGCTTTTAAAAAACTGCTTTTTCAAATTTCACACACATTGTAAAATTTTTTCCCTGTTGGCTCTTCTGATCTAAAAGAATCTTTTATACCATTTTTCTATGTAGATGAGACTTTCTCTTTCTGTTAGCGAGCATAGGTCAATCTTAATACTGCAGGCTTCGCTCCTATTATCCCCTGCATGTAGGTTTTCTTTGACTCCTCTTGCTCTTTGAGATTCAAAGGTTTGCACAGAGAATTTGAGCAATAACTTGAGTGGGTGTTTATTATTCCATGTACGTGTGATTCAAAGTTAGCCATCCTCTTTCTTTCAGTTATGCCAAAGCATGAATTTTATTTAGTTTTATATGTTATTTTTGTTGTTATATTTTCTAGAATACTGTAAGAGAGTTAGATTTATTCACTCAGCATTAACTTAGCTACCCACAATTTCTAAGCCAGTATGAATATTTTAAAAGGTGATACTGCAGTTCTCTGATATTCAGTTCCAGAATCTCATTTTCTATAAAATGGATATGTTGAATTTATTTTACTATGTTTCTTTGGCCTAAAGGCTATGTTGTCCATTGCGGCTTTTTGAATTCCTCCTGTTACATAAATAATTAGTGTAAAAGCCACTAGGCTAGCCACATTTTTACTCCTAAAAAAGTTAACAGGGGAGTTGGGAAAGCATATGTTTTCTTTTGACCATGGTTCTTTTAGCTGTGTCTTAAGCAGTAGACATCCATAACCATTAAAAAAGAACAACACACACACACACACACACACACACACAAACACACACACACACGAACAGAAAACAATAGCAAAATCTCTCATTAGTTTCTGCCTGTGTATACTAAAATCTTCTTTTCAACATTCAGATTTCTAAATTACCAAAGCAGTAAAACTCAGCATCTGTGTGCACAAATTACACATGGAACTCAGGCATGCATGATAAAGAGAAAAGGGTAATGGGAAGTAGAAGCAAAGTTTATTAAAATATAATTTTATGCCTGATTTGGTTAGAATTGGCCTGATTTCATTTGCACTTCACATCACCAGCTGCCAATTTAGTATAACTTGGAACCATACATTATCAATGACAAAATATAATTAAATTTTTATCAAGTTTAAGGAGCTTAGAAGTTCTGTTTCTCTTACAGAGAGGAAGATAACTGATATGTAGTCAAGGTTATTTTATATATATATATCTGTGAATATCTTCAGATAGTGCACTATGATGACTTTAAGAATAATTGCATTCAAAACAAAAATTTTAAGAAGGTAAAATTACACTTTGTCTCTCCTAGTCAAGAATTTGTCAATATCCCCCAATGTTTTCTTTTTAATTCCTCCCTCTCTTTGGTTTTCTTTCCCTTCAGCTTTTTATTTAGCAGGGTCCTACTACTCTGACATGAACTAATGCTATGTTCTGTCTAACGAGATCACAGACAAATATTAGCAGTCTCAGAAGGATGTGAAGTAAAGAAACCTTTATACCTGGAAGATTTAGATGAATTCCAAATGAATACCTTTTCTTCTTTTTGAACGGTAAAAATGTTATATTTAACTAGGATGACATAAACAGACATATAGTGTATGGCAGATCTCAAGCAAAATGATAAAGGAAATGATCTAATGAATTAATATGTGGAACATTTTAAAATACAAATAAAAATAAATAGGGAGAAATGTATAAAATGAATGAAAAAGAATAATCTAATTTTGGATTGTTAAATATATTATAACCTCCTTAAATAGTGTTATTCAATTATGTCTTACATCAAAGAATGCTAGCCATGAGCACTGACTACTCAATGATTGATAGATTTCATTTAGTTAACACACAGTGCGTAAAATTACCAGTAAAGACAATGAAATGTAGAAGAATGAAAGCTTTGTGATTAAAGATTACCCTCTTAATTGTATAAGAGAAATGCCCAAGATGAGCTATGTTCCTTAAAGAGAAAAATAAAACTATATTTGCCTTAGGTGAAAAGAGCCTAGAGACACTGATTCAAATATAGATTTACAAAACCATACAATGTCAGAGCAAAAGGAAGATTGGAAATCATTTAATTTAATCTCCACCTTTATATGTGAATAAACAAATACATCCAAGAAGAGTTTGGATAGGTGAGAGGCATAAAGTCTAATTATCTAAAAGAAAGTCTTCTTGGTCAGCTGAAAGAAGCAGAAAAGTGTAGTTTATGGTCAAGACAAATGTTAACACATGAGAACCCCAGCTATCTTTCAGTTGCTTAGGAATGTTCAGAATTCTGGGCAAGTTCATCATGCAAAAGAGATATGGGTAAAAGTGAATTTAACTACTTACAGTAATATGAATGCCAAGAATGAGATATAGAACCAAGTCCTTGAGGAGGACAGGCAAACAAACAATACTGCAAATATGGGTGGCTGATACTGTCTTGAATTTGAAGCTAATGACTTGTGTTATCAGACATAGCAAGATAAGGTCAATTTCTCTGGGAGGTAGTACTCAAAAAATAAAGCCAACCTGGCCGTCGATTTTGTATTAATTGATAGCTCTAAGTGACAATAAAACAGTATGGTTTTAAAGAGCCCTTGTCCTGTCTGAGTTTTTGAGAGGCACATTTCTAATAAGGTATGTAAGCTCTAAATTTGGATTCCTTTGGGACTTGCCAAAGGTCCAACATATTAGCTACTAGCAGATATAGAAATAGAAACCAGGTTTCCTAATTACTTCCTAGGCTACTGCATTTCCCCAGTAGTTTTCCTAAATGCTGAATGCTCTAGAAATATAAGAATCAAGGAAATATTTTTTACATTTCTTACAGATTTTCATCTTTGGTATCAAATTAACAAATACTTCCACATGATTAAATACAAATATTGCAAACAAACCAACAAATGGTACTAGAAATATGGTACAAATAATAAAAGTGCCCACCCCAAATAATAAAATTAATACAGCCTTTTCCTTCGTCTTCATTAACTTTACATTTTAGATGGATTAACATCTTGTCTGTTACAAAATGAAATCATGTAATACATAGAAGAAATATAGCATGTATTTAGTTATCTTAGACTAGGGGACAGTTTTCTAAGCCTGATTACAAAACAGAGAAACACAACACAAGCGACTGTCTAATTTACAGGCATAAAACTTATGTATGAATGAAATACCATAAGCAGAGTCAAAAGGCACGAAAGAAAACAATATATGTAACATTTAATAGAGGATAACTAGAATATTTTGTTTGTTGTTTTCACCATAGAAATCATTCTTATGAATCAAAATAATAGAAAAATGACCAAGTGATAAAAACAAACTTCATTTTTTTAAAAGAGGATAAAAATAGCTAATGAACAAAGGAAAAGAAAGGCAAGCCCAATAACAACAAAGTAAAAAACACTCTCACTTTGGCAGGTATTGGTCAGTTTGATATTTATAATGCTGTTCAACACATCTCAATTTGAAGAAATACTTTGAAAGTGACATCTTCTTTGCATTATTGAATGAGGGGCTACCTTAAACAAGCTAAAGAGGATAATTTGATTTCATAGTTAAATAGCTATTTGCCTATTTTATTCCATCATAATGAATTTAAACACTTGTACTTGTTTACATCTTAGAAATCTCACAACGTTTAACATACTTCAAAGGACAGTAATGAGAATTCACTACTTTCTTCCAATGCTATAATATTTATCCTCACTAACCTAATTTCCCCTAAACTTTACCCTTATTTACAGCAACCGAATGTCCTTCCAGAACTTGAGGTCTCTGATATCTGTAATATCTTAAATTTCCCTGTTAACAAAACATTTACAGTTGATTTTTTTCAGATAATATTATGTAGCCATTAAGACTCAAGGAGAATTTTAAACATGTTAGTTAATACAAATTGTAATCATTATCCTACAGCAAAATGTACTGGTAATTATGTTAGGGAGTTTAGTTACTGAAGAAACAGTTCCTGCATCCTCTCCAGCATCTGTTGTTTCATGACTTTTTAATCATCTCCATTCTAACTGGTGTGAGATGGTATCTCATTGTGTTTTGATTTGGATTTCTCTAACAACCAGTGATGACGAGCTTTTTAAAATATGTTTGTTGGCTGCATACATTTGTTCTTTTGAGAAGTGTCTGTTCATATCCTTCGTCCACTATTTGATGGGATTGCTTGTTTTTTTCTTGTAAATTCGTTTAGTTTCTTGTAGATTCTGGATATCAGCCTTTTGTCAGATTGATAGGATGTGGAGAAACAGGAATACTTTTACACTGTTGGTGGGAGTGTATTAGTTCAACCATTGTGGAAGACCACGTGGCTATTCCTTAAGGCTCTAGAAACAGAAATACCATTTGACTCAGCAATCCCATTACTGGGTATGTACTCAAAGGAGTACAAATCATTCTACTATAAAGATACATGCATACATATGTTTTTTGCAGCACTATTCACAATAGCAATGACTTGGAACCAACCCAAATGCCTATCAATGAGAGACTGGATAAAGAAAATGAGGCACATATACACCATGGAATACTATGCAGCTGTGCAAAAAGAATGAGCTTATGTCATTTTCAGGGACATGGAGGAAGATGGAAACCATCATTCTCAGCAAATTAACACAGGAACAGAAACCAAACACCACATGTTCTCACTATTAAGTGGTAGTCGAACAATGAGAACACATGGATACAGGGAGGGGAACATCAGACACTAGGGCCTGTCAGCAGGCGGAGGATTAGGGAAGGGGTAGCATTAGGAGAAATATCTAATGTAGATGATGGGTTGATGCAGCAAACCACCATGGCATGTGTATTCCTATGTAAAAAAACTGCATGCACACGTGTCCCAAAACTTAAAGTACAATTAAAAATAATAATTATAATGAAAAATAAAGAAAATAATTTAGAACCAAAAAAAAGAATTCCAAATTTTAATTTAATATGACTAATATTGTTTCCAACTTTTTTCAGATCTCTATACTTATACAGATTTTTTTAAAAAGAACACATATTCATAGTGAAAATTGGTGAAGAAAGTTATATTAGTATCTAGGTGAAAACACATTACTCTCAGGTAGAGCTGGCTTCAAAAAAAAATCTCCCTAGTGTTATATTTATCGGTAATCCTCATGCATATAAGGAAAACCTCACTTTATTTTGTAGAAGAAGAAATGATATACTTAATGTAAAGACATGTGAACTATATGATGAAGAAAACTGGGCTATTCCAGTTCCATACAACAACTTACAAAATACTTTGTGCAAATATTATTGGATTGTCCCACCTTCCTACTCGTATTTAATAATCCCAAGGAAAAGAATACAATCTATAGAAAGGAAGGCAAAACAAAACAAAAACTGAGAAGGATGAAGAGATGTCGGATAAAATTGCAGGAGTCTGGAATGGTAGGATTTTGAATGTTTGGAGAGCTGCTCAGATCATGAGATCTAGCGGGAGCTTTGAGAAGGAAACATCAATTTATGGAAAGTTTATGGTTAAGGGGATTACATTGAGCAAGGCTCTCATCATTTGATAGACTAGCTGTATCTTATTTCGGTCAAAGGTAAGTTAGGAGAAAACAACAAAACAAATTGAAGGTCGGAAAAATCTTGAGAAACTGAAGGATACAAACAGCATCTGAATGATCAGAAAAGCATGTTTGTTTGTTTGTTTCTTTTTCTATTTTTTTAAGACGGGAGTTTCACCATGTTAGTCAGGCTGGTCTTGAACTCCCGACCTCAGGTGATCCGCCCACCTTGGCCTCCAAAGTGCTTGGATTACAGACATGAGCCACCATGCCTGGCCATTGAAAAGCATGTTTCTAAATGTTATTCACTGATGTATTATTAAATTTATGTGTTCAAAAAATTCTGATTGCTTACTAGACCAAAGTCAGATACTTGATTTATAAGTCAAGTAGACATGCTTTTGTGAAACAGAGTAAAAATTAATAAGAATAGTGCAGCTGGGATCATAATATAGTATGAAAGAAAAATAACAACAGACAAGGGGTGGAGCTAGAACTCACACAGACCTGAAAGCCTATTGAGATGCTGAAGATAAGGATGCTTCTCTAGAGCTAATACCAGTGAGGAGAAAGGCAAAGGAAAAGTGCTCCCAGGATGTAAAAAAAATGGGCAAGAAGTTAAACTATGAGAAAAGAAGATAAGAATAGAGTGAGGAGGTAACAGATACATGAAAAGTATTCCAGATTAAGGGATCACCACAGATGAAATAAGTACTATATATGTATTTTTTAAAAAACTTAAAATAAAAAATTAGATTCATAAAGATATTAAAATAATAAAACATTACTAAGTACTTCTTATTTCAGGAAAATAACGATTCATTACTTGAAATGTACTCAGAATATCAATAAAACAATGTAGAGGGAAGAAAATTATTTTTAAAATGCTAGAAATGTATTTTGTAAAATTCATCAATTGGGGAATTAAATTTAAAACTCTAGAAAAATTCATCACTTCACCCCAATTAGAAAACAAAAAAAGGTTTTTATATTCTTAACATGGTAATGACTAAATGTCTTAAGCTAACACTCAACATCACTATGTAATAAGTAAATGGTAAAGGCGTTTATTTCCATTAAAGTGAAGAACAAAACAAAGATGTCCATTGACAGCATATTATCATTTGGAAGCTATAGATAATGTAATAAATTCAATTAGGTGGTCTCTTATACAATTAAATCACAAAATTAGTAAGGTTTCTGTATACTAGTGGTAATGTATTTAATTGGAAAATGTTTCTTTTCAAAAGGGCATGTAAAAAATAAAAGAAATTCAGCTACAAATCTTGATTGAAATTATGAAAAACAAAACACAAAGACTTTACCGTAGATGCTTCATTACCTAATTATCTTTATAAGTCTCTGACATCAACTTAAGCCTCCCGGTCTTTCCCCACTGGACTTTCAGTTTCCCTGGCCAACTTTCTCTTCCTTCAACAAGCTCTTTCTCAAAGTCATGGCGTTTTCATCGTCTGTTCTCGTTATAGCATAAGCTGTTTCATTCTTTTGCAAGCTTTGGTGTAAGTTTTCCTTAAATCTTAACATCCTTAGGAAGTCTTTCCCAGTAGGCTAGAATGTACCCTACCTTCACACACACATTGTAGGATCCCAGCCACTTCACTTTTACCTTCATAGGTAGTATCTTTATTCATAATTTCTTATGTATGTTTTTTATTATTTCCTACATGGTAAGTTCCAGAGTGACAGAAATAATATTCAAAGTATGCAAACACTCCATAAATATTGAAAAGAAAGACTGAGATTAATATGTGGATGAGGGTGCCCAATATCCTTGGGTGGTACTCTATGTGTCCAGATTATCACGTAAATTTTAGTCATTTTAAATCAAACTCTGATTAACAGAGTGATTCTGCAGTTCAGGACAAAAGCAGTAATAGCCAAGCTCAGAGACATTTCTAAGAACCTAATAATTGACAACAGGATAAATCATTTGACAGTCATAATTCAATGAACTGATTTGAAAAAAAGCCTACACAGTTTGGGAGACATAGCTGATGCTTACCTTACACACCAAAATAAATTCCATGGAAATTGAAATTCTCAATAATAAAAAAATTAAACCCAACATTTCACTGAAGAAAATCTAACTAAACATTAACATTTTTCTTGTGTGGAAGTCAGTTCTAAGAATCATCTTAACTTTCTTATACAAAATTTATTTTTTCAATAATCGTACTTTAAAAATTATCAAAATAAAAGAAGATAAGAGCACAGTTAGAAAAATAAAAATGTAAATTAACAGCTTTTATTTATAAAGCAATACATAAATCTACAAGAAAAATAAACACATTTAATAACAATATGAATAGATATACGGATTTGTAATGTTTAAACACTCCATATTCTTCCATTCACCACTCTGTTTCTAAAATTCTATTCTTAAGAAATAATCCTGCCTGTATTTGATCATTTCCCTGTGTTCATCACATTGTTTTAAGCAATCATGAAAAATGAGAATCTAAATGTCCAAAAGAAAGTATTTTTAAATTAAGTGTATTATAATATATAATAAAATACAATTCAGTCAACCAAATATTTTGGAAGGATTTTCAACATAAAAATATACTTATTAATCAAATAAAACACAACAGTTAAGACTAAAATAAATTCATTATATTCACAAATATGCATACAAAGAAAAAGGATAAGTGATGGAAAAACAGGTATATTCTCAAAAAGTTCTACAATTTCCTTATATAATAGTTTTGTAACAAAAAAATGCTAAAACATTTTGCTCTACATACACTGAGTTGGTTATTCTTACTAAAATATACAAAATTAATTGTCTTAGAAGGGTTACTAGTGAAAGCTGAATTACAATGTATAATATGCTTGTGGATATTATGTGAAAAGATTAGATCATTCTGTGTTCACTTTAATGATCTAGATTCTACTCTAAATTAGTATATATTCTGAAAACTGATTGAAAAGTAACATAAGCCCCCACTTTTTGAGTGTGATTAGTTAGACTGGCATTTTTTAAAGTGTTAATAGTAAGCACTAAAATAAAATGTAAAAATATTTCGTTTCTAATATTGATATGCTAGCATTTTTAAAAAAAGAATTTACTCTTTCCCAGAATTGTATGTACATCAAAAAGTATGTTTAAACCTGCTGAATTCTGATGGATTCATGGTATCATTTCTTAAAGTATACATGCTATAACAGAAAAACAAAGTTTCTATTTCGAGTAATTCTAAAATATATGTAACAGTACAATTATACATTAGATTAGTCAATATCATGTATAATATATGTATTTGGATTTATTTATTCAGAAACACTAGCCATCACTGCATTTTTCCTTGATTCTACCTTGAGTAAATTACATATAAATTGGTAAATTGTAGCTGTACCTTACACACCGTCAAGTACAAAGAGTTTACAAAAAAAAAAAACTTAAATATTTTAATTAAAGAAGTGATTTGCAAAATTTGTCTGCAGCAGAATGCTGTTTTCAAAGTAAATTTAAAGTCTCAATGCTGTACTTTTTCTGTTAATATTAACAAATGAATATGTGCATTTTGGCTTATTTTATTAATATTTATAATTGCTATGACTTAATAAATACAAATTTAAATTACTTATTTTTGAAGCAAGTCAGCAATAAAAATAAGGCAATTAGGTTGAATATAGATATTTACACTCACAGGAATAAATGTTGATATATCAGCAACCAATTCATTTCCATATTTTATATGGATGACATACTAGTATAAAAAGTTTTCAATAGTGCAGACAAACATTTCAAATAGCAATTTTTAAAAATTCACCAGAAAATCATACAATTTTCTTTTACTGTTACAATGCAAGCACTACCTGAGATTATAGTGAAGAATGATTTTCCTAGAATTTAATCACAGATTTAACCACTGCTCTCAGTTTTATTATTATTAACACATTTTATAAGAAGTCCTCTCTTAAAATCAACCCTCAAGCTGCCTAAAGTGTCTGAGGTTCAGTTGCTATTTTCTCAGGTTTCCTTTTGGAGAGTATACATATTTGGATGGTATGTAATTCAGTGTGTCGCATGTATAGAAGTTAGTCATTTGTATGATTTAGTGTCATTAGCTAAGTCTAAGTTAAAACAGGCAAATAAATTCCAGTGTAGAGCAATAATCTTTCAAATCAATGACATATTTATGAAAGGAAAAAAGTGCATACAAATAAAGTTTATTGTGAATTCTGCACACAAATGAGTGTGTTACAACATTTAACAAAGTGTTAACCTTCTGTTCATGGTATACGTATGTCTGAATAGCTATTTATTTCTTTTTTAGTGACAGCTTTAACAAAAAGGAAAATATAATTCAAAAACTAAAATTCTTTGTTTTTTTCTTTTTATTTTGAGAGGGAGACTAGCTCTGTCCTGAAGGCTGGAATGGAGTGGCACAATCTCAGCTCACTGCAACCTCTGCCCCTTGGGTTCAAGTTATTCTTCTGCCTCGCCTCCTGAGTAGTTGGGATTACAGGCATGTGCTACCACACCAGGCTAATTTTTGTATTTTTAGCAGAGGAGGTGTTTCACTATAATAGCCAAGATGGCCTCCAACTACTGTCTTCAGGTAATGTGTTCACCTCGGCTTCCCAAAATGCGGGGATTATAAGCGTGAGCCTCCGCGTCCAGACTATAAGCTAAAATTCTGATTAATGATTTCAGAAATCCTTGGAATATTGCTTCAATTTGAATAACACTATCAGTGTAATTCTGATGTCAATATTTCCATTTCTTTGTAACTTTAGTAAGAAAAAGGGAGCAATTAACTCTAAAATAATTGCTTGATTACATTTGATTCTGCACTTCAAAGACATCAACAAAACTTCCTTTTCTTAATTGATTTTGATGTTAAGGAATATATTGAAGAACACATCAAACTAAATGTAGCCTGTATTTCAGTCCTTTAAACAACAGTAACAGATTCGTTAGAATAAATGAGAAGTTTAATGACCTATGGACACATTTCCTTGGAAAGGCTTGGATATAATTTATAATAGTATTCCTTTCTGAATTTTGTTTTCAAATTTTGTCAGCTCCCATTCAAGTTTCTAATGCTAGGAAGGGTACTCAATGAAAATAAATAAATGAGGTATTGAGCTTATTTTGGAAAGCAAATCTATTGCCTATATTATGGTTCATATTATGCTCCAGATGTTTCTTAGGCAAGGTAAGTAAATCACTGTTTTAGCAGTGAAAACTACTGCAACTGCTAGTTCTGATTTAATGACTATGAAAATTAAACGCAATCCCTACCAAACAGGGGCACTACTTTTTGTACATTTCATTGAACCTTAAGGTTCTAAAAACAAACATGAAAAATCTCATTATGTATATCACTAAAGCACTTATATTTTCTCATATTTTAAAGTGACATATCCCTATCTATAAATATCAAAGTATACCAAAATGCACTGCACAATACACTATTGAAAGAGACACCAAAAATTACCTTCCAATCTCTTTTGACATAATGACATAAGCCTTTAAAAAATTTAACTAACATAAACTAGGGAAAAAGAATGCAATTGTTTTGGGTAGAAGAGATTTGAAAGGAGGATAAATTCTACCTCTGTTATAAAAGCAATATATTCTCAGGTTAAGAAAATTTAGCAAGCAAGATTCTTTGTTCATTAGACCAATAGTCTATTATGGAGGGTCTGCAGAAATCTACATGCAATGAGTTTTCAACAAATAATGAAGAATTTGTCTCAAACTTTGCAGTTAGTGACCCCTAAGAAGCATTTTTTAAAGCTATATAAAACAGGTGGCGTAAGTAAAGAAATTTAAAATTTCTTAGGCTGAATCATAAAAGGAAGAAGAAAGTATTTTCCTCAAGAGAAACAGACAAACTCTTTGGTGAGGAAGTGGCTTCCTTTCTTTCACCCAGGAGAGATAAAAATCTAGTGTGTTTTTTGTTAATACATTTTTATTAATCAGGTTTTGATATGTCAAGGTTTCTGTATGTTTCACTAACAAGAGAGAGAGGATATTTAAAAAGGAAAAAGTTTTGGACGGCCAAACATCTCTCCTTGCTTATCAAAGAAAGATGCAAACCTTTGTAAACCTGTTGTCTTTTGTTTTGCTGAACTAGAAAGTAAACATAGTATGAGGCTTCTCATGTGGCTTCCTTACATTGTTATATTGGCAAATTTCAAAACACACATTTGGTGTAACAATACCTTTCTTCTTGATATGTTTTCTTTTGTTTTTCTTTCTGTTAGAGAAGTCTTTGGTTACATCTTATCTCAAAAGACAGAAAGGGGCTTCACTTCCAAGTATCTAGGTTTTAATAAGCAACTCTGTATCTCACCTTCCAGTGTGATTGAAACCAGGTTGGTTTTCATTAAGTTTAAACTTGGAAAAATCAATTTCTCAATTCTTTGCAGTTTGCTATCTTATTAGACAGATGATCTTGTAGAGCAGAATGTGTCACAGTCACACACTGGATTGTAAGTATGTAATCTCGGGAAATTTCCCGTCAGCAAAATGCAGAAAGAACCCTGGTTCCTGAAGATAGAATATACCATCAAATAAGAATTTACCTTTGTCAATCTCTGATTCTTGTCTTCTTTGTGATATACATAAACCTGCCCATATTTGAATGTTTTTGTACAATAGTAAAGAAAAAATAAATTTTAAATCACATCCTTGCTGAAAATAATTTCAATGTGTATATATGTTATGAGCAAAATTTATGTTTCCCATTTTTAGGTAGCGACAAAAGTTAAGATATAACTGGGTCCATACACATGAATCCTGTCCTTATTTCATAAATAAACAAGTGTTTCCACGGCAAGGGTCTTAACTTAAAATTACCCATGTTCAAAAAAGAGAGAATGAATACATTTCCTTCTGAAAAGGTAAAATATTATTATGACATATTAATTTTCAAAGTATAAAATTCAAAATTATTTTAAATATCTTTTATGAAAGCTATGGCAAATCTGAATTCCAAACATTTTGAGACACGTCTAGTCAGTAGCTGTATTAATTTTGAACCTTCTAGACATTATTGTTAATGATTGAAGAAATAGTGGAGTGCATACTGAGAGGATACTCACAGTAATATCAACCAATTATTTGAAACTTGTTTAACGGTTTTCTTTTTTCTGAAAACGAATATACAGAAACACCAATATTTTATTATGCACCAATAAATAGGCTTATTAAATGCTGTAAATTTCTGTTTAAATATTTTATAATATTTTAAGATATCTAACTTACAGATATTGTACACTTATATTGCTTGGAAAATAGTAAAATAATGGATAAAATTACTTTATATAGTTTTATAATAAGGGATGCTACCTAATAATGTAATTGTCATTTCTCTTTTCCTTTTAATTAGATTTTCTTTAATTTTATTAATGTATGTAATAAAAATGCCTCATTTACTACTTTAATATTTTTAAGAGAGCTGCAGCTGGGTTTTAGATTGGTCTAGAATTTTCAATGTAACAATGCACGTTGATAGTAAATGAATCCTCTGAACAATAAAATAAAATAACTTGATAGTCTGGTTATAATGTTTTAGATCTTTCATAATAAAACTGAAAGTTTGACTGAATGTCTCATATTTTTAATTTTAAGCAAATAAATTTAATAAATTTCATTCTTAAAAAATGTTATTATAATACATTACTATACTTATTTGTGTATATTAATATAATTTATTATAGTACATATATTATATATTTTTCTTTATTGAATTTTATAATAAAAACACTTGAAGAAAATAATAACATTAAATATTAATAAACTTACATGTTTAACTTATTTTTTTTAAATATGGGTATAAATAAAAAATGAATTGAATAGGTAACCTTTTCTGAAAATGTGTTTAACGAATATGTTGTTTATCTAAATGCTTTATCTGAAATTCTGTTTCTCACATTGAAGAAGTACATATAAATCAGCATAAATATTGTAAGGCAATATAGGTATGTTTAAATTAATCAGATATTCTCAACAGAAATTTTGGACTTATAAGTTTAAATAATTGTTTTGCATTTTTTATGTAAGCTTTGTAAGGTTGTACTGATAACTGCATAAAGGAAAGATAAATAAAATGTTTTGGCTGACAGAAAGGGAAAAAGAAGACAGAGGAGAGAAAAGAAAGGCATTAAGTAAATTCCCCCAAAATCTGTTTATAATTCATTTCCTTTGCCACGTACAACTATATTTTTCAACCCTGTTCAAAAGGCGAACAAATAGGGAACTTAGAAACTCTTTCCTTTATTCAGAGTCACATTCTATAGTGTAATAAACATGTCAATCAAATTCAGGGTTACTTATGAAGTATTTAAGTATAAGAACTCACAACAGGTGTAATTTACATTTTTTAGTTATAGCTTTATTTGCTTATTGGGAGCCTGGCTATAAATACTGACATTTTGAATACAGTGATGGAAAGTTTTCTGCTAGGTATCAGGAAACTTAGCTTACTGACTTGGCTTTGTTGTTTACAGAGATAAGGAAGCTATGGCAAGTTATCTGTTTCTGATCTCAACTATAAAATCCAGAGATTGCTCTAAATTTAAGTTGTGTCTCATTACCAGGTCATGGGATACACTTGGTAACACTTAATCAAATATGTTTTAATAAAATAAATTAGATCACAAAATATCAGGGTGTATCTATATGGAAACTCTATTTTGTTCTTATAACTTATTTTTATTTTTATTTTTTGCATGTACACATTTTCTAAAAGTGGTTTATTGTAGAATTTGAAAAATGTGCGCAAGCTATTTGTCAAACAATAATCTCGATCTCTATTTATTCAGTGATCCTTTCAGTCACTATTCAGCAATTGTGTGATGAATTCGTTTCTATTGTCATGTTTTCTCTTAGCATGTGAACATACAGCAATGAATAAAATGATGTCTTTGTTCTTATGCAATTCATGCTGTAAAATACACTATCATCTGTTTGTTACTTTATTCATATACTTACATAATTTATTAATGGTTTTAAATAATGACAACATATTTTTGCCAATCTATTTTCATTTTCATGTTTTTTATTGTAAACTTAACATCTAAACTTTAACATCTAATTTGAAATGTTTGTAAAATTAGTATTTGTTTCTTCTACAGTTTCTTCTTTTGCTACAATTCTGATTACAATGAGTGTTTCTATTGGATTCTATTTTCTATTTTATATCCCACAATCTTTGGAACCAAATAGACATCAAATAGTTAAGACATAACATTACCTGATTTCTAATGCTTGATTATACATTCAATTACTAACATAATCATTCTTTGTACTTGAATTATGCTATATTTGCAATCTGATTTATTAAAACATCTCATGAAATTAAAATTAATCTGTTTCTAAAGTAAAAAGTATAATCATCTTTGAATAGATGGCTTTTCTGGTCCTGAGATGGTTTACTACAGTACTGCAAAATGCTGGATGACTGCTGAAGTGCTGACCCTACCAGTAGCACGCAATAATATCTGTGTTATATGAGCACCCTCTCCCCTCTGGGAAACAAAATTTATATTATTGCCTTAGCTTTCACTTTTGTTTATTTAGGACATTTTCAATTCATTATAGTCTTGTCTTTTTTAATCATGGAAAATAACTTTCTTGTGTGCCTAATTTCCCATTTTATTATTAACAATTTACTGATTTCTTTCTGCCATAACTTTTATAATAACCAATGTGTATATCTTTAGCATTTTTAAGAGGTTCAAAATCATGAATTCTAGAATAAGTATGATGTGGTGCTGAGAAGAATGTATATTCTGTTGATTTGGGGAGAAGAGTCCTGTAGATGTCTATTCAGTCCACTTGGTCCAGAGCTGAGTTCAAGTCCTGAATATCCTTGTTAATATTCTGTCTCACTGATCTGTGTAATATTGACAGTGGGGTATTAAAGTCTTTCATATTATTGTGTAGGAGTCTAAGTCTCTTTGTAGGTCTCTAAGAACTTGCTTTATAAATCTAGTTGCTCCTGTATTGGGTGCATATATATTTAGGATAGTTAGCTCTTCTTGTTGTATCGATCCCTTTAACATTATGTAATGCCCTTCTTTGTCTTTTTTGATCTTTGTTGGTTTAAAGTCTGTTTTATCAAAGACTAGGATTACAATTATTATTGTAATAATTTATTATTATATTTATTATTATTATTATTATTTGCTTTCCATTTGCTTAGTAAATATTCCTCCATCACTTTTTTTGAGCCTATGTGTATCTTTGCATGTGAGCTGGGTCTCCTGAATACATCACATGAATGGGTCTTGACTCTATCCAATTTGCCAGTCTGTCTTTTAATTGGAGCATTTAGCCCATATACATTTAAGGTTAATACTGTTAAGTGTGAATTTGATCCTGTCAACATGATGCTAGTTGGTTATTTTGGTCATTAGTTAATGAACTACTTTGTAGTGTTGATGGGCTTTATAATTTGGTGTGCTTTTACAGTGGCTGGTACTGGTTTTGCCTTTCCTTATTTAGTGCTTCTTTCAGGAGCTCTTGTAAGGCAGGACTGGTGGCGACAAAATCTCTCAGCATTTGATTGTCTGTAAAGGATTTTATTTTTCCTTTGATTATGAAACTTAGTTTGGCCGGATATGAAATCTGGGATGCAAATTCTTTTCTTTAAGAATGTTGAGCATTGTCCCCACACTCTTCTGTTTTGTAGGATTTCTGCAGAGAGATCCGCTGTTACATAGTTGGAAGTAAAATACTCCTCACCAAATGCAAAAGAATGAAAATCATAACAAACAATCTCTCAGACCACAGTGCAATAAAATTTGAACTCAGGACTAAGAAACTCACTCAAAACTGCATAACTATATGGAAACTGAACAACCTGCTCCTACGTGACTGCTGGGTAAACAGTGAAATTAAGGCAGAAATAAATAAGTTCTGTGAAACCAACAAGAACAAAGATACAACATACCAGAATCTGTGGGAAATGGCTAAAGCAGTGTTTAGATGGAAATGGATAGTACTAAATGGCCAAGGAGAAAGTATGAAAGGTCTAAAGTCAACCTCCTAACATCACAATTAAAAGAACTAGAGAAGTAAGAGCAAACAAATTCAAAAGCTAGCAGAAGACAAGAAATAACTAAGATCAGAGCAGACCTGAAGGAGATAGAAACACAAAAAACCCTTCAAAAAAAATCAATGAATCCAGAAACTGGTTTTTTGGAAAGACTAACAAAATAGATAGACCACTAGCCAGACTGATAAAGAAGAAGAGAGAGAAAAATCAAATAGACACAACAAAATGATAAAGGAAATATCACCACTGATCCCACAGAAATACAAACTACCATCAGAGATTATTATAAACACCTCTACTAAATTAGAGAATTAGAAGAAATGGATAAATTCCTGAACACATACACCCTCCCAAGACTAAACCAGGAAGAAGTCAAATCCCTGAGTAGACCAATATGAAGTTCTGAAATTGAGACAGTAATTAACGGACTACCAACCAAAAAAAGCCCAGGACCAGGCAGATTCACAGGGGAATTCTACCAGAGGTACAAAGAGCAGCTGGTACCATTCCTTCTGAAACTATTGCAAACAATGGAAAAAGAGGGACTCCTCCCTAACTCGTTTTATGAGACCAGCATCATCCTGCTACCAAAACCTGGCAGAGACAAAACACCAACAGCAAAAAATTTAGGCCAGTATCCCTAATGAACATTGATGAGAAAATCCTCATTAAAATACTAGCAAACTGAATCAGCAGCACATCAAAAAGCTTATCCACCACAATCAAGTTGATTTCATCCCTGGGATGCAAGGCTGTTTCAACATATGCATATCAATAAACTTAATCTATCACATCAACAGAACCAATGACAAAAACCACATAATTATCTCAATAGATGCAGAAAAGGCATTCAATAAAATTCAGCATCTCATTCATGCTAAAAACTCTCAATAAACTAGGTATTCATGGAATGTATCTCAAAACAATGAGAGCTATTTATGACAAACCTGGAGCCAATATCAAACTGAAGGATCAAAAGCTGTAACCACTCCCTTTGAAAACTGGCACACGACAAGGATGCCCTCTTGCACCACTCCTATTCAAAATAGTATTGGAAGTTCAAGCGATGGCAATCAGGCAAGGGAAAGAAATAACGGGTATTTAAACATGAAGAGAGGAAGTCAAATTGTCTCTGTTTGCCAATGACATGATTGTGTATTTACAAAACCCCACTGTGTCAGCCCCAAAACTCCTTAAGCTGATAAGCAACTTCAGCAAAGCGTCAGAATACAAAATCAATGTGGAAAAATCACAAGTATGTCTATATATCAATAATGGACAGAGAACAAAATCATGAATGAACTCCCATTTACAATCGCTGCAAAGACAATAAAATATCTAGGAATACAATTTACAAGGGATGTGAAGGAACTCTTGAAGGGGAACTACAAACCACTGTTCAAGGAAATAAAAGAGGACACAAGCAAAAGGAAAAATATTCTTTGCTCATGGAGAGGAAGAATCAATATCATGAAAATATCCATACTGCCCAAAGTAATATATAGATTAAATGCTATCCCCATCAAGCTACCATTGACATGCTTCACAGAATTAGAAAAAGAAAAACTACTTTAAATTTCATATGGAACCAAAGAAGAGCCCATATAGCCAAGACAATCCTAAGCAAAAGAACAAAGCTGGAGGCATCATGCTACCTGATTTCAAACTATACTGCAAGGCCACAGTAATCAAAACAGCATGGTACTGGTACCAAAACAGATATGTAGACCAATGGAACAGAACAGAGGCCTCTGAAGTAACACCACACATCTATGACCATCTGATCTTTGACACACCTGACAAAAACAAGTAATAGGGAAATGATTCCCTATTTAATAACTGTTGTTGGAAAAACTGGCTAGCCATATGCAGGAAACTGAAACTGCACCCCTTCCTTACACCTTAAACAAACATTAACTCAAGATGAATTAATGACTTAAACAGAAGACCTAAAACCATAAAAAACCTAGAAGAAAACCTTGGCAAATACCATTCAGGGCATAGACATGGGCAAAGACTTCATGACTAAAACACCAAAAGCAATGGCAACAAAAGCTAAAATAGACAAATGGGATCTAATTAAAACTAAGAGCTTCTGCATGGCAAAAAAAAAAAAAAAAACCCTATCATCAAGTGAACAAGCAACTTACAGGATTGGAGAAAGTTCCATCATTGAGTATAAGATGGTGCACATAAAAGAATTTCCCAACATGGATTATGAATAAAATGTTTCACCAAATTAACTCAAATTATCTTATGCCTGGAAAAAATGGGTCTCTACAGAATAGTCTCCTATAAGGCACCCTTCTGCATGATGTTGAAGAGACAGCATGAATTGGAGTGAATGATAGAAAGCAGAAGAAGACACATGAAGTAGGATTTTTTACTAACATTTGTTAGCTGAGCAATCACCAAGAAAACTCAGGTGCAAATTTTGGATCTGTATTTTTCTCAAATTACTGTACAAAAGTCACATAACTATAATAAACTTGGTCTTAACAAATCATACACTTTGGGGAAATATTAAAACTAAACACAAGCTGACTATTTTATCTAAAGCATCAAAATAATTAGTTACAATTCTGGAGCTCACAATGGCCAAGATAAATTCATTTACAGTCAGTAAGTTGCCATCAGCATGTAGCATAAATACGGATATCAAACCATAGACAGCATTAAGTGCTCTTGTAACTGCTAAGGTGCCAAGCTCAAGTATGGTAAAACTTTACAGAGGGCTGAAATACCTTAAAGAAATGACTGAAACTCATGAACCTGAAACATTTAAAACATTTACCTATTGCTGGAAAGATATTTCAGACAAATGTTTTCGTTACCCATAGGCTGCCAAATCATTCAGAGAAAGAGAGCCACAATTTGGTTCAAGGTGTTTCTAAATAATTTCAACAAAATATTCAAAGTACTGGTTCATATGTCCACAACAAAACTATGTTTATTATAATTCATGGGTTTCTAACTATACATTTTCCTATTTTAATTTTACATACTGACTTTGTTTTCTATTCCTCAGTAGATAAGTAGGTTTGGAAAGTTAAATAATGCCTGTACATTATGGAATTTTTCTGTGCAAACATATTCCTAGGTGCATACAAAGACTTTCTCAAAAGTACCAAAGCATGAAGAATTTAAAGGGAATTCTTTTCCAGATCTTCAACTTTCATGTGTGCTTTCTCCTTCACAATATCTGCCTGGGAAAGACTTGGATGAAAAGCAGTTTCTCCCCACTGCATATAAAAATCACAACCTAATCACACATTACCTTTCACCCAAACCAAATTTTACTGTTACTTTGTGCTAGAAAGGCCTGCTAAAGAGCACATTTTATTCTTTATCACTTTAGATGAAGAATATGTTCTAAAATTATGTTATGGTGATAGTTGCTCAACTCTGTAAATATACTAATAACCATTGAATTTTACCATTTAAATGGATGTATAACTTGTGATATATATCTCAATAAAACTGCTAACAAAATGCAGAAATAATAGCATTAACAAATACAAACAAATGAACAAACAAAAAGCCCAGGACACCTAACAGAGTGAAAATTGAGAAGTTCTGAAAAAACAAATGCCCCAATGGTTAGGTGAAAACCACATTAGTGGGTCAGGTAATTTTATTTTCATTATTATTGGAAGTCATTGAATTGCTACGTGAAGTTGATATAAATAATTTTAATGATAGATCACTATGTATTTCTTAGCATATTACTCAGAAGAAATTCAGAGTATCAAATGACATTATTGTTAAAAAAATAAAAATACAGAAACTTCCTTTAACAACCACCATTTTATTTAAATGTATTTTTATATGAAATTTAAAGCCAATCTATGTCATTAAGAAGTATCTCTCCACTTAGGATTTACTTTTTGTACTTCATAATTATTCATCAACATGTATAATATATTTAGGTTATTTTGATAAATTGTGTGCAAAGTAACTCCAAAATTAACTCAACAATGAAGAAAAAGTATAATGTAATTTTTCAATCCTTAAAATGTTGTTTCAGGAAAATAAGGAGGTGTACACAATTTAGGGAGGACGCATATACAAAATTTTAAAACTCCTTGTTTATACCGTGGAGACATTTTCACCATGTCCTCAGAATCCTATCCTTTTAATGAATATATGTTTTAATGCTCATAAGAATTACCTCACTAAATAATATATCCAGGAAAATAAGGCATATTGTAATTATTCTTTGTGTATTATTAGAACTCGTATAGACATTAACCTTGAAGGAATATTTTTTCAATAATGTCCAGAGAAGTAATTTATAATTTATGTTGGTTTTCCAATCCTTTATTGTACATGTTCGTTTGTTTCTTTCATTTATTATTTAAACTGCTATATATAGCCAACATAGTTTTCCCTTTTTAAAGCCAGCAGAACAATTTAAAACAACATGTCAGAAAGTAATAGTTTTTCTTGTAATCTGATTTTCTCATTCTAATTTTCAAGTTTAAAAGCAAGAGATTTCCAAGAAAATCATAGTTGACATGTCATTTTCTAAATGTCATCAACTTTTTCTTTTTACATACATCTTTAATGGGCTCTTTCCTTTCTTCATACATATTTTACTGCAAAAATGTTTGCCATCAATATTAAAATATGAATTATTCCAAGATTGGTGTACATAGCTTTCTAAATGTTATTAAATCCAATTCATTATATAGTAGCTTAATGGCATACTTCATTCATTTCTGTTTTAATATAAATTTCCCTCCCTTATCACTGGCCATTGATTACCCTTGTTTACCTAATTTAATATTGAAATATGCAGAAAAGTCTTTAGGGTATTTTTGTACTACATTTTTAAAGAAACTTTAGGAACATACAACAATGAACGTGCAAACTCTATACTTGATTAAATTTTGAATCATTATTGAGTATTTAATGGTTACTTAATTCATTGTATTGTTATCAAAGGTATGGGTCAAGATTTGAACACTTTTTATGACTGCTTTTAATGCTCTCAAGATAAATAAAAGGTATAATTTGCATCTAAGTTTTGGCTTAATATCAGAAGTATAAATTATTTAAATTTAGAATAAAACGAATGTGTTATCAAGATGAATTATTTAATATTTTCAAATAATAAGTTTCCAAAATCCCAAAGATATTTTTAATCAATAAGAAATATTAAAAAAAGATGTGAGTATATGACAGCCTAATGATATTCAGAATTCAGAAAAAGTACTTCACAATTAAAATAATATGTTGAGATCAATCTTAATTCATCTGATCTTATGTCTTGAAGTTAACTGATATAGAGAGAGATTGGCCATCTTCAGGGACTTCATGCCTAGTTTGGCACTTTTCATTAATAACTATTAGTCTTGAATTTGTCGCATGTAACTGACACCAAACGAGACAAGGAGCAAAGGAGACTTGAAAAATAAACAGCTCTGATATGGAACCACTACCTGTCCTCTTTTATACTGCCAATTATCTTCAGTGTTATTTCTCTTGGATGATGCATTTATTATTCATTTTTCTCTTTACAACTTGATTTTATACCACCAATCCAACTTAAAACACAATTTTTCTCCCTTCACGCTCTCATTTCCTGATTGATTATGGTCTACTTTCTTCCACTGTGCAGTTGTATTAAGATGAGGTGAATGTTCTTCCTGTAGCAGTCTCAGGAGCTCCTTGTTCAGTGTAAATCTCTCCCTAGCTCCAGCCAACAGCACTAGCATTATGTAGACTTACACTTTCATATTTGGGTAAGTGTGCCGTGGGTAAGGTACCATTAATTTAACCACTGAGGAAGCCAACCACGTGCTAGGAAATGTTCTGTACATTGATGAAGAAATTTTAGTTGCAGAACACAGCTTCAAAGGCAAGGATGAAGACAGTTTTTCCTTAATCTTTGCTGTATCCAGGGAACAGCATGAAGAATAGAATCAAAGATTGATGGCAGGCTAAAAAAATTTTCTGTTTTATTTAATGGAATTGAAAAATGTGTGATCATTATTGTGTTAGTGAGATACTTCCTTACAATATAACACATTTATAGAATTAAGGCAATATGGCTGGCTTCCATAATATTACACTTCAACTTTTAGTTTTGAAAAACCATCAAGAATGACAATTTTGTTATTATAGAAAGTAAAAACCCGGGTTCCATTCAATGCCTTTTCAGAACTTAAGCTGAGTTCCACATTAATTGACACTATGTAAAAAAAAACTTTAAATAATTATTATAATTTTATAATAAAGAAAACTTCAAGATACTGTATTTTACAGAAAAAAAAATTCACCCTTAATATCATGACTGACGTTCAGGATTGTGCCTCCAGGGTATAAAAAGCTGGAAAGTGTTTCTCCCAGCTTACAATAACAAATGTTTCACTGTTCACTGGGTAGTCATGTTGTGCTGCTGCATAGAATATTCCACGATCACAAGCAGGGTGCAAAGGCAGATATGCACCACCCAGGGAAGATACCAATGCATAATTAGAGAACAAACAGAACACTCAAGAATTATACCGTCTACTTACAGCAAGAAGGGAGAGAGAGTTTGCATGAAATTCAGCTTCTTACATTAGGTCGGACCCCCACAGCCATGCAGTGGGATTCTTACCCAGCAGTCAAAAGTTGTGTGACTGCATCATCTCACTTTTTGCAGCAGTGGAAGGATCTCAGCTCCACCATGGTAAGGCCTGAAATATAGAAAGCTGGGTATGAGCCTGAGGGGTACTGAGCTCACACCTAAGCAGAACAAATTACACCACATTGAGCCTGAAACAGGGAAAGATATTCCCATACAACACAAAAAGCCCAGCACAGACTGGGAAGGCTCTGTATCTTCCGGTTAGGAAATGTTCCAGGCCTCAGGCCTCACCCTCATAAGCAGGAGAGGAGAAATTGACAGACTGTGCATATCTGCCTTTATCGACAGATGTGGCCCAACTTTAAATTCATTATGTTTTTCAAACCTATTGAAGACCTAGGCTTGTAGAATCCCCAAAAGGCAAAATGGTGCAAAATCTAAAGAGAAACTGGATCTGCACGAAGAAAGGGAATATGAACTACCACTCACTCGGGGGTATATACAACCTAACTGATGTAGCTAGAAGCGCTGACGTTTGGTGAAATGCAGGTATGTTACAGACAGGGCACTTTGTCTCGGAACGCCACTGGAAGACCAAAGAAACCAATAGGAAAAGCCCTATGAAGTGTCCATGATGTTGACATGGGGTCTCTAACAATTGTGCCTGCGGCAGAAACAAAATGTTTCACTTGAATCCTATTTCCCCTGTCTCCATTGTGTAACAAAAGACTTGCAAAAGAAGGGAGGCAGTAAGCATTCCTGGTTTTAGGATATTGACGGGAACTCATTAGAGCTGGGGAGATAAGTACATCACAGGGGCGATAAAAGTTTACTCTTAGGGCAGGGTCAGGGTTCAGTCCTGAGCCCCACAGCCAGTGGGGGTGAATAGAGAAGGATGTATCTCTTGAGAAACAGGACTGGTTACCTCCCTAAGTCTAAGGTTTAATTAAAGCAACTGATGCTGTGGACCCACCACCACCACCGTTCCCATTCCAAGCTAACAAACTTAAATATTCTAACAAAAATATTGAGAGGCAACTCCAAAAGTTTGATTAATTAAAAAAACTATATGTTACATTTATTTAAATTAAAAAATAATAGTTTCAGCGAAAGACAATATTAAGAGAATAAAAAGGCAAGTCAAAGACAGAGATAAAATATTCGTCCAATCCATTTGTGACAAAGAATTTGCCCTCTGGAAATATAAATAATTCTCAAGCTCAACAAGATACATACAAAAAATAAAACCTAGCCACCAGAGCTGGACAGACACATCATTAACAATATATAAACGGATTGCAAATATGTATATTAAAGTATATTAATATAATTATTATAAAATTACAATTTTAAATCTCAATGAGATACTGTTATAATGTCTACAATTAAAGAAAATTGACAATAAATACTGGTGAGAATGCAAAACAAATGGAACTCTCATATATTGCTACTGTCAATGGAAGATGCTACAGACACTTTGAAAAACATTTTGGCAGCTTCTTATAAAGTTAAATATACAGACCTACCTGTGACTCAGGATTCTACTTATAGATATCCTCGGTAGAGAAAAGAACACATTAATTCACACAAAAACTTTATGTGAATGTTTTTAGCAGTTAATATGTAATCACCCAAACTGGGAGCAGCCCACCTACACCCTCTAATAAATGAATAAACTATTGATGAAAAAAAAACCATAGAAAAATTATAAATGTTTTGCTAAATGAAAGAAGTCAAATCCAAGGGCTACCTATTGCTTGATTCTATTTGCATGACCCTTTGGGAAACAAATTGTAGACAGGAAAAGAAATCACTCATCTCTTTGGGTTGGAGAATGGGTTTAGCCATTATAATGCCACATGGGATAAGAAGAATTTCTTCTTTTGTTCTATGTGGAACTGTGGTGTTGGACACGTGATTATGAATTTGTCAAAAGCTATGGAACGGTACAAAGCAAAAAGTGAAATTTGCTGTATGTAATTTTTAAAAAAAAACATCAAGCAGAAACAGGGATTATAAGGAAGGCAAATTGTCTGTTAATATAAGGGGAAGCTGAGTAAAGGGTATTTGGTAATCTGTGATCAAAGGTGTTGGGCAGTGGTCTGATTCCTATATACTATGAAGGTCAATGAATAAGATTTGTGTGTATATTTGTATGTCTGATTATCACTTCTGAAGTCATGAAGGTACAGTTAATTTACTTGAGAAATATAATTTCAATTTTTAACAACATTCTGGAAGCAAAATGAATAACAGAAAATATTGCCTAAATTTGTTTTTATCAATTATGAGATTTGTTTTTATATTTATGAGATTCTAACTAAATGAAGATATAGAGTTACTGAAGGCAATTCTAAATCCTAGAAAAAAATGAATAAAAAGAAATTTTTTATAAATTATACATATAGCATTTGTACATATGTACAAATAGTATGTGTAGTACTAATGTACAGTAGGACATAGAGAACTGTTAATAACTAAATTCCTGATAATCGTTAGTATATGATGGAATAACATTAACTCTGGGTGGGCATTGGTATGAGAATTTTTAAAGAGGCTCATAGAAAAATTAAACCAATCATGCAACCTGAAGCCGTAAACATAGCTGTACTCCGAACTCTCTGCTAGATTTGATTATTTGACACATTGTGTTACTATTTACTTTAACAAATCACACATAAGAGCCAAATGAGTTATAAATTCCAGCAAAGACAAATGAATAAAAATCTCCAATATTTATGCTTTCAACAGGAATTCAGAACTTTTATTTTAATTAACACTATTCAAGTCACAAAGTCTTTAGCTATGGGTTTGCTGTCATTAATTCAACTTATCATTTTAAAGCATTTCTACATTTAATTTGATTTTATGAGTCACAGTTCATAATGCATTTAGCCATGCCAGCTCAGACATGCTTTTCCTAAATCACACTTCACTCGTTTAATAGCATTTGGCTTTTAGCCTTCTGATTGTAATAACTTACCATGTGTAAATAAATGCCACGTAATTCAAACTCTGTTCTGTCTCGTTAATTATCTAAATACAATGAAAAAGGACAAAGTGTTGAGATCAACAATATATTAATTTGCCACAATCATTTGGATGATTCATTCTCCATGAACTGATATTCTCAACTTCTTTGAAAGGCCACTAATAAAATACTCCAACATTACACTTCAAATAATAAAATTGAATGTGAAATGTTTCATGTAAGAAAACTAAATATAATTTAAAAAAATTTATTCAGGGGATGGCACTATCCACAGTTGAAATGCAGAAATACTGACAGCAGAATTCAGCGGGTTATTTTTATGGATAACTCCAGCAAATCTTCAAGGTATTAGATAACAATGGTAACATTTACAGAGCACTTAAGGTCTCCCATACATGCAACATTGTCCTTCTTCAGAACTACATTAAGGCATAAATCTTCCTATCATCTTTACATTAAATACCATAAAGACTGAGACCCATACCCAGGGTGTCGAGCTGAGTAAATGGTACAAACAGGACAGGAGCAGTCTGACTATATATCTCATTCTTATCTACCATGCTGCATTGTATCTGCCCAAGCAAAGTGAGCACATCAAAAAAATACGAAAACTTTTTTACAAACAGAGTTGACATTCACTAGAGAGAGTTACTACACATGAATCGCTTTAGCTGATGCCATCATACATTTAACTGCGGCAGAATTTGCCTTAATATTGGGCTTGTTATTTGGATCAAGGGGGGAACACTGGCTTTTTAATTGAAATGATAATGACAAAATGGTCTGTTATTTAGTCATTAAATGTAGTTATTATGTTGTCCTCAGAATGAATTCTAAAATACAATAATTTTTAAAAAGAACTAGATTCCGCAGTCTCTCTAAAGAAAAAGTGAATGTGGAAAATAAACTACTGCGTTTTAGGTCTTTTCAGCTCTATGGCATCAGCAAATTGTGATTTCTTTCAGTCAACCGTAATTGTGGCTTGTTAAACTAGTATACTTAAGTTCAGTGTTCTGGTCACCATGATTTATAAAATCATGAAGATAAGAAAACAACTCTGAGATTCTTTTATGAAGATTCTTAAAAAGCTATGCAACAGTTTTTCGTTGTTGTTGTTTTGAAACGGAGTCATGATCTAACACCCAGGCTGGAATGCAGCGGTGTGATCTTGGACCACTGCAACCTCTGCCTTTCAGGTTAAAACAATTCTCCTGTCTCAGGCTCCCGAGTATCTGGGACTACAGGCACACACCACCATGCCCAGCTACTTTCCTTGTTTTTAGTAGAGATGGGATTTCACCGTATTGATCAAGCTGGACTTGAACTCCTGACCTCAGGTGATCCACCTGTCGCGGCCTCCCACAGTGCTGAAATAACACCCTTCAGCCATCATGCCTGGCCTATGTAGCAGATTTTTATAAAATTAAAGATTGTTAGGAAGGCAACTAATATTTTTATGGAAAGCTCAGTGTTACTTGAATTTTTAGTAATAGGTTGCGATTAGGATGAAAGGCCAAAATCTTATGCTGATGAAAGTTGTGTAGGAATTTAATGTGAATGTATACTAACACACAAATTATTTTCTTCATGCTTATGGAATCATTCTGTATATTTGAAATCTGCACTTTTCAATAAAGTAGTGTCATAAGATCATATGTTGGTATGTAGGTAACTCTCACTTTTATCCCGTTCTTATTTTAATCATTTTCTCCACTGTTGCAAATTAGTTAATTTGCAAATCAATCTCATGTAACACAAAAATAGATTTCATTATAATAGTAACTAGGTTGTCAGCATTTGAGGGATTATGGGGAAAAATCATGCTTTATGTCTATTGGAATTATATAAAATTCATGAGTCATAATGTAAAACAGAGAAACATGAATAAAATTTTACAATAACAATTGTTATTTAAAATTTAATTTTAAAATAATTGTACATACAGGCAGAATGTAACTCTTATCCTTGAGAAAGAAAATTCGATATTGTTTCTTCTAGTGAAGTCACTTGAGGAGTATTTGTTCAAACAATACTGAGCACATCCAACAATTTGGTATTAAGATGTGCTTGCTTAATATAAAGTTTGAAAATTCACTTAAAATCAAAAGTAATACTATAAAATCTATAATGTGGTATATATCTTGTAAAGATTAATATTTTTCAAATGTGACTGAGAATATTTGAAAATGTCTTTCATATGAAGTTCAAATGAAAATTATTTTAATACTACAATGTAAATACCACTCCTAACTTCCCTTTGACATTTATTGTTTTGTTATTTTTATTACTATAGATTTATATTAGCTTGCATATAAAGGAAATTTAAAAATAGAGTATATATTTATTGGAATTTTAAAAGTTTTAAAAACACGTGACAACTTAATTTTATTTTCATGCTGTTTTACAAACTATAATACACAAGTTAGTTATTTCTACTTCTGTATTAAGGTTAGTTTACTATCCAAGACTAGAATTTGCAAAATAGCATTGTACTTTAAATTTGTTATTCTGAGTCCTGACTTCATCACTTATTAGGTAACAGCTAATGTTTTAATCCTCAACTTCATCATCCATTAAATGATCGTAATAAGCATACCTACTTCACAAAAACCGATGATTTTACATGAGTATACATAATTATTCAACTTAATAGTAAAGAAGTCAATATCCTCACTTGCCCTAGCCTATCAGACAGAATATAAATAAGTTGTCTACTGTGTTATCTAGCAATATCTAATTTTAAGCACATGTAGCTCACTAAGAGAAATAAATCCATCAGACAAATAATTATATGTTGGGCAGCTATATCCTCATGAAAGTTGTTTCTCCAATAATAATATTTGAAAGTCAAAATTACTCCTTGATCCTTGGACTTGAACTACACAATGGGTATTGTGTTAGTTTCCATTAAAACAAATTTTATCTCTTGTACGTCTTCACTAGAGTTCTTGAATGACAATGTGCATTGTCAAATTAAGCAGAAACATTTTGAAAAGTATCTATTTTCTGAGTAGTAGATCTCAACAGTAGGCTTAAATAGTACATTAAAACATGCTGCAAACAGATATGCTGTCATACAGGCTTTGTTTTTTCATTTATAAAGCATAGGCTGAGCAGACTGACAATAATTTTTTACCTGCAAATGATGTATACATTATTCAGACAACAGTATTTCAGCTTCCTACCATTATTGCATTGCTGTCTATTTCATCCCTCAGATGTCAGCCTTTGCTTAACATACTGAAGTGCTTTGGGTTTTGGTGCATTTACATTTATAATTCTTATATCCTTCTGCTGAGTTGACACTTTACCATGTTTCACTAACCATCTTTGTCCCATGAAAATCTTTGACTTATAATCTATTTTGCCTGATATAAATGCATTTTATTAGGTGTAAATTCTGTTCCTTTTTGATTACTATTTCCATGAAATATATATTTAAATCTCTTCACTTTTAACCTATTTTTAATTTGTAAATATAAGATTACTCTCTTCTATGCAGCATGTTGTTGGGTCTTTTGTAAAAATTCGTTTAAGTTCAAGCACCGTATATCTTTTGACTACTGAGATTAATTCATTTACATTTAAAGTAATTATGTATAGGAAGAACTTACTATAACTATTAGTTATTGGTTTCTGTCTGATTTATAAGTTTCCTATTCTCTCTTCTCTTGCTGCCTTTATTTGTGGCTTAATTATTATGTTTTCTTTTATTGTACTTTCATCTCTGGGGTACATGTGCACATCCCGCAGGGTTGTTACATAGGTACACACATGCCATGGTTGTTTGCAGTCTCTGTCACTCCGTTGCCTACATCAGGCATTTCTCCCACTGTTTTCCACCCCCAGCCTCCCTGCTCCCCACTGTCTCTACCCTAGCCCCATACCCCCCAACTCACCCCAGTGTGTGATGTTCCTCTCCTTATGCTCACATGTTCTCATTGTTCAACATCCACCTATGAGTGAGAACATGCAGTGTTTGGTTTTCTGTTCTTATGTCCATCTGCTGAGAATGATGGTTTCCAGATTCATCCATGTCCCTACAAAGGACACAAACTCGTCATTTTTTATGGCTGCATAGTATTCCATGGTGTATATGTGCCACATTTTCTTTGTCCAGTCTATCATTGATGGGCATTTGGGTTGGTTCCAGGTCTTTGCTATTGTATACAGTGCTGCAGTGAACATACATGTGCATGTGTCTTTATAGTAGAATGATTTATAATTCTTTAGATATATACCCAGTAATGGGATTGCTGGGTCAAATGGGATTTCTATTTCTACATCCTTGAGGAATCACTACACTGTCTTCCACAATGGTTGAACTAATTTACACTCTCACCAGCAGTGTCAAAGTGTTCCTTTTTCTCCGCATCCTCTCCAGCATCTGTTGTCTCCAGATTTTTTGATGAACACCATTCTAATTGGCATGAGATGGTATCTCAATGTGGTTTTGATTTGCATTTCTCTAATGACCAGTGATGACGAGCATTTTTTCATATTTTTGTTGGCTGTCTGAATGTCTTCTTTTGAAAAGTGTCTATCCATATCCTTTGCCAACTTTTTGATGGGGTTGTGTGTTTTTTTCTTGTAAATCTGCTTTAGTTCTTTGTAGATTCTGGATAGCAGACCTTTGTTAGATGGGTAGATTGCAAAAATTTTTTCCCATTCTGTTGGTTACTGCTTCTCTCTAATGATTGTTTCTTTTGTTGTGCAAAAACTCTTAAGTTTAATTAGATCCCATTTGTCTATTTTGGATTTTGTTGCCATTGCTTTTGGTGTTTTAGTCATGAAGTCCTTGCCTATATCTATGTCCTGAATGGTATTGCCTAGGTTTTTTACTAGGGTTTTTATGGTGTTAGGTCTTATGTTTAAATTTTTAATCCATTTGGAGTTGATTTTAGTGTAAGTTGTAAGGAAGGGGTCCATTTTCAGCTTTCTGAGCATGGCTAGCCAATTTTCCAAACACCATTTATTGAATAAGGAATCATTTCCCCCTTGCCTGTTTTTGTCAGTTTTGTCAATTATTTTTACACTGATATGTTTTTATTCTTCTCTCTCTCTCTTTATTTTTATTTTGTAGGTACAGGGGTTTGTTAAGTTGCCTAGGCTGGTATGGAACTCCTGACCTCAAAAGATCCTTCTGCTTCAGTGTCGCAAAGCATTAGGATTACAGGTGTGAGCCATCATGTAGGCCCAATTCTTCTCTCTTCAGCTTTTGTTCATCTATTACAGGATTGTGTGTGTGTGTGTGTGTGATTACTACGAGGCTTGCATCAGACTTGCTATCATTATAACAGTCTATTTTAAGCTGAAAACAACACTGATAACGTACAAAAGCTCTATACTTTTCATCCCTCTCCACACTTGGTGTCATGGTTTATTTCTTTTTTTTAAAATTTGTATCCATTAACAAGATTTGTGTTTATGATTATTTTTAATACTTTTGTCTTTTAATTTTTATACTAGTGTCAAAATTAATTTACATGCCACCATTAAAGTGTTACAATATTCTATGCCTGTTTATATAGTTATCTTTACCAACAATATTCCTATTTTCACATGCTATTTTGTTGCTGTTTAAAATTTATTCATTTAAATTGACAAATTCTTTAGTATTTCTTATAAAGCAGGTCTAGTAGTGAAAAACTCTCATTGTTGTTTATCTATTGAAGTCTTCATCTGTCCTTCAAAAGTGAAGGACAAATTTTTCAGGTATTTTTGTTTGACAGTTTTTCTTCTTCCAGTACTCCTTTTTTTTTTTTTTTTTTTTTTTTTTTTTGAGACAGAGTCTCACTCTGTCGCCAGGCACTAGGCTGGAGTGCAGTGGCACAGTCTCGGCTCACTGCAACCTCCGCCTCCTGGGTTCAAGCAATTCTCCTGCCTCAGCCTCCCGCAGTACTTCTAATATATAATTATACTCCCTCTTTTCCTGCAAGATTTATGCTGAAAATTCTGCTGATAGCTCTGTAAGAATTCCCTAGCATGTAGTAAGTTGCTTTTCTCTGGCTGCTTTCAAAATCCTTTCTCTGTCTTTGAGGTTTGAGTGTTTAATTATAATGAATCTCAGTGTAGCCCTCTTTAGATTTAACCTATTTGATGATTATGGCTTTATGTTTTTGTATACTCATTTCCCTACACATATTTGGAAAGTTTTTAGCCATTATTGCTTTTTTTTTTTTTTTGAGATAGAATCTTGCCCTGTTGCCCAGGCTGGAGTGCAATGGTGCAATTTCAGTTCATTACAACTTCCATGTCCTGGATTCAAGTGATTCTCCTGCCTAAGTCTCCCAATTAGCAGGATTACAAGTGTGTGCCACCAAGTCAAACTAAGTTTTGTATTTTTTGTAGGGATGAGTGGGGTGAGGTGTCCATTATGTTGGCCAGGCTGATCTCGAACTCCTGACCTTAAGTGATCTGCCCTACTTAGTCTCCCAAAGTGCTGGGATTACAGGTGTGAGCAACTGTACCCAGCCTCAGCCATTATTTCTTCAAGTAGACTTTATGCCTTTTGTTAATCTCTTGTTCTTCTGGCATCTTCATTTTTTGTGTGTGGGTGTATATATATACATACACACACACACACACACACACACACACACACATATGTATATGTAAAATATATGTATATTATTTCTCCTGTTGGGTCCTGTAAGTCCAATAGGCTTTCTTCATTCTTTTTTTTTTCTCATTTGACTGGATCATTTTATATTACTCGTGTTTGAGTTTCCTAATTCTGCTTTATTGAGTCTGCTCTTGAGGCTGTCTATCAAATTTTCATCTCAACCATTGTATCCTTCAGCTCTAGAATTATGTTCTCTCTCTTTTTTTAATTGTTTCTCTTTATTTATGGAAGTTTTGATTTTGTATTGTTTTCCTGATTTCTTTTAGTTGCCTCTATATCCTCTTGTATTTATCTAAGTGTCTGTAAGAATTATTTTGAATTCTTTTTTAGAAGTTCAGAGGTCTTTATTTCTTTTGAGTCACTTACTGGTGTTTTATTAATTTCCTTCAGTGATATATTTTGATTCCTCATGGTCCTTGTATTCTGACATTGAAGTTTGTCTATTTCAGGAAGTGGTCATTTCTTCCAGTCTTTCTTTACAGTTTGATTTTTGCAGACAAAAATCTCCTCTAGTCACCTCAGACCAGGATTTTAGGTAGGCCATCTGGTAGCACCAGTGTGAAAAGGATTGCTGGTTAAGCTTCAAAGTCAGGCAAGGCCACTGACTGATGTCCATGATCAGTGAAGACTGCTAGCTAGGCTCTGAGATTGGGTGGAACTGCTTGCAAGATTTCACAGTTGGGGAGAGCGCGGCTAGTGGCTGGGCTCCATTATCAGAGAGAAGATCTGGCTGGGCTCTGGTTGAGTCAACTCACTCATTGTGTTTTGGCTGGGGCAGGGCTGTTGACTTGGGTTCAAAGTTGGGTAGAACTGTTACTTGGGCTCTGCCAGTGATAGGGATGCTGACTGAGCTCATTGTCCTGTGGACCTGCAGGCTGGACTACTAAATTGGGCTGGGCAAGGCTGCCACTGGAAGAGGCTGCTGCTCTGGCTGTCTGCTCACATAGAGCTGATGGCTGGGTTACTGGGTCAGATAAGGCCACAAGTTGGACTCTCTAGTTGGGCAGGGGTATTTTAGGAGTCATTCTGTCAAGGCCACTAGCAAAGACCCTGGTAAAGTGAGGCCACAATGTCAGGCTATCATCAAGATATACACATAAGCCACTGGGAGTCCCTACCCCTTTCCTATTCCCTGTTTTCCCCATGTGGTCTACTTGTGTCAATTACCCCACTGTTCCATATGAGGCATGAGAGAAGTGGGTCCCTGATGTCTGTCTCACTCTCTCTCTTCCACTGGAGACAGAGGTGGGCCAAGGTTATTTTTCTTGATACGATGTGCTGGGATGAGTACTGCAGACAAAGTGACAAAGTGAAACTGTTCACCTTATCCTTACTAAGGCGTTTCTTTTGTTTATTACACTCCACTGGAATGCTGAAATCTCTCCTTTAGGTTCTGGGATTCTCACGAAAGCATTCTCATTGATGAGTAATTAGTACTTTTAAATTTTTTTTTCCTGTGAGGTACCTAAGATTGGGGACTTCCTATTCTGCCATCTAGCTGACATCACTTTTCTACTCCTGAAGCTTCTCTTAATTTCTTGTCAATATCCATCAGCAATTCTGCAGAAAAAGGGAGATAATCAGAAGAAAAGAGAGGAAAAATTTCATAGAATCATATTTGTTGCTTACAGGATATGGTGTTTAGGCATTGATACAGGGGTCGAAGGATCTATGACCAACTCTGTGCAAACAAGTACAAGATTAGTATGTGAAAGAGAGAAAACAAAAATTATACATCATTGCTGTTGTTTGAAATAATCTCAGATGTAAATTTACAATCAAAATAAAGTAGCATTTGGAACACAGTCAAAGAATGAAGAAATAAACTGCCTTGGAAAATGATGTGGTTTCCCTCAATAGCAGTCTTTGAGAAGAGGCTGAAAAAACATTCAGAGGAGGTTTTAGAGGTTAATAAGATAAAATAAGGGATGAATGACTCAGTGTCTTTCAAACTCTTAGATTTTATTATCCACTTGTTTCACTTTAGTCATCAACATACAATTTCTTTTATAATCAAATATTCCACAAAATGTTTACAGTATATTAACATAATAGTAATATAAAACATTAAAATATCTAGGAGCATAAAATATTTAAATCTTGAAATCATATATTATATAAGAAAGTCCAGTGTCACCATTCAATATGTAATATAAACACACAGACACATACATGTATCTCACAGACACATAGTATAAACTCGCAAACATAGATGCATAGCACACAGACACTTTGTACAAACACTGCATAAACACACACATTTCTGGGACAAAATGCTGAACTCAAATATTATGAATATTTCCAAATATAAATACAAATGTGGTAGAATTTTTAAAATTCTGGTTAATGTCTTCTATAATGGCTACCTGACAGTCAAACAAGATTTGTGTGTGTGTGTGTGTGTGTGTGTGTTTTCAGGACCAAATTTTTAATGCAGGACACACAAATATATGGACTATCAATTAAAATGTAGAAAAACATGAGATTCCATTTGTACTGCAACGCTTATTCTGTGGTGTAATATAGGCTACAGGAGTACCAAATTTAAAAGAAAAAATATTATTTATTTTACTATTGAACATGAAAATCTATTTCTTATAATATAGAGCCATATAGTATTCAATCCTGAGAAAAGTATTAAATGCCAAATGACAATTAAATTATTTATTCTTACAAAAGTATTACAAAACAACTAATAAATACCTCTGGAAATGACTATAACTCATAATAGATAAGATTATAAAGGAAAATAGCTACTCAGAAAATCATAAGCTGTCTCTCAATGGATATGTACCTATTTACATGTATCTATTTATATCAATCTATCTAGAGAGAGAGAGACTACACACAACAAATACAATATTTAGAAACATCTAAATAACTATCCTAGTTAATTATTTGTATATTTGTATACAAATGTATACATATGTTTGTATTCTAGTTATAGAAACATAGATACTTGTGCATGTGTGTATAAATATAAATAGATATGTGAAAGTTATAACTAAATATGCATAATTTATACATACATGCCTAAATACAAATAGATATATGAACAGATATAATAAACATATATAATGTTAAGTATTTATTCGTATGTATTTATTTGTTTCCATTATTTAAATACTTACCCACCTATATGTATTTATAAGTGTACAACTCAAATATTCTGGAAAACCCAGATTGATACTTTGCATTAAATTGATTCAAGATAGAATCTAGTAAATGTTTATTTATTCAGATATAATCTGTTAAATATATATTTAACTTTTTATATTATATATAGTGTATATTTAATACTTTGGAATTAAAATTAAATAAATTGCATAAAAGGCAGATTCTTTTCTTGGGCAAATATACACTTACTCTGTTTAAAGGAAATAAAAATCCAAAGCTTAACTCATTTAGAATTTATTACATCTAAAATGAATTTTAAAAATAAACATGTTAAAATAAAGGAATTAAGATAAATTAGAATGTCACATATGAAATCATTTTATTAAAGCATATTTAATACAATTCAGAGTAAGCATTTCTCAGTAAATTAACTCCTGTTGAGTTTTCACTTTTGTTAAATTTGCAGATGATTATTAGGTAGGGAGGTAGATATATAGACAGATAATTTATGAAACTCTTCACATAAACCTTACTAATACTGTTGCAAAAGATGACTTATAAATAAAAACCACTGTATATGTGTAGGTATAGAAAATTTTAACTCTCCCTTAATTTGTTACTTGTGCATTCTATTTTTGCCAAGAAGTCTTTATCTTTGGAAAATTTTTGGTTTTAAAACTTTTCTGAAAGGTGATGTTTTCAACAAATCAAACCTCTTTGGCACTGAAACACAAAAATTCATCTTTTCACAGGTTTAACCCATACATCTAATCTTTTCAAATTAAGTTTTTTCCTTCAGTAAGATTAATAAAAAGCAATTTAAACATATTGAAGCATCTGGGACTTTATTAGCTTTCTACATTGAATTATATTAACATGAATTTTTTTTCTTGCTTAAATTTTTTCAGTCTCTGTTGGCATTAGCGGTATAGGACATTGAGTTTTCAGTATAATTTTCTGATATTTAATGATTGTTGATTTATAGAAAATCTATCTCATAAATCTTTTCCAGTTGGTATTTTCACCAGTGGAGAATTTAAAGCCACAGGTTTATCTCTAAAGACTGGCAAACTATAATTTACATGGCTAAGTTGATTAATAATATTCAAATAATGGTAGATCTGGCCTAATGACCACCAGCCTATGGTTCTGTGACCGCCTTTCCCTCATTGTTTCAGTAATATTTTCCACTTCTGCCTCTTTTTTCATTGCTAAACGCAATAGTTTCAAATACAGGTATTAAGGCATGTGCTAATATTATTTACATATGTACTATGTGAGTCTCTAAATCTCTCTCCCATTTTGCCACATGCTTAACAAAATCTGTGTTTAAACATGTCTTATCCCACACCTGGTCCTCAGTTTTTGCTTTGATTCTCCTTGTTGCATTGCCTGTCACTTTGAACTTTATTCTTCGTACTAGATTACTGTCTTTGTTCTACACTTTTCTGCCCCCAAATCCCCTTGAATACATACCTCTCAATCTAGCCAAATCTTTCTGACTAGTAGTTGCAGAAAATGACCACAGGTGACGCTCTTGGACAGCATACACAACCTCTCAAACAAGGTGCCAACCTTATTTTTGCTGCTCACCTCCTACTTCTTGTTCAATTCTGCTTTAATTCCTTTAATCAAGCCGGTAGCCCCTACTGCGTTTTCACCTCTCAACACAGCATACACTAAATTGTATCCGGCATTTTTCTATTCTTTTCTCCCCCACTTCCCAAGATTATCTAATCTTGAAGGTGCAACTCAAATTATAACTCCTCCATAAATCTTCCAAATGGCTATCTTATAATTAATGTTTCCATTTCTTTACTTACATAAGTCTGTTCCTTGTACATCTATCACAATTTATTCTCTAATATACTCCTCTACATGTGTCTCTTTCACTGGATTATAAACCAAGAAAAATATTTAATTGCTGTTGCCATCAATAAATTATATACGTTAGTGCTTTGCATACAGAACTCGGTGAATTTAAGGTATATAATTACAGTCATGCACCACACAACTATGTTTCAACCAATGACAGACCACATATGAGACCATAGTCCTATAAGATTATAATACCGTATTTTTGTTGTTTCTTTTCTATGTTTCGATATACAAATACAGATGTGTTATAATTGTCTGCAGTATTTAGTACTAACATACTAAACAGGTTTGTAGCCTAGGAGCAATATACTATACCATATGCCCTAGGTCTTTAGCAGGCCATACTTTCTAAGTTTATACACTCTGTGATGTTCACAAAAGAAATCACCTAATGATACATTTCTTGGAATATAACCCCATGATTAAGCAACACATGACTATACTGTATCTGAAGAAAGACCTCATATACAGAGGATTAAGTTAATCATAATCTTAAGTTGTTCATAGTGTATTATTTTCGTTGGTGCATTCAGGGGCCTCTTTCAGTTAAACGTACTGATTCATTCATTTTCTTTCATAACTACAATCTGTCTGCATATATTTAGCATATAGGAAACCATTCTAATGTGTTTAATACATATCTGTTTATGTGAACATATTCTTACACATTGTGTAGTCTGGGTAAATGTATATAGTATGCATGCACATATGTGCATGAATACGTGTGTGTATATATATGCATTGCAATATGCATACATGTATCTGTGCATGTATATTAGAAAGAGAGAATGGGTAGTGTTTTCATTATCTGTGTCAACCACATTACACTGCACCGTTTCTTTCCACTGTCCCAGCACTGGATATTCATGTTGCCTCCAACTTTGCACTTTCTGCTTCACTCTGAACAAAGCTATAACAATCATCTTTACACATGTCCATTTCAGGAAGTATGTAAACATTCTCTAGGACATTCAGCCAGAACTAGAATATCTGAGTCATCTGTATACAGGACGTTGCTTTCCAAATAACTAGTATAGTCATTTGGAATCTCAGTCCTGTCAGGTATACAGAAGGATGGCTATGCCCTTACATTACCGTTAAAACTTAGAAATTTCTAAATTTTGATTCTTTTCCATTTACAACGTGTAATTTTAAATTTTGTTATTTTAAATTTTGTTTTCTCTGTCTACCAATTGTGTTCATTCCCTAGGGCTATTGTAACAAACAGTTACAAACTGGGTAGCTTAAAACAATAGAAATTGATTTCTTCATTGCTCTTTAGTCCAAAAATACAAAACTGAGATGCCAGTAGGGCCCCACTTTCTCTGAACTCACTACTAAAGCAACCGTCCTTGTTTCTTCCGGCTTCTGGTGGCTCAAGCATTCCTTGGCTTGTGTCTACTTAACTCTAATCTCTGCCTCCCTCATAAGGCTTTTTCCTCTGTGTTCGTGTATCTTCTCCTCTTTCATGAAAGTACTTGTCATTGGATTTAGAGATCACCCAGATATCCAAGATAGTCTTATCTCAAGATGCTGAATTTGTTTATATCTGCAAAGAACCATTTTTATAAGATCACATGAATAGGCTCTAGGGGTTAGGATCTAGGTAGAGCTTTGGAAGGCCATTCCACCACAGCAGTGACTTTAGGGTGTCTGGTTATATTCTGGCAACATTTTTAGTTTTTACATTTAAAAATTTCCTGGGTGTATCTTTTATTGTTTTTTCTTTTGGGCAGCTGTTTTATTTGTGAGTTTTCAATAGTTTCTTAACATTCTAGAAACTAATTTATTTTTTGTTTCAGTTAGTAAAAATATCTCCTCACATTCTTTCCATTGTTTATCAATGTATTCCATAGCATTCTTCAGCTAAAAAAGAATGCTTAATATTAGTGTAATGGATTTTTTTTTTTTTTTTTTTTTTTTTTTTTTTTTTTT
>NW_022436948.1:44325936-44428025 GCF_009761245.1 Sapajus apella
GAGTTTTGCTCTTGTTACCCAGGCTGGAGTGCAATGGCGCGATCTCGGCTCACCGCAACCTCCGCCTCCTGGGTTCAGGCAATTCTCCTGCCTCAGCCTCCTGAGTAGCTGGGATTACAGGCACGCGCCACCATGCCCAGCTAATTTTTTGTATTTTTAGTAGAGACGGGGTTTCACCGTTTTGACCAGGATGGTCTCGATCTCTTGACCTCGTGATCCACCCGCCTCGGCCTCCCAAAGTGCTGGGATTACAGGCGTGAGCCACCGCGCCCGGCGTGTAATGGATTTTTTTTAAAAAGATATTTAAAAACCCTTGATTAATACCCAGCTTTCCAGTAATCTGGATGCTTCTAAAATATTATTTTAAATGGCAAAACAAAAATCAACTTATAATGAATTTTATATACTGTTTCCAATGAAGCAGCAAAATATTTTTGGAGAATCTTCCAACATCTCTGTTAATATCACACTAAGATGGCCACAGTTTGTGAGATCATTCTGCTTCTAATAGATATACCCACACTATAAATATAGTGAGAAGAAACTTTGTTGCTTTAGTGATAAGTTGTCACCAATTACCTCTTTAATACAGATTATGATGCTGGATGATAAATATTAGATAATGGCATTTTCCATGTCTACTTAGGGATATAAATTGGAAAGTGTAAATATTTACTTATTATTCCAGGGACTCACAAACAACATAATTTAAGGCTACATTATTCTTATAAACAATATTTGTATAAAACTAAAATATGATATTTGATAACTGTCGAGTTTAACATTAATTATTTGATTTAGGGACAGTGTGAACCAGTTCTTAAAAAATGTAAATTACTTTTCTCAATTGAAGAGAAAATAGAATATTTTGAAATCTGAAAAATGTGTAAAATAAGTTTTTATGAAGAACTCTTTTTATTCTTAAAGTTTTACTACTATGAATATTTTCTAAACTACCACTTAGAAATTGTACTTCTTTAAAACCATTAGATTTACATTATCTGTTAGTAAAATATTCATAGTAAGTCATCAAATAGACTTCACCATAAATTATAAAGGGCTATTTCCTGGATGTTAATATTACATTCAGCAGAGCATATGTTTCAGTGATAATGAACTTACAATGTAGTGCGTGAAGTGGACACTGAAAAGTAATTTAAGTGGTTTGAAGTGATTTAAAACTCATTTTCCTATATTAGTTTGTAAGATAGAATTACTTTATATTGGGGCATTTTTTTAAATTTTATGTCGTGAATGTTCATTCTCTTAATGTGAAATTCTGATAATGATCATGATTGATCAATGGCCTTTACAAATATTTTTACTGAAAATAAAATAGTCGTTGCTCATAACAGCTTTATTGCCATTAACACATCTCATAGCATGTTACAATACAACTGACATACTTACATTAGAATGATATACTACTTTTTCCTTTTAAGGACTTTAGAGTACATTGCCTTTTAGAAAGGTAGTTTTTTTTTTTTTTTGAAACATATTGCACTGTATAAAAAGATTCTGAATTAATAATTTAAATATAGTAGAAAAAATAAAAACAAAAAATGAAATTTGTTTGAAATATATAATTATAAAACTTTCTATTTATATTAATGTGTTACTCTAAATCAGATAGGCCAAGCACTTGTACCAACACTTGAAAAGACATTTAGTTTTTTATCTGCAATCCAGTCAGAATCTTTTTACGTAATTAAATTTTGGTTCTACTCATAGTTGTAATTATTCATTTTGGAACCGAAATACTTAAAGACATTTTCAGGTCTCTCTTCTGACCTGCTGATCCAAAGCCCAATAGTTAAATGTTCACACACTTGTTCTGTTTGTTCAATTTTCTATTCATATTTTGGCCTCCATCCTCTATTTCCACATATATATAACTCCATTTATTACTTACGTTAATATTGAATGAATCAAACTCAAAAATATACACATCACATGCTGAAAAACTAACTCCTCTAAATTGTACAAATATGTGTCAAGGAGAAATTCTGGAAAAGTTTTGAGAAGACTTCTCTGAGAATTGATTGAGTCTTACCATAGTCTTCAAATTGTACCTTGGGTAGAATATACATTTATAGTCTTTCGGGTGAACTATGCTAAATTATGGTTTTGTCTACGTCAAAGTGAAGCAAGGTCCTCAACCTCTTCCCTATTCAAAGGCAAGGCCTCAAGTACTCTATAATAATTTTCTCACTGCCATGACTTACCCTGACCCCATTACAACATACTCTTTTCCTATTATCCTTAGCAAACTAATGCAAGAGAAGAAATCCAAATGCTGTATGTTCTCACTTATAAGTGGGAGTTAAATAATATGAACACAAGAACACTAAGTGGGGAACAACAGACACTGGGGCCTACCTGAGGGTGGAGGGTGGGGGGTGGAGAGGAGCAAGAAAAATAACTGTTGGGTATGAGGCTTAGTATCTGGGTAATGAAACAGTCTGAACAACGAACCCCCATGACATGAGTTTGCCTATATAACAAACCTGCACCTATACCCCTAAACCTGAAATAAAAGTTTAAAAACAAAAACACATTTCTTTACACACTAGCAACCCAAGAATTTTTTCCCCAAACACTGTCTTCTATTCTTTAATGCAAGCTTGGATGAGTTTTGTTTTTACTCAAATATTGTATTAAACTTTTGTGCTTCTTTACCCAATCATTTAATTTGACCATCTTAATAAGTTTTGCTTAATATTTCATCCAAGGAAAGGTTTCATGATCTGAGATCTGAGGGACATTTCCATCCTTCTACAAACCAAACTAGATTATCTGGAAATAATAGGCTTTGAATTCAGTATTTTTTTTTTCAGACTAGTTCACACCCATTGTTATGATTCAAGGTAAATTGTCAGTAAGTGAGTTTATAAATGAATGTGCTCATAAATGATTCAACATTATGATGGTAAAATAATAAAATATTAGTAAAGTCAAATATAAGAGAATTTGTTATTCATAGAATTGAAGATCATCATAATGGAATAAACGATAATTCAGTTCTAGGTAATCTGGGTAAATTTGAAAGTTCTGAATAAAAACATTAAATCCATAAGAAAATAGATAATGATATAACTTGAAGTATAAATAATCTTTTTGTTAAAACATATGTAAAAATTTGTTATTGGAGGGTGATTTAAGTAAGCAGGAAGACCTTGTGAATCCTTATGTCCTAGGTTTCTCTAAGACCCATGGAATGGAGCTATTTTCAAAGTATTAACTGTATGTCCCAAGGAGGATAGGCATGTAAATGAAATTTTATAGAATTTTCACATATTAATTTTATGTCTATTGAATAGGACTCTTTTTAAAACTTGGGTTTGTAAAACATGTTTTACAGTATTAAGTAAAGAATTATTTTGTAACGTTTTTGGGAGCAATGTAAATAATTATTTAACTGAAACATCTATCTCCCAAATAAAGATATTTCTCATCTATTTGTTTATAAAAGTGTTTTATTAACTTGTAAATTGGTAACATAATAGTGCCAATCTACAAAAACTAAAATAATAGCAAAGCATTCCATGAAGTATACCTTGGAAAATATGGAAAGTCAAGTGAAATTAGTTAGCTATACAATTTTGCAGTTTTCGGCTTATGTTCAGAGCTATTGAATCCAAATCATTTATGTGAATGCGCTGTTTTGATAAAGAACACTTTTCCTTGTGTTGCAAATACTATTTTATAGTATATATTTTGGGAAAATAACTCTAATTTGAAGTATGCGAGAACTACATGGTGAACATTTTACTCAGAACATCTAAAGAAAAAATAATTTGAAGACATTATTTTTGTTATCAAGAAAGTAGCATAAGTTAAATGTAAATTCAATTGAGGCTGCATCAACAATAAATAATATTACAAACTAGCTAATGAGAAATTTCACAGTTATGTCTTTTTCCAGAAGTAATTCCATAATATTAATAAAGCCTTACAACATAATGATTTAATTCAACCATGTTTATCCAGCAGCACTTTCTGAGATAAATGGTAAGTGAAATATTTTTTGAAACATGAATATTACTTAGAGAAATGCTTTCGTTCCTAACCTCAATGTCAGAAGAAATGTCATCACTTTAGAAAAATAAAATATCCTGGCTAATACAATATAACATTGAGCCTTTATATGTGTGGGTTACACATTGATGGAGTTAACCAACTGCAGATCAAAAATACTTACTAAAAAATAAACTATAATCACACAAAATTAGAAATATAAATAAAAACTAATATGGTATAACTATATAGCATTTATATTATATTAGGTATTATAATCTGGTGGTGATTTAAAGTGTACAGGAGGATGTACATAAGTGATATTGTGCATATATTATGCATGTATATGCATATACAGTATTTTGTCATATTTAAATAGGCAATATTTATCATCATTAAAATTAATAAAATTACATAAATATATGATCAAATGCCTAAAACTGAATCATTACCATTACCAACTGGTGACAGTTGCACCTATGCCAAAATATTTATGTACTCAACATCCTAAATTTTTATTTATTTTCAAAGTCCTAAATTTCTTCTAAGGTTACGAAGTTCCTGGAAAAAGAAATCATAATGCTAAGAGAAATAGAGAGACATACACACAAAGAGGAGAGAGAGGAGAAAGAGAAAGAAAAAGAACCAATATTTCACAATTATTTTAGACTTCTGGCTTCTCTACTATGTCATTTTAAATGGTTAACCCCATCACGTTGTATAATTTGGTGACTGTAAAATAGTGTTTTGCAACACAAAAGCCACAGGCAAAGCAGCCATCAAAGGTATGAACTTTAAGTACAAGAGAGGCACTTTAAACATGAAAACATAGATTAAAAATACAACTGTGGAAAAAGTTATGGTAGACAAACAATAATTCACAAAGGCTGAAGTGGTTATGTTAACATTAGATAAATCAAATTCAGGACAGAGATGATCAGAGATGATTAAAATATTTTATAATAATAAAAGTACCAATTCTTTAGGAAGGCTAAAAATTATAAATATGTATGTACTGTACCTAATAATAAATAATGCTTGAAAATCACTATGGATATATGAAATACAATTTAACAAAACGAAAGAAGAAAGAGGCAAATTCACTATCATATGAACCATAGTATTAACCACCTTGATCTAGTTTACATGTATAGGACACCACGTCCAACAGTTATGGAATCCACACTATGGAAGTTCACACATTGTTCATGCACCAAGGTAGCCTTTACATGGGGCCATAAAGGAAACATCAAAAGTTCGACATATTCTTATACCAACAAAAAATTAGAAAACAAAAACTGCAAGATGTTTGCAAAAATCTCGGAAATTAAACAATCTACTTATAAGTAAGCCAAGAAAAAAATTACAAGAGAGGAAGAAACACAGAGAAGAAAAGAAAGAAAGAAAGAAGAAAGGAAGGGAGGGAGGGAGGGAGGAAGCTAGAAAATATTTAGAAAAAATGATGAAAATATATCATGTACATAAAGTAATGCGAATTTCATACTTCTGGGAAGACAAGATTTATCATGCATATTCCATATTATTCTCACTTTATTTTAACTTCAAGGGCCTCAAATGACCATTCTTTACTTTTTATGGATGAAAATAAAAAAATTTTGGCAAGAAAAAAATAACTTGATGTTCTTGTTCTCTATAGTAAAGGTTAGGGACATGTGATACAATTTAAGTGGGACCCTCTTGTCATGATGTACAGAATCCAGATTCAGTCGGTTATCTTTACAGTAATGAACAACTCAAAGTCCCAATGGCTTGCAACAACAATTTTATTCTTCTGTTGCATGCTCCAAGTTGGCTACTCCACAGGTTTTCTTATGGTGGGATCCAGGACCAAGGAGGAGCTTCTTTTGAAAATGCTACCCTTGTGGTAGAAGGAAAATAGCAGAATCAGAATCTCCAGTCAGTATCCCAGAGGAAGAAGCATTTTAAAAGCTTGAAGTTAAGAGGTATTTGAATGTTCGCTGTATCTGACAAATATATTCTTTCGATGTGGGGTCATCCATTAGAGTCCTTCACATATCAAAGCTCTGTGTGACAGCTTCAATAAATTCATAGTAAAATGATAGTAGTTAAAAATGATAAGACTACTTTTTGTGCATTCCATAGAGGAAAATAACTACTCATAAACATTTTGCCAACTCTGTTTCCATTTCTGGGAAACTGATGCTGGATGTTGCTGTGATGATAAGGAGAGAGAAATAAGTACTATAGTCATCAAAACTCAAAAGCAAGCTTTATAAAATGTTGGTGCCGCAACAATTCAGTTTTGATATATTATTTTGGTTTAGAAAAGACACAAGAAAAAAACAATTGTGTGAACAAATGTCTATGGATTACGGAACTGACTTTCAAACTAAACCATTGCCAGATAGTCAGGGAGGGCCCTTTTCCTGCCTCCCAGAATATAATCAACCTTAAATCCCAACTTCACTGTGGATATAGTATTCTTCTCTTTAGTTTAAATGCTACTTATTTTTATCTTTCTCTTTCTTCTTTTTATTTTACTTTTTCCTGTTTGCTATCCTTTATTAAAGGGCGCACATTCTCATGGGACTCCAGCCAAACCAGTCAGGTCCCCCAAATATAGCAGGTGGTCTGGAAGGGGAGGGGAATGACTTATGATCCTACTATGGCTCCCGAGAAACAGAAACCACCACAGACAGACAGGGGCTGGGGAGAACTCGCATGACTCTCAGTCTTCTCCCCCTTTCCCCTACTTGAAAAGAAAGTCGAACACTGGCTACGCAGCCCCCAGCCCCCCAGCCCACCCATAGCAGCGTTTGTGGGACCCACCCCCTGGCGAGCGGAGGCCCCGAGGCAGCTCCCTCTCTCTCCCTTCACTGTGGCTTGCTCCTGGCAACTCCGCGCCCCTTCCTTTCCTCAGCCATCGCCGACTCGGACCTCCTCTCTCATCTCCCGGGCCTCCCTGCCCCAGCGCTTCTGGGGAAGCGGCGTCTCCGGCGTCCTCCCTTCTCCTAGCAACGGGCCCCACCAGGCCCTCTGCCCAGGACGTGGGGCTCACACAGCCGCCCCCCTCTCCTGGAGGTCAGGGGCGGAGCGCTGCCGTTTCATTCATGGGAGGGGTAGTGTATGGGGCGTAGCGGGGCCCTGGGGGCCGCTGGGCTGGGTAGGGTTGGGGCGGCTGGGGAGAAGGCTTGTGCTTTGGGGCTGGAAGCGCTGGGGTTCAGGCTGTGCAGAACCCGCTCCTCGGGATCGGCCCCTCCGACCAGGGAGTTCCTGCGGTGATGTGGGACATTCTGGGACTCGGAGGCCTGCGGGCAGGGGTGTCTGGAGTGGGAGTGACCTCCTCAGGGGGTTGGGGTGCAGCTGGAGCCTCCTCGCTCCCCATCCCTGGCCAGAACTCCCGGTGCTGCGGGTTGCTCTTGAAGGGGAAGCGCAGCTTGCAGCCCTGAGGGGGCACAAAGAGGGCTGAGGCCTGCGCAACCCCCGCCCCGACCCCCAGAGCCCTGCACACCACCCCACCCCGTCCCGCCTCAGCCCCCCGAGCCCCCCGCAGCCCCCCCCCCCCCGGCCCTGGCCCCCAGAGCCCTGCACACCCCTCCACACCCCGGCCCCCAGAGCCCTGCGCACCCCCCCTCTGCCCAGGCCCCCAGAGCCCTGCGCAGCGCCCCCCGCCCCGGCACCTAGAGCCCTGCGCAGCCCCCACCCCGCCCCGGCCCCCAGAGCCCTGCGCAGCCCCACCACCCCGCCCCGGCCCCCAGAGGCCTGCAGTCCCTGCAGCGGTGGCTGCTTCTGCTTGAGCCAGCTAAGACGACCGGATCGAAGGCAGGGTCCTCCTCCATGAGCCGTGATACCCGCCCCCAGCTTGAAAGTGGTGGTGAGGGGGGCTGGGCTGGTGGCATGCGGTCACTAGGGGCTGCCCCCTCTGCTGCCTCTGATCCTTCAGGCGGGGCCCAGGGGACCTCACCACCTATTCCTTCTCATCCTCCTGATCCTGGGCCGGGGGCTGACCCTCTCCATGCGGAGCATGCGGTCCCGCAGGGCCTTGGTGCTACTCCGCAGCGTCACCTCCTGCAGAATCCCCATCAGCTTGTCTCTGTGGGCCCAGAGGCCCTTCACCTCTACCCCTCGAGCTCCCTCCTCGCTACCACGGCCACTGCCAGCTCCGCCTCCTTCCTCCTCGCCCACGGTGTCCCAGACATCCCGGGCCACAGCCCTCCAGGCGTCCCCGGGGCCCTCCGGCTTACCATGGTGCGACAAAGCTCCCGCATCGTGAGGGCGGCCAGGGCCTCCATCCCAGCCTGCCCGTGGCGGAGGTCAGCCAAGGCCACCTCAAGGCACATCTCCTTCACTGCCTGCGTCTTCAGCCAAGGCCACCTCGCAGCAGATCTCCTTCTCTGCCTGCGTCTTGGGGTCAGCCATGGTGGCCCGGCGAGGGTCTCTGCCCCAAAGCCTCGGTCGCTGGGGGATCTCATAGACCCTGCGAGGGCCCTGCGCTTGCCACTGCTGGGCAGACCACAGCGTTTGATAGTGGTCTGGGCCGTAGTGGGTGGCAGCCGCTCCCTCAAGGAGGAGATGAGCCGCCAGCTGTCTTCACAGGGGCGCTGGTCAGAGTCACCCCGCTGTCCGAGTCCGTATACAGCTGCTGCTGCTGCTCCAGCAGATCAGCCTCTTCCTCTTCTTTCCGGTACTGATTCTGCAGATCCTGCAGCCTCTTCTCCATCTCTAGCTGGATGTCGATGCCTTGCTGCTCCAGCAGTTCCTTCTGGGCGAAGTTCCAGTCCACCGTCTCAGAGCGCGGGCCTGGGGGCGGAGGGACCCCTGGTTCCCGTCCCAGCCTCGCCTGCTCCGGGTGACGGAAAACGTGGTTCTTCCCCATCACAGTTCTATTTCCTGACTTCAGCACCAGCGGCTCTGTCACAAGCTTCCCATTCACATACGGCTCAGCTCCTTCGCACGGCTGCAGAGTGACCACCACGTCTCCACCTGGCCGGGGTATGCTATGGAACAGACGTGTCGCTCCCGAATAAACTGTCGAGTCAGCGTGATGCCCATACCTACCTGGCCGACCCTGGTAACGCCAGCTTTGATGCGGTAGAGCGGGCACTCAGACATCAGAGGGTCTTCTTTCAGGTTCACCAGGTGGGGAGGCTTCTTTGGAGAGAAGACACCCACAGTTCGTCCATCATCCCGGACGGCCACCCCCATCTCAGCCAGCAACGCTTCTCTCTCTATCCTCAGGGCTTCTGTCTTGCGCTTCTCCTCCCACGTCTCATTCAGCTCAGCTATAATCTTCTCTGTGTCCTGCAGCCTCTCCATGGCTTCTTCAGGCCCAATCTGGGGCTCCGTGTTTGGGGAGAATGACGGCCCCAGCTCCCCGTTATGTGTGGTGGGCGATGACAGTGACACCGGAGCGGGGGGAGACGATGCAGCTGGCAGGGCACCTCCACACTCCCTTCTGCCTTCAGGCCTTCCGGAGCAGAGGCTGACAGTCCCCGAGCCATCAGCAGCTCCCGCAGCCGGGCCACCTCCTCCTATAGCTCTCTAATCAGCCGTGCGCTGGGGTCCTCGCTGATGATGGCTTTGCAGCAGATATGCTTGGTGCGCTCGGCACACCCGAGGGTGCTGAGAGTCTCGTCGTGACTGATGTCAGCAGGGCTCAGGGCTGCAATCATTGCTGTGCGTGAGTTCCCACCCACATTTTCCGTGAGCAGCCAGGTGAGCACAGAGTCCCTGTCGGGAATAAAATCCGACTTCCGCTTGTTTGATCGCATACCCGCAGGGGCCGAGATCACCTTCCCTACAGTAGTCAGGGATTTATTGATACCGGCGCCTCCCTCAAGCGCAGGCCCCGGCCCCTGAGGAGTCAGCCCGCTCACTCTCAGCAAGGTCCACCAAACTGATCTTACTGACCTTCTCCAGTCCAGCCCACTAAGATGGTCATGGCAGCGCTGTGTGAAGACAATGGTGAAGACAGCATGGGAACGGCTGCGGGTCTCATTCATGTTGGTGGCAGCCACACTCCGTGCTTTATTTCCACAGTCCGTGAGGTCAGCAATGTCTGCGTAGGAGGTCACAGCCAATGTGGACAGGTCCAGCACTCGGGGCTCAGGATGGGGTGCTCCCGGACCCGCAGAGAACCCCGACTCTTGGGGTTCAAGAGGTGTCGTACCCGCTCACAATACATCTCCATATAGCTCAGCTCCACAGAGCAGGATAGCTGAGCACTCTGGTTCTCACCAACGCGAGAGAAGAGGTCCTCACAGAGCTGGGCACGATGCCCTGCTGCCCTGGCTCCTGTCGGCCCATCACGGTCTAGGATTTCCCAGCCCCAGTCTGCCCGTAGGCAAAGATGCTCACGTGTGGCCTTCAAAAGCATGGAGCAGCATCTCCTCTCCAATGTCCCGACACACTTGTTGCTGAGATGCAAACTGGGGGTCCTCCAACCGAAGTGTGTGACCAGTGGGAGTAGTCAAAGCTGAAGCTTTTGGGGGCATCCTTGCTCTGTTTAGGATTGATGATGAAGGTGGTGTTGCCCTGCATGCTGACCACACACTTGGCATTCTGGCTGGTCTCCCGGACGTTAAAGGGCCGAACCCTCACTGCCACTTTCACAGAGGCACCAGCCATGGCTCCAGACACTCCTGCCCTCCTCAGCTGGCGTCCTGCCCCCAGTCCAAAGGGGCTGTATCAGTTCTGGCTCCCACCGGCCCTCGTAGGGGGAGCTCCATCCTATTCCTGGGGCCTGGCCACACCAGCTGGGGCTCTGGGAGCTACCCTCCGCGCGACGGGGCTCCCGGAGCAGCTCGGCGAAGTGAGAGGGGCAAGCAAAACTAAAGATAAGATAAATGCTGGATTTTTTTTTTTTTTTTTAATTTTTTTACCAAGTCTTGCTCTGTCACTAGGCTGGAGTGCAGTGGTGCGATCTCGGGTCACTGCAACTTCTGCCTCCCGGGTTCAAGTGATGCCCGTGTTTCAGCCTCCTGAGTAGCTGAGATTACAGGCAGGCATCACCACGCCCAGCTTATTTTTTTCTATTTTAGTAGAGATGGAGTTTCATCATGTTGACCAAGATGGTCTCGATCTTCTGACCTCGTGATTCTCTGACCTCAGCCTCCCAAAGTGCTGGGATTACAGGCCTGAGCCACCACACCCACCTGGAATTTTTTTTTTTTTTTTTAACAAATCAAATCAAGAACTACAGCAAATACAGAACTTCCATGTGGTGCCTAGTATTGGAGTTACCATGATTCTAGTGAAATTTTGGACAATTTCAAGAACTTTCAATTTCTTTACATTAAAGTAATTATCTCTGTTGCCTGCAACTTAATTATTACAAGTTCTACAAATTTTAGTTCAGTTTGTTTTGATTGATCAGTTTCTATGTGACAAGCACTGTGATAGACACAAGAAATTAAAAGGTGGTTAGTTCTGTTCCCTCAAGGGATTACTCTATCAGAAATGAATGAACATGCAAAAATAATTCTAATAAAATACATGTGACATAAAAGTAAAGTATCAGAATACAGAAAGTGTATTACATTCATAGGACAGTTCATGGTTGTGTCCATTATTATCCAGAAAACCAAGCTTACAGTGAAGTAAGATGCAAGCTCTTTATAGCTGGCTAGTGACAGTTAATCAAAAACCTGAAACCATTGTTTCAATGTTATGAGAGATTGTAAGACATTTTTCATTTCAACTTGTTTCTAAGAAACATGAGGTCAAAATTTTACTGTTCTTCTCTATTTTTACGTTTTTTCTTCAAAGTTGCAAAATTGCTTTTTCACCTTTTTCCTATTTTCTTTATTATAATATAGAAACTATAGTATATATCATCTTTGTGCTAAATTTAGATTTTGCAATTTTTTATTCTTTTCTATGATTATTAATATGTACTAAAATACAATGACATCATTAGGAACACTAACCTTTTAGTGCACAAAGAAGCCATAATCAGAAAGATGGACTTTTTTCTTTTAATCGTTAAAAAATAACCTAAAATCATTACTCTTATATTCTACCTTCTAAAGGATTTATTATTTACTTGACAACTGAGCTACTAATAGTCTTCCTTAAAAGTAAATTTCATACTTCATTATACATGTGCAGATCTTGCAGTATTGTGGCATAGGTACACACATGACTTGGTAGTTTGCTGTCTTCATCCCGCTGCCACCTACATCAGGCATTTCTCCCAGGGTTATCACTCTCCAACCTCCCTGCCCCACACTGTTCCTCCCCTAGCCCCCCACCCCACAACATACCCCAGAGTGTGATGTTCTCCTCTATGTGCCAAACTGTTCTCATTGTTCAACACCCACTTATGAGTGAGAGCATGCAGTGTTTGGTTTTCTGTTTTTGTGTCAGTTTGCTGAGAATGATGGTTTCCAGATTCATCCATGTCCCTACAAAGGACACAAACTCATCATTTCTTATGGCTGCATAGTATTCCATGGTGTATATGTGCCACATTTTCCTTGTCCAGTTATCATTAATGGGCATTTGGGTTGGTTCCAGGTCTTTGTTATTGTAAACAGTGCCACAATGAACATATGTGTGCATATGTCTTTATAATAGAACCATTTATAATATTTTGGATATAAACACAGTAATGGGATTGCTGAGTCAAATGGAATTTTTATTTCTAGGTCCTTGAGAAATGGTCGAACTATTTTACACTCCCACCAACAGTGTAAAAGTGTTCCTATTTCTCCACATCCTCTCCAGCATCTGTCGTCTCCAGATTTTTTAATGATCGCCATTCTAACTGGCGTGAGATGGTATCTCAATGTGGTTTTGATTTGCATTTCTCTAATGACCAGTGATGATGAGCATTTTTTCATGTTTCTTGGCCTCATATATGTCTTCTTTTGAAAAGTATTCATATCTTTTGCCTATTTTTGAATGGATTTGTTTGTTTTACTCCTGTAAATCTGCTTTAGTTCTTTGTAGATTCTAGATATTAGTATTTTGTCAGGTGGGTAGATTGCAAAAATTTTTTCCCATTCTGTTGGTTGCCTGTTCACTCTAATGATTGTTTCTTTCACTGTATAGAAGCTCTGGAGTTTAATTAGATCCTAATTGTCTATTTTGGCTTTTGTTGCCAATGCTTTTGGTATTTTAGTCATGAAGTCCTTGCCTATGTCTATGTCCTGAATGGTTTTGCCTAGGTTTTCTTCTAGGGTTTTTATGGTGTTAGGTATTATGTTTAAAACTTTAATCCACATGAAGTTAATGTTAGTGTAAGGTGTCAGGAAGAGGTCCAGTTTCAGCTTTCTGCACATGGCTAGCCAGTTTTCCTAACACCACTTGTTAAACAGGGAATCCTTCCCCAGCTTGTTTTTGACAGGTTGCCAAATATCAGATGGTTGTAGATGTGTCGCATTGTTTCCAAGGCCTCTGTTCTATTCCATTGGTCTATATCTCTGTTTTGGTACCAGCACCATGCTCTTTGGATAACTGTAGGCTTGTAGTATAGTTTGAAGTCATGAAGTGTGATACCTCCAGCTTTGTTCTTTTTGATTAAGATGGTCTTGGATATGTAGGCTCTCTTTTGGTTCCATATGAAGTGTAAAGTGGATTTTTCCAGTTTGTGAAGAAGGTCAATGGTAGCTGGATGGGAATAGCATTGAATCTATAAATTACTTTGGGCAGTATGGCCATTTTCACAATATTGATTCTTCCTAACCATGAGCATGGACTGTTTCTCTGTCTGTTTGTGTACTCTATTATTTCTTTGAGCAGTGTTTTACAGTTCTCCTTGAAGAGGTCCTTTGCATTCCTTGTTAGTTGTATTCCTGGGTATTTTACTCTCTTTGTAGCAATTGTGAATTGGAGTTGGCTCTTGATTTGGCTCTCTGTTTGTCTTTTATTGGTGTATAGGAATGCTTGTGATTTCTGCACATGGATTTTTTATCCGGAGACTTTGCTGAAGTTGCTTATCAGTTTCAGGAGATTTTGGGCTGAGACCATGGGGTCTTCTAAATATACAATCATGTCATCTGCAAACAGAGACAATTTGAATTCCTCTTTTCCTAATAGAATACACTTTATTTCTTTATCTTGCCTGATTGCTCTGGCTAGAACTTTCAATATTATATTGAATAAGTGTGGTGAGAAAGGGCATCCTTGTCTCGTGCCAGATTTCAAAGGGAATGCTTCCAGTTTTTTCCCATTTAGTATGACATTGACTGTGGGTTTGTCATAAATAGCTTTTATTATTTTGAGATACATTCCATCGATACCTAGTTTATTGATGGTTTATAGCATACATATAGTGCTGTTGAATTTTGTCGAAGGCCTTCTCTGCATCTATGAGATAATCATGTGGTTTTTGTCTTTGGTTCTGTTTATGTGATGGATTACATTTGTAGACTTGCATATGTTGAACCAGGCTTGCAGGCGTGAGATGAAGCCTACTGGATCGTGATGGATAAGCTTTTTGATGTGCTGTTGCAGTCGGTTTGCCAGTGTTTTATTGAAGATTGTTGCATCAATGTTCATCATGAATATTGGCCTGAAATTTTCTTTTTTATTTGAGTTTCTGCAAGGTTTTGGTATCAGGATGATATCGGGAATTTATCCATTTCTTCCAGATATACTGGTTTGTGTGCATAGAGTTGTTTGTAGTAATCTCTGATGGTAGTTTGTATTTCTGGGAAATTGGTGGTAATATCCCTTTTATCATTTTTTTTTTTGAGACGGAGTTTCGCTCTTGGTACCCAGGCTGGAGTGCAATGGCATGATCTCGGCTCACTGCAACCTCCACCTCCTGGGTTCAGGCAATTCTCCTGCCTCAGCCTCCCAAGTAGCTGGGACTACAGGCATGTGCCACCATGCCCAGCTAATTTTTTGTATTTTTAGTAGAGACACGGTTTCACCATTTTGACCAGGATGGTCTTGGTCTCTTGACCTCGTGATCCACCCGCCTTGGCCTCCCAAAGTGCTGGGATTACAGGTGTGAGCCACTGCGCCTGGCCTGAAGGGTTTTTTTTGTGTCTCTATCTCCCTCAGTTCTGCCCTGATCTTAGTTATTTCTTGTCTTCTGTTAGCTTTTGAGTTTTTTTAATCTTGCTCTTCTAGCTCTTTCAATTTTGATGTTAGGGTGTTGATTTTTTAGCTTTCCTTGCTTCTCATATGGGCGTTTGTTGCTATAAATTTCCCTCTAGACCCTTCTTTAAATGTGTCCCAGAGTCTGGTAAATTATGTCTTCATTCTCATTGGTTTTGAAGAACATCTTTATTTCTGTCTTCATTTCATTGTTTATTCAGTAGTCATTCAGGAGCAGGTTGTTCAGTTTCCATCTAGTTGTGCAGTTTTGAGTGAGTTTCTTAATACTGAGCTCTCATTTGATTGCACTGTGGTCTGAAACTGTTTGTTATGATTTCCGTTCTTTTGCACTTGCTGAGGAGTGATCTACTTCCAATTATGTGTTCAATTTTAGAGTAAGTGTGATATGATGCTAAGAAGAATGTATATTCTGTGGATTTGGGGTGGAGAGTTCTGTAGATGTGTATTAGGTCCACTTGGTCCAGATCCGTATTCAAGTCCTGGATCTCCTTGTTGATTTTCTGTCTCGCTGATCTGTCTAATATTGACAGTGGAGTGTTAAAGTTTCCCACTATTATTGTGCAGAAGTCTATGTCTCTATTTAGATTATTAAGCATTTGTTTTATGTATCTCTGTGCTCCTATATTGGGTGCATATATATTTAGGATAGTTGGTTCTTTCTGTTACATTGATCCTTTTACCATTATGTAGTGTCCTTCTTTGTCTCTTTTGATCTCTGTTGATTTAAAGTCCATTTTATCAGAGACTAGATTTGCAACCCCTGCTTTTTTTTGTTCTCCATTTGCTTGGTAAATCTTCTTCCATCATTTTATTTTGAGTCTATGTGTGTCTTTGCGTCTGAGATGGGTCTCCTGAATACAACACACTGATCAGTCTTGACTTTCTATCCAGTTTACCAGTCTGTGTCTTTTGATTGGGCATTTAGTCCATTTACATTTAAGATTAATATTGTTATGTGTGAATTTGATCCTGCCGTCTTGTTACTGGCTGGTTGTTTTGCCTGTTAGTTGATGTAGTGTCTTCATTGTGTCATTGGTCTATACCATTTGGTACATTTTTGCAGTGGCTGGTACTGGTTGTTCCTTTCTGTGTTTAGTGATTCCTTCAGGAGCTCTTGTAAGGCAGGTCTGGTGGAGATGAAATCTATTAGCAATTGCTGTTCTGTAAAGGATTTTATTTCTCCCTCACTTATAATGCTTAGTTTGGCTGGATATAAAATTTGGGTTGAAAGTTCCTTTTTTAAGGATGTTGAATATTGGCCTCCACTCTCTTCTTGCTTGTAGGGTTTCTGCTGAGAAATCCACCATAAGTCTGATGGGCTTCCCTTTGTGGGTGACCTGACCTTTCTCTCTGGTTGCCCTTAGCATTTTCTCCTCCATTTCAACCCTGGTGAATCTGACAATTATGTGCCTTGGGGTTGCTCTTCTTGAGGAGTATCTATGTGATGTTCTCTGTATTTTCTGTATTTGGATGTTGGACTGCCTTTCTAGGTTGAAGAAATTCTCCTGGATAATATCCTGAAGAGTGTTCTCCAGCTTGGATTCATTCTCCCCATCACATTCAGGTACATGGATAGATTAGGTCTTTTCACATAATCCCATATTTCTTGGAGGCTTTGATAATTTCTTTTCACTCTTTTTTCTCTATTCTTGCTTTCTCATTTCATTGAGTTGAGTTGATCTGGAATCTCTGATATCCTTTCTTCTGCTTGATTGATTCAGCTATGAAACTTGTGTATGCTTCACAAAGTTCTCGTGCTGTGTTTATCAGCTCCATCAAGTTCTTTATGTTCTTCTCTAAGCTAGTTGGCATTTTGTCTAACTTTTATCAAGGTTCTTAGTTTCTTCGCAATGGGTTGGAACATGTTCCTTTAGCTCTGAGAAGTTTGTTGTTACCAGTGTTTTGAAGTCTGCTTCTGCTAATTCATCAAACATTCTCCATCCTGTTTTGTTCCCTTGCTGGTGAGTTGTGATCCTTTGGAGGAGAAGAGGAGTTCTGGTTTTGGAGATTTCTTCCTTTTTGCACTGATTTCTCCCCAACTAAGGTAGATAAATGTGGGTTTATCTACCTTTGATTTTTGAAGTTGGTGATGTCAGATGGGGTCTCTGAGTGGATGTCCTTTCTGTTTATGTTGAAGCTATTTCTTTTTGTTTTCTAGTTTTACTTCTAACAATCAGGCCCCTCTGCTGTATGATGCATGGGGTTTTTTTTTTGGTTATATAGGGGTCAGGGAGCCACTGGAGGAGATAGTCTGTCTCTTGTCTGCCTGCAGAGTCACTGCTGGACTGCCTTGGAATCAGCCCGGCTGCTGTGTAGGCTTCCTCTGGCTTTTGTTTACTCAGGTGAGATTAGATCCGCCTTTGCAATGGCAGATGCCCTTCCCCCCACTGAGCTCAATCATCCCGGGTCGAGTATGAACTGGTGTGCTGCCTTCAAAACTCTTACATGAGAGGACTTCAGTTTGCTGGTCTTTGTGGGGGTGGGACCTGTCAAGCCATATCACCTGCCTCCCTGCTTTCAGCTCTCCCTTTTTCTAGGGGGCAGGTAGATCCATACTGCAGATGCTCTCCATGCTAGTCAGAACGTCTGCCCAGTTCTGTGCCAACAAGTCATGGCACTCAGCAAGCCAGAGCTGGTACTCAGATGTGCGCTGGCAGCTCACAGTGCTTGTCAGCCTGGCAGCATCCTCCCAGACTGCAGATTGCAAAGGGCATGGGAGAAGCACAGTATCTGAACTGGAGCGCCAAGGGGGTAAGGTCCCCAATCCTCCATTCAGTTGCACTTCCTGGTGGCAGCAGCACCCCGCCCTGCCTCAGTTCACCCTCCCTGGGCTACACCCACTGTTCAACCAGTCCCATTGAAATAAACCTGGTACCTTGGTTGGAAATGTGGAGGTCACTTACCTTCTGCATCTCTCTCACTGGGAGCTGCACTCTGGAGCTGTTCCTATGTGGCCATCTCGGAGAAGTTCCCCAGTACTTCATTAATTTTTAATGATCCAAAATGGTTCTTTAAGTGGTGATGGTTTCATCTGGGTAGCACCAAATCTAACATATGAAATGACATTCTTTCAGTCTTATTTAAACATGTTGGAGTAAATGAGGAACAGTGAATTGAATAACTAACTGACTGTTTAGCTCCTGGAAGCTAAAATAAATAATATAAAGAGCTAGATTGCCTTTTCTTGAAGAAGGAAATGAAAAGAGAAGAAACAAAATAAAAATTTTGGCAGTAACAGAAAATAACATCATAGCATTCTTTGACAAGAAAAGTAAATGGCAGATTAAAAAGTGTAACAGCTCCCAAAGCAATTATGACACATGTTTTCAATGTCTTATAAGATTGGAAACGTTTTATTTGTATATGTCGTATGCACTATGCTTATGCTTAGTAATGTTTTTAAGGCCGAGTGCAGTGGCTCACACTTGTAATCCAAGCACTTTGGGAGTCCAAGCCTGGTGGATCAACTGAGGTTGGGAGTTAAGGCTAGCCTTACCAATATGGAGAAATCCTGTCTTTACTAAAAATACAAACTTAGCTGGGTGTGGTGGTGCATGCCTGTAATCCCAGCTACTCAGGAGACTGAGGCAGGAGAATTGCTTGAACCCGGGAGGTGGAGGTTGAGCCAAGATCGCACCATTGCACTCCAGCCTGGTCAACAAGAGCAAAACTGCATCTCAATAATAATAATAATGATAATGTTTATAATAAGAGTAGGTTGGTATAAACATAATTGCTGTTTTTCTATTGTTTAAATTTGCTGTTTGATATTGGAATACATTCTTAAATAAATATGTTATACATCATTTTAATGCGTATTTCTCACTTTATTATTGACTAATACTTTATTACCTGCTGTTTATTTTATTTTTAGACTATGAAAATGATGTTAGGCAAAAAGCAAATTTGAACAATTTTCTTATTTGAATTCAAAATGAGTTGTAAAGCAAGAGACAACTCACAACACTAACAATGCATTTGGCCCATGAGCTGCTAACAAACGTTCAGTGCAGTGGTGGTTAAAGAAGTTTTGCCAAGGAGATGAGGAGTACAGTGGTCAGCCATCGGAAGCTGATAGCGACCAATTGAGAGCAACCAAATCTGATCCTCTTACAACTACATGAGAGGATGCAGAAGAACCCAACATGGATCATTCTATGATCATTCAGCATTTGAGCAATTGGAAAAGTTAAAAACCTCAAGCAGTAGATGCCACATGAGCTGAGCAAAAATGTTTTAAAAAGTGTTGTTTTGTTGCTTTAAATTGTTGTCTTCTTTTATTCTACACAGCAACAATGAACAATTTCCTGTTCAGATTGTGACATGTGACAAAATTATTTTATATAACAAATGGCAATGACCAGCTCAGTGGTTGGACCAAGAAGAAACTCCAAAGCACTTCCCAAAGCCAAACGTGCATCAAGAAAGGTCATGGTCAGTGTTTGTCGGTCTGCTTTTGGTCTGCTCCACTATAGCTTTCTGAATCATGGTGCAGTCATTACAGCTGACAAGTATGCTAGCAAATGTTGAGATGCATCAAAAACTTCCTGGCCCAATTCTTCTCCATGAAAACACCTGACTGTATGTCACACAACCACCAGTGCCTGGAAAGTTGAGCAAATTGGCCTATGACATTTTGCTTCATCTGCCATATTTATGTGACCTCTTGCCAACCGGCTAACATTTTCTCGAGCATCTTGACAACTTTGGCAGGGAAAATGGTTCCACACGAGCAGGATACAGAAAAATCTTTCCAAGGTTCATCAAATCCCAAAGTACAGATTTTTATGTTACAGGAATAAACAAATTCATTTCTCAGTGGCAAAAATATGTTTATTTTAATGGTTTCTGTTTTGATTAAAAAAGATGTGTTTGAATCTAGTTAAAATGATTTAAATTCACAGTCCTAAACCACAATTACTTTTGCACCAACGTAATATTTTTATTACTTTGTGCTTCTAGTTAAAGAATAATTACAGTTCACATATGATGAGCAATGTAGAAGGTTTCTGTTAATAAAGTTTGTTTACTCTCTCTCCTGATAGACACACTAAAGAGTAAAAAGGATCTTCTCTTTTTCTGAATATCTTTTCTAAATTTACACTTCTATGAGCTATTCTACTCTACTAAATTCAGTGAATTTCTACCTCTTTTAAGCCTCAAAATTATAATACATACAGTGATCTCTATAGCTTTCTAAATTGCACCAGAATTACTGTGACATATAGAGAAATACTCTGAAAAAGTCGTATTTTTCTTTTCTATAAGCAGCCTCTTTCCTTTTAATATTTTCTCATAGGGGTATTATTGTTATTCTGGTTTGGATAATTTTTCTTGTCTGCTGTCCACATTGTAAAGATTTTAGAACTCCTTATCTTTGCTCACTAAATGCTAATGGAAGACCTAGTCATTTTAGTAATAATAAGTAGTCCACATATTCAAAATGCCCTCTGTTAGACGAAAAACTTCAGACAAATTAAATTTATCAAAGTTTAATTGGGCAAAGATTAATTTGTGAATCTGGGAAGCCTCCAGAATAAGAACAGGTTTAGAAAGACTCCAAGGCTACAACATGGTCAGATTAATACTTATGGACTTAAAAAGAAAAGTCATGTATATGTCAACTGAAAATGATGAGGTTTATAGATCTGGAAAGGAGGACTTTATTTCTCGTAAAGGGTTACAGCTTGCAGGGTCGCCATTCTGACGGGCTGGGAAGCATAGCCTGCTGCCAGAAGGCAGAAAGATACTTTGAGGGATAGGCAAAGGGAATAGAAATGTGTGCAGAATGGTGTGGCCAAATATACATATTCAATAAACTATAAAAGGAACCATGAATATTTATGAAAGGAGAAAATACGCACGTGAAATTGAGTTTCATGCCCCTCCATGGGATCCATGTTCAAAAACGTTGATGTTCGAATTACGGGATCTTTGGGGTATCACTCTTCCGGATGGAAATGTGCAGCCGGTGGTGCCTTTGTCTGAGTTTTGCTTGGGCCCATTGGGCTCATTCCACCCATTCAGACTGGCAGGCTGTGCTCAACTCACACTATGGGCCTGTATCTCTTTCCTCCAATGGAGACGGCAAGTCAGGCATAAAGTGGCGATGGGTGTGTGAGTGAGCATGGGGTTTGGCCACTGGGCAGTCAGACACACTGGCTACTGCTGTGGGGCCGGCCGCTGTAGGTTCTGGCATGGGTGTCTGTGAGAATAGAGCTGAATCAGGTGCACTACCAGCAGCTTCCCTGGCTGGGCTGGCACTGGCGAATGTGGTGGTATCTGGAAGCTTGGGGATGTCAGGAACTGCAGAGCCCCAAGAGGCATGTTTCAGTCGTTTGAATTACAGCTCTCTTAGCCCTGCCAATTAATGGGTCCCAAGTTCTTGTCCTGTGACCAGGAAGAATGAGACCCACAGACCACTGGAGGGTGAGAAATGAAGAGGAGCTTTGTTGAACAATAGAACAGCTCAGTGGAGACCCACAGTGAGAGCTCCAATAACTTCTTTCTGCAGCCAGCATGCTCCCTTGAGTGTTCAGCACCTAGCAGACAGGAGGCCCCAGAGTGAGCACCTCCTCTTTGTGGGCAGGTCGTTCCATCATCTTCTCAACTCTCAGCAGATAGGTGGCCCTAGAGTAGATAGCTCGTCTCTGAAGGCAGGCCATCCTGATGTCTGCAGCTCTTAGAAGAGAGGGAGGCCTTGAGTGGGTTGCTTTTCTCTGCAGGCAGGTTGTCCCATAGTCTTCCCAGATGTCAACAGAAAGGAGGCTCTAGAGTGGGGTAGCTTCTCTCTGAAGCTGGTCATCCCAATGTCTGCTGTGCTTGGGCTGAGCCCAGGGCTTTTATGGGCCTTGGAAGAAAGAAAATGCTCATCAGTTGGTCTATATGCAGCCATGGGCAGGCTGAAAAAGGCAGCACAAATTCTGCTGCTGGTCTATGGGCCTAGCAGCCTGGCCCCCAACCTTCAGGCTCTCCCTGACCTGAAGATGAAGACTGACCTGGAGCCTGCTACCTTCTACCCAGGAGCCTGCCTCCCTCTTGCCACTGTCCATGGTTCCCAGGCTGCTTGCACCAAGGGGCACCTGGAGGCCAGCACTGAGTGGCCCTCAGTCCCTTTTGGCTTCCCTTGAATCGTGCTTATCAGCACCCAGAGTCTGGATGTGGCCAAGGTGTCAGGGGGCTGGTGTGTCTGCACTGCCCCAAGCATATGCACCCCCACCCAGGCTGCAATAATGCCCAGCTTTGGCCTCACATTACTCTGAGATCAGAGCAGGCACCAAGAGCAGGGAGAAGCCAGGTGGTGGTATCAGGTACTTCCAAGCCTACAAGGGTAGAAGGGGGCCTTCCTGAGACCCCAAGAGCACATGGAATCCTGGGTCTACAACCTTGACTTGTGCAGTTGCAGCTGTACCCAGGAGGGTGGGGCTGCCTGCTCCCAGCTCTAGCTGGCTCCATGGAGCAAGCAGCCTTGACTGCACCTGCCACCACTTGGGGCAGGGGCTCCAGATCCTTGCTAGGCCCAGGATGGTATGTGCGGCAGGGCTGACAAGGCCAGTTGCCCCAGTGCTTGGAGGTAACAGGGCAGAGTGGATTGCTCTTAAAGAGGGTAGATTAGGACCTGGAGAAACAGCTAATCCAGAGTGGCTTTTGGAACAAAAATAGCAAGCATTGATGAGGACACTGGCCCCAGGATTCTGGAGCAGCACTGTAACTGCCTAATGGGCTCACCTGGCCCACTGCCTAGGCAGAGCCAATTTATCAAGATGGGGTATTGAAATAGAGAAAGAGTAATTCGCACAGAGCTGGCTGTGAGGGAAACTAGAGTTTTGTCATTACTCAAATCAGTGTCCCTGAGCATTTGAGGATCAGAGTTTTTAAGGAGAACTTGGTGGGCCTGTGAGCCAGGATTACTGATTGGTCAGGTGGCAGATGAAATCTTTAGGGAGTTGAAGCTGTCTTCTTGCACTGAGTCAGTTCCTGGGTGTGGACCACAAGATCAGATGAGTCAGTTTAACCATCAGGATGGTGCCAACTTTTCCATCAAGTACAGGGTCTGCAAAAATCTCAAGCCCTGATCTTAGAAGCAATTTAGGAAGGGTCAGAATCTTGTAGCCTCCAGCCGCATGACGCCTAAACCATAATTTCTAACCTTGTGGCTAATTTGTTAGTCCTACAAAGTCGGTCTCATTCCCAGGCAAGAAGGAGGTATGTTTAGGGAAAGGGATGCTATCATATTTATTTTAAACTGTAAACTAAGTTCCTCGCAAACTTAGTTCAGCCTACACCCAGGAATGAATAAGAACAGCTTGGAGATTCGAAGCAAGATAGAGTTGGTTAGGTCATATCTCAGTAACAATTTTGCAGTGGCAGTTTCTACATTCCTGAGCTTGTATCAGCAGATTATCTGTTCCTGTTAAAATGAACATACCCCTAGCCTTTGTTGAGAAGACACGTGTGTTGTTCTTTCCTCTGACTGAGGTAGGGCATCTATCAATGCCTCTCTTTACAGCTCACAGAGCTCTTCCAACCAGTGCTCTGTCTATCTGGGTCCCTAGAACAGCTAAGCTCTGTGACGTACATGGCAACCACACTCCCTATCAACTTAAAGTGACTGGGGTTCTTATTATCAGGAAAGATCAGGGTAGTGTGACAAGCAATACTTGTCACAGGAAAGTAATGAGCACAGGTAAAAGTCCTTCAATTATGTATGCATAATATGTCTTTCACAGGCCCTTGTTTTGAGCTTTTGAGTAACTCTGAGCAATGCCTACAGTAGAAGACTTAAATGGCTATTAAATAAATATATATCATAATTAATACATGAACTAATAAGAGGCAATAATAGAAGAGTCATGCCTTTGACAATGAACATTTTTCTATATCTATCAAGAAAAAAGGATATAGCTCCATATTCTGTTAATCTTGCCATTTTGATCATTTTTCCTGTAAGATACGCTTAGATAAAATAGAAAGGGGAAAATGCCTTGATTTTTAAATTATGGATTGCACAAACAAGAGAGATCATTAAAATCAATCTCTTTTTTGCCCTTCTTTTGAAAGTTCTTTTTTGTTTCTTACTTTTGATACCCAAGGATATAAACACTGGTTTGGACTCTTCAATATATTTCTATTTTAGTAACAGCAGTTCAGCTAACTTCAACAGAATTTTGCAAAGTTAGTTTTCTAAATTTATCAGTACAACAATACAAAAGAAGAGAAATTTTTTTTACAGTATATTGTAGTTTCTCATTTGTTGCATTTTCCAAATCCATCTATCCATCATGGTTTATGACTAGTAACTTTAGATCTATTTTTTTTCTAAAGTTTTGCAAACTAATTCTGACTTGGTAGTAGGCCTGAACAATGTATACATTATTTAAGATTTTATTAATCACATGACAAATTTTGCTTCCAGTTTCTCTTTATATAATTTATAATACACCCTTAATTCATACTAGTTAAACACAAATTTAGATTATTTTTGTACTTTATGTACAAAATTATATATAATTTTACTTGAGCCTGAAATCTTACTACTTGGCTTTAATGCTGACCCCCTCAGGGGCGCAGTAGAGTTTGTGGCCAAGAACAGCAGTACAATACAATTACTGAAAATGTGACCCTAAACACCTTTTACCAACTGAATACTTGTCCAGCGATTTCTGTACTAAAAAACTGGTGACTTCAGTTGGTGTGAACATTATTTTACTCTAATGACATGGGTAAAATTTTATGAAGTATCAACTATCATTTTAGATTTTTCCACTAAGGTAGTATTTAATGTAAAATATAAATTATTAACACTAGTTAAGAAGTAAATGTACCACACATTTGCATGTGTGGAATGATGAAAGATTAAATTCACTTTGCCAATAAAACATTGTTGATACGTGTTCGTATAATCTTCTCCTTTAGCTTTCAGACACTATATTCTGCTAAAACAGCTTCTACATTTATGGAAGATACTTTCCAGTCAATTTTGCTTCCTATTTCTCTTTCTCCTGCTCTTTAAGTCCTCAGAATGCTAGTATATTTTTTCCTCTTTATCACTATCTTATCTTGGTAAATAAAAATACTATGGAATCAAATAACACTCTCATAGCTATTCAAACCGACAACTCCCAACTCCTTCCTAAGTTGTGGAAAAGTATTTTGAAATGATCACTGGCTAGCTCTGTACACCTGAGTTCATCAACAACCCAAATTCACCTCAACCTCTCTCGTCATAGCAAACTTACAATTTCATCTTCAGTTAATATGATTAATAAAATTTATTTAGCCAAACTGGAAGGCTGTGCTTCAGCAACACAACTGAATTATATTAAGCCTGTAAGGTATGCAATGTTTAGGTTCTGTGAGCATTCCATGTCCTTGCACATGCCTGCTTTTGTACAATGCTGCTTGCTCTGCATGACCCTGGTGACTTGTTCTACTTATTCTAGATCTCACTATATGCGGCTTAAAATAAATGTCTATATTGTTTGTGTCACACTATAATGAAAGTTATTTTTTGATGACTTTACATTTGTTTGGTTCATCATAGATTCATTCTGTGATGTCCCATAGGAATTCCTTTATCATTGTTGGAGTATACAAAAGTCAATTTGCCTTTGTAAAAACTGCATAGAAGCTTATCATTTTTATCTATTAATGCAGCTTAAATATTATTATCCCTTTAAAGATATTATGAAACTGTATAATGTGAATTAAAAGGATTTGTTCCTGTGAAGTGTTATTTGGTTTTAAATATTAATAATAATATGTATTATGACAAGTTATTCTACGAAGAAAAGGTAATTCCATATATATCTTGACTGTTTACATTGAAACATATTATTTGCTGATTATAAAGGAAATCTATTTCCCATGCAGAAAATTGGAAGTTATAGAAAGCCATAAACTAGATCATGATCACATTTTATTCCACTATCCTGAAATAACGATTTCTGAACACTGGGTCTATACCTTTCTGATAATATAATAATTTTATTGCAAATTTTTAATAATGGACATAAAGTAATATCTACATGTTTAAAGTAAGAAAAAGGTGATATGACTAAGTGAAAAGTAATATTTATTTTATCTATGGTCATATTACATATCGTATAAAAGTACAAAAAAATGTAAAGGGATCAATGTAAATACAATCACCAAAAACATTTTAAATTACATTTTTATATACTTTGCATTGCTTAACTAATTTTAATTTGTAGATATCATTTTCATCATCCTCAGAGCAAGCAAATGATCCCAGAAAGAGAGAAACACATTCAACAAACAAAACCAAAGCCCAATTGAATTAGGTTGTCTATAAAGAAACAATATACAAGACAATCAAAAATTAATGTCATCAAATAATTTATTTGTATATCACAATTTTAAATATGATTATGTTTGAGAAGACTACCTACATCTTGCAAATGGAAAGAACAAGTCACAATTCCCTCCCGTGAGGGAAGGACTTATTTGCAATGATTTTGTCTGAAAACTGGAAGACTCTGGACAGAAGTATCCTACATATGGCTGGTGATCCCAGGATCCAAAGAGGATTAATAGCTGGATAAGACTTAGGCTTACAGACGCAGTACTGCAGTTACTAGCATAGGTGCAGAGAACCCTTAGGATCAGTAATAATCTGAAGGTAGTTAGAAGAAGTGGTGATGCAGAAGTAGCGTAGAGAAACCACATTATTTTTTATTGCTCGTTGATGGAGAGAGCTAGAAGGGAGATCCAGTGCCAGAAAAGACAGATTTCTGGGGAGGGTTTTGGTTTTCCAGAAAGAGTAGGGAACTCTAATAGTCAGCAATGACAAAGAAACCAAGAAGAAAAAATGTTAACTGTAAATCAGGCCAGAATACTGGGCAGAGAAGACAGTATTTGTTTATAGAAGAGATTATTCTAGAAGTCAGTATGGTTTGAGGAATGAGCATTCAGTTTGGAGTTTGATCTATCTAAGTTTTTATCCTGACAGTCAGTGAATTTCTGTAATCCTCAACATCCTCATGTACAACACAGGATAACTTATTTAGAGTAGTTATTGTAGTTTTTCAAATAATGTAATAATACAGTGAATATGTGCTCCTTTCAATTTTCTCCATCTAAGGGTCTAAGAACCAAATGCAAGTGCATTATCTCAGGTTTTTGGTTGGGAAAGAAGGATCAGAGAAGAGGATAGTTCAATGAAAAACCCCAGAACCAGTAGCTGAACCACTGTATTCACCTTCTGAAACTGTTATTACTCTAAATAATTTTAATGAGGCAGCCAGGGCTATTGATTTTGCCATGATTCTTTAAAAAATCAGAGCAGAACAGATTCCATCACAATTATCTGTTGAAATGTGCATTTGTGAGGAACAGAGTAAGGGTAAAGGACAGCAAAAAAGCAGGATCTAAAATAAATTCATGGTTTTATTTTAGAGTATGCGGGAATAAATTCACTTTGTATGTACACCAGCTTCTTTGTTTAACTGAAAAGGCTAAGAAATGAGATGATTTTTCTAAGATAGAAAACCTAACAATAAATCTGGAATTAAAAATTGCATTTATTAGTTACTAGTTGAAATATTCAGTGAAATATATAAAGACAACTCCTTAGTATTCCAAGAAGAAAAAGAAAATCTGAGTTAGTATAACAAATGTAATTATAGACAATATTATTCTGTGTTAAGATGTGAAGTTTTTATGGACGTGTTCTAATATTTTTTAACAAAAGTTTTAAAAGAAGACAGGCTTCATATTAATGGATTCAAATATCATTATATAGAAGGAATTAATAATAGCTTCTATCACAATTTATTTTAAAAATAGCATATTACAATTTTTGTTCAGTGTGCTAAATGATCTTTTTTTTTTATCATTTTGAGACTGAGTAAACACATTAAGAAGAATTTATGAAAAAGGAGAAGTAATGATACAACTAAGTAGAGTGTCTTATTATTAGTTATTATTTAAACTGTTATGGGCTGAAGGTTTATGGTTATTGCATGTGTTGAAGCAATAACTATCAGTGTGGTTATATTTGGAGCTCAGACCTTTAAAAAGGTAATTAAGCTTAAATTAGTTCATAAATGTTGGGCCCTGATTATATAGAAACAGCATCCTTATAAGAAAAGATGCCTGAGAGCTTGCCTACTCTCTCCCTCCATGCTCAGTCAGAGGAAAGGCCATGTGAGGACAAAGTGGCTGTCTGCATGCCAAGAAGAAAGACTTTACCAGAAACCAAACCTTGCCAGATCTTGATCTTGGTCTTTCCTGTCTCTAGAATTATAAGAAATAAATTTTAGCTAAGTCTATGTTATTTTGTAATGACAGCCCAAATTGACTAGCACACCAAAACAACACAAAACAAAACAGTTGTTTGCAATATGTAAATAGAATGACTTCTCATATCCAGAATCAGTTTGTGCCCTTTCTTATCTTTATACTCCAAATTACATCTTGCTGTTCCTCAATGTAATTTGATTAACCCAACTCATTTCTAACTGTATTTTTTATTTACTGATTTATTCATTCATTTATTCATTTTATTGCACCTAAAATCTCTCCTTTTAGTTACATTAAATTTTGAAAAATACAAATTTTACATAATCAGTTGTTTTAGTAAATACATTTGACATATTAACATCTGTCTGCCTAATCAAATCAGTTAATTTCTACCTGTTTTTATTTGAGTCTACACTAATCTGCTTACATAAAATCACTTATTTTTAATGTTATACAAATAATATGACAGAAAATTGAGCATGAGAAAGTAAAATTCCACATATATTTGTTTTCTCTACCATCAACTGAAACATTTTATTCATGTTTGTAAGTAAATGCTACAGTAATATTTTTACAAAAAAAGTAAAATTATTTTATATCCCTACGTACTACTAGAATATGTTTTCTTGAAAAACAATTACATCATTTTTAATTAGGATAGGTTTTAAACGAACAAAAGCTATCCAAATCACTAAACAAAATTCTTCCTAAAGTATATAAAGAAAATAATATGTGTGGTTAACTAGACATTTAAAAAGGTACATAAATGAGTGTTAAGCTTAACCTACTAATTTGAGAAAGAAAACAATTCCATTAAATATATTTTAAATGTTTTATTTATACTTTTGTTGAGTCTATAGAAAATGTGTGTATTAGCTACTATGTATTTGTGCATTTATTTATATATGCCCATCGACGATAGACTGGACAGGGAAAATGTGGCACATATACACCATGGAATATTATGCAGCCATCAAAAACGATGAGTTTGGGTCCTTTGTAGGGACATGGATGAACCTGGAAACCATCATTCTCAGCAAACTGACAGAAGAGCAGAAGATCAAACGCCGCATGTTCTCACTCATAGGCGGGTGTTGAACGATGAGAACACATGGACACAGGGAGGGGAGCACTACACACTGGGGTCAGTTGGGGGGAAATAGGGGAGGGACGGTGGGGAGTGGGGAGCTGGGGAGAGATAGCAAGGGGAGAAATGCCAGATGTAGGTGATGGGGAGGAAGGCAGCAAATCACACTGCCACGTGTGTTCCTATGCAACAATTTTGCATGTTCTTCACATGTACCCCAAAACCTAAAATGCAATAAAATAAATAAATGGGAAAAAAAAAGAATTAAATTACAATACAATCTTCTAAAAACTCAAAACAGATATCATGTCAAAGGTTTAAACAAGTGAAAACAATTTTATTCTTAGCAACTATCTCATTAAAATTATTAGAAGATGTAAAAAAAAAAAAAAAAAACATTTGGTGCATTTACTATGTGCCAGATATTATGTGAGATAAATGGATGACAAAGGTAATCATGGTGGATTATAGACTTCACTCTGGTGTTTTACATGTGCCTATTTTTAACTGGACACTGTGATATTCAAGAACAGAGAATGAGTGCTAACAATTTTTGCATGCTGTCCCTTCAGAGTAACTCCTAATACCTGGCAAACAATAATAAATATACACTAACCAAATAGATAAATGTATTAATAAATAAAATCATAAATTGATGTCAATTAATGGCAGTCAACCTATTATAAATGCAATAAATTTTTGATAAGTTACAATTAACATTGCACATAAAGATAACTGAGAAAAGGATGAAGAAAGCTGATAAGGAGAGTCATTTTAGAGTTTAAAAGAAACTGTGCTTCAGTCTTATCAGAAAAAGTGCACGTTTGCTCAGTGAGACTGAACACATCAACTCAGAAGGAGTCAATATTCATTGACCATTTTCTTCTGTTTCCTGGATTTCTCCTTTGTGACTTCTGCTTGCTTTCCAATCAATTTGTTAGATCCCTGAGAACAATTTGATGTAGGAATTTTAAGAAGGGACTTTGACCTTGTGATGTCATAGTTCTGACAATGTCCAAAATACCTTTAATGTTCATTTTTCTTTCTGATAATAGAGCTTTTCCAACTCTTAATGGCTGTGATTTAGGTTAGGTTAAGTTAGGTTAGGTTAGGTTAGGTACATGCCCAGACCTGGCCCATCAGAGTCACAGGCCCTTCATATAATAATTCTGTCTCTATATGATCTCCTGAACAATACAATTGTATGTGAGTTTTATGTTGAGCTTGTAGAGAAAAGGCACACACTGTCAACAGATTTGTTTTCCTGTTAGAATACAAGTTTGGTGCTGCCTGTTATCATTTCTACAACTGCCTAGAAACAGCCCGTTTGAGAATTAGGTCAAAGGGACGGGAGGTCAAAGGGAGCTTCTCAGCAGAGCTAAGAGGTATAAAGAAATATTGCCCCAATGATACATGATGTGCTCTAGATCCAGCTGTGTTTGAAGCCAGCTTTACTACTGGATTTCCTTGTTACACAGGGTAAATAATTTTGTATGCTTGCCTTATTATTAAAATTGCAGTGCAAGTTAGAAGCCTGTCCTTCACGATTTCTGGGTAAAAATGAATTCATGTGAACCATATGACTCCAAATTGCTGTCAATGGAAATAGTCAAACTCTGTAAAATATTTGAATAGATTTATCCTGAGCCAAATATGAGTGACCAATGGCCCATGACAGAACCCTCAGGAGATCCTGAGAAGATGTTCCCAAGGTGGTTGGACTAAAACTTGGTTTTATACACTTTAGGAAGACATAAGACATGAATCAATACATGTAAGATGTACATTGGTTCTACCTAGAAAGACAAGACAACTAGAAGTGGGGGCTTCCAGGTCATAGGCAGATTGAAAGATTTTCAGATTGACAATTTAATGAAAGAATTATATCTAAAGACCTGAAATCAATAGAAAGAAATGGCTGGGTTAGGATAAGCGGCTGTGGAGACCAAGGTTTTATCATGCAGATGAAGTCTCCAGGTAGAAGGCTTCAGAGAGAATAGACTGTAAATGTTTCTTATCAGACTTAAAGAGTCTCTTCTACCAGTCTTATGGGCTCATGTTGCTGTTAATGATGGTCAGCTGTGAGGCATGACCACTACTTCTCATCATGGCCTGAACAGCTTTTCAAGTTAACTTTGGAATGCTCTTGGCTGAGAGGAGGGGCTCATTCAGATGATTGGGTGGGGGACTTATTTGTGGTTTACGTTTCCTAATAGAGAAGGCAGAACCGTGTAAGCTCAAATAGGTATTTTATAGACTGTGCCCAATGCAAACATTAATAATGTTAATTGAGTGTGAGTTTGGTAGAAATAATTTGTAAAAATTTGAAAATCAGAAATTGAGGAGAAAAATTTTCAATGCTTATGTCTCCATATATAGGCAAGGAGGTAAGTTCACTTTTATTTCTTTCTATCAGAATAGCTACAGCTTATGTATATATATATATAAAACTATATAGTTTCTTTTTGTATGTAAACTATATAAACTGTGTACATATATATATGTAGTTATGGCACATTATATAATGCAAAAACAGATTTGAATCTGGCCATTTACATAAACATTACATGTATACACATATTTATGACTCATAACTTTCTTTAAAATGGCTTCTTTTACCTCTTCATAATAGTAATTAAATTTTATTCATGCCGTATACCAGATATCATAATTTACACCAACCTTTTCATAACTCTCAATTTCCAAATGTAATGTTTCTACTTTTAGGGTATTTTGTAGTAATGATAAAGGTAACAACTTGCCTCTCTACCTCTCAGCCATTGAAAACACACACACACACACACACACACACACACACACACACACACAAATGCATGCACAAACACAGCCCCAAAACACAGCAGTTAACTGAGAAAAAAAAATGTTAAATCAACTTGGGCTTTTAACAAGTGCTTGTTTCAAATACTTTCTGTTCTTCATTATACAATTTTTAAAATTTTGGTTTACACACAGAGACACGCACAAACACACAAACAAAATCCAAAAATCAATTGTTCAATTCATTTATTCATTTTATAGTTTTCTTAGGTCAAGTTCCCTTGAAGCAGTACTGAGACAAAGATTTGCATAAAAATGACTTTTTAAGAAAATACTCCCAAGAAACAGCAATAAGTATATAAAAGAAGGAAGACTTAGAAGAAGAAGGCATGCAATGGTAAGAATACAGCAGAATCGGCAAGAAGATGCTGGAATGTAAGTTTTGCCCTGGGATCTGTTGCTGACACAATCTGTGCCTGGCAAAGAAGTTAGGCTCCAGGTGAACTTAAGTCTCAGGCATGGCTAGCTCTCTGCTGTTCAACAGGAACAGGACATTCCTCCTAAGAGGAGTAGTAAATGAGGACCTTGGAAGTCAAAGCACATGGAAAAGGACTTAGAAATACTAAAAGAAAATGTGATAGATATGGACAGAGCACTGAAAATGCCCCACTACAACAGTGAAATTAAAAATCTCTAACATCTTTCTTTATTGAATGAGCTACATTGAAATGAAGGACAAGTCAAATATACTAATCAAAAAGTAATAAATGCCATAAGACATTAAAATATTTAAGTACATAAAACATAAATTTTAATCAACTGAGAAAGCGTACTGATAATAAATAGCAGTGAAAATTAGCAAGAAATCAATCAATGAAAGGCCAAGTATATTGTTTTTATAAAAAATATGAGTAAACACGCTGACAAATTTAAGGTTTATGTGTGAGCTTCTTATTCATTGTAAATTAAGGGAACACAAACTCAGATATCAAAGTAAACTACTGTGGGCTTAATTAGTTATTTAAGATCAGATCAGGCCCTGCTTTTAGAAATCCTTCTCTTGCCTTTTATAATTAGTTCATCTGGTAGATTTCACATGCATTCTTATTAGTTCCAACAAGACAAGAGAGAATAGGGAGTTCCTAAATGCTTCATTTTCTAAATGTGACTAAACTTTTTAATGCTCTAAAAGTGGGTATTGCGATGATTATAAAATTTATCTTATCACTTCCAAAATATTTTGGTACTGTTACATTGTTCCGTAGCTATAGATTTAGTTGGCTGTGGTACTGTAATATATTAAAGGAACACCTGAATCAAAATAATAATAATGCATAAAGACAAATAATTTTTAACTATGCAAAATTATGCGATTATTTTATGTCTAAAAAATAAGTTGTTTGTCTTCAGTTGCAATATGGTACTTTTTAGTTAACTGATTAAAATGCAATAAGCAAATAAACTGAAGCATAATTTGAAAAGTAATACAATTTGTCTGCATTTACTTTTTATTTTAGCCATGAATAACTAGGTTCTAAACAAAGAGCATGTTTTATATGTACCTATCTTTCAGTGTATAATACATATTTTCTATCAAATTTCCAGGTGGATGATTTATTTTTCATATATGAGTGAGAGTCACAACAAACAAATACATCAGATGATTGACCTATGGCTGTTTTCAAAATCCAGCACTTGACCTGCATTTACTTCATGCTGTTTGCTTGACAAAGAGGCATCGCCTGAATGATCTGCATTGAAAGAGGAGGCAGAAAGCTTTTTGGTAATAATAAGTGGTAAATGCACTAGGCTTTTAACTATTATCCTATTAAAGATGAACTAGTTCTTGATTTTTTTTATTTCATTTAAAACTTCGAAGTCATTTGAACTACAGTGAGAAAGTCATGTCCGTTTGTAATCTAAAAGCCCTTACGCAGCTGCCTTCTGAGCAACATTTTAACATCTCCAGCAATAGAGAGTACTTGGTACATAGCTTGTGGCTCTCCACAGACATGAAGTCAGAGAGATGTTTAATGATCACATTTACCCAACAAGTGTGGGAGAATTCAGTTGTTTAATGAGAATCACTTGATGTTACATTTTAAAACAGTGAAGAAATTATATATAATAAAAGAAAAAGAAATATTATGTGTCTGTTTATGCATTTCTGACTACATGGATGCCATATTTGTTTGGAACCAAGTTTGGGGAAGGTCATTAATAAGGAGGAATTATCTAATTATCTGCAGTTTCAGGAGAGAGAAGGTAGGCTCACAAAACTGAATCTTTCACTACTTATGGCATTCTGGTGAAGAGAACAGTACATTAAACATAAAAGAGACTCAGTAAACATCTGTTGACTGAATACATGATTGCACAGAGCCTTAGATATATATAGGCAACACAGAGGAGGGAATCTCCTACTTCTTGGTTAGAATGGTGGTCTTGAAACTTCTCAGCTCCATTTGACTTGAACGAATTAAATAATCTGAGCCCCAATTCCTCATTTGTAATATGGGGTGAGTAAGCCTGTAACAGGGGAGGTTGTTGGTAATGATAGGGCTCTGAGGAAGAGAGAATACCAGTTTCTTCATCTAGGGTCAAATTAGAAAAAATGAAACAGACATAGAGTAGTTTTAAGGAGCAGGGAGTTTAATAGGCAAGAAAGAAGGAAGAAGTAAGAAATAAGAAGCTCCTTTGTACAGAGACAGGGGGAGGGGGGCTCCAAACTCGAGAGATGGAACCCTAAGTGCAGTTGACACCAGCCAGGTATATATGCAGAGACTGGAGGAGGTGATGTCTGATTTGCATAGAGCTCAGAGGTCTGGTTTGACCAGGCATGTCATTCACACAGCCCGTGAAAATGCAGGCCCTCCCACACCAGCCTTTTAATATTCAAATACAGGGCACCATGACGTTCCACACATGTGGGGATATGCGGAGGCAGCCATGTTGCCAGAAACATGTGGGGAAAGGGCAAGAGGGGGTGGAATTGTCATGTTATGGTAGATCTAGTTTTTAACAGCTGGCATTTGCATATCAAAGGTTGCCAGACTGGCTCTGAGAGCCAGGGCTTTACAAGAAACTTTTCAGGAGATGCTTTAAAAAATGAAAACTTTCCTAGGACCCTTTTTCCTTTCTATCTGCCTAAAATAATTTTTTCACAACTCCTACCACAGGAAGATTAATTGACACAGGACAAAGAGTAATTAGATTAATTGCTCAGAAATAGCACTCTTCCTTATTGGGATTTCAGCTTTTTTTAATTGGATTTTTTGTCTTTGTTAATGTTCGTTTTATAGGCATTTTTGAATCTGCTTACAGTATGATAAAAATGTAGAGTGATCTAAAGTGCTCTAAAATGGTCTAAAATAGATTATAGAATATTCTAAAAGCATGTATTTGATTTATTTTGAGGATTTTTATTTTCTTACTTTGATTTCTATGATTTGTTGAACAAAAAGATAAACACCTTTTGAAAGAAAATTCTTGTTTTCTGACATTTATGGAGGGAAGGTATATTATTTTGTCACAAAGACAATCATATTTCTTCTTATTTTTCTTAGAAGAAATGTAATTCTCCTTAGAAATACTCATTATTTTTATCCTAACATCTATTTGCATCCAAATTTCTAATTGAGAAATACAATAAATGTTTGTTTTTCTGGATCCAGTGGTGATTCAATATTAAAAAAATTTATTTAATATGAATTATTATTTAATTGATTTTATGGGAAAAAAGAAGCATCTGTACAATCATAAATGGAACAATGAGTGAAGATATATTATTTAACACATTTCTGCCATAATAAATATGTAGACAAATCCACTGCACCAGTGAAACTTTCAGAGAGCTTTCAAACACAAATATCTGTATGTGGTAGAGATTCTTTAAACTTTACCAAGCATCATTTCTGTAAGAATAGCATTTTCTAGGCTGGTCAGAACTATCTTGTAAAATCTATAACAAAAGAATACAAACACCTGTGAGGAAACTACCCCGGCAGGGTAAAAATATATATCCATTACAAAGAAATGGAAAACAAAAGGAAAGGGAGCAGATTTAGAAAATATCTTGATGGAAATGAAATTTAAATTTTAAATGCAATACCTCAAGTAGTCCTTTTTAAGTTTAAAATCATTGCCATTATAAAGAAAAGGCTAGGAACCAAAATACCACTTCATGTGCAAGTCAGTAGTTTAATGATCCTTATCCACTGTAACATTAGATCTTCAAATTCAAAGTCCTAATTTGTCAGTCAGAGGAAGGATTTTCTCAGGGAAACTAGACAGAGGCAGAAGAAAGATGTAAATCATTTTCACATAACCATCTTTTGAGACATGCCTCAAAAAAGAAAACCACACACATTTTCTCATAGAAAGGAGAGGTAGAAACTCATATCACCTCTAGTAATTCATTTCTTGAATCATTTCATTTGAAATCTATTTTTCAAGCACCGTGATTGATAGGTACAGGTGTTGTACCAGAGCAAGCATAGAAAGTCAACACCAAGACAAAAGTATGCCAAATTACAGGGTCTTTATTGCCGGTGGTCACGGAGGACTCAGGTCTCTCCAACCTGTGGCCCTGAAAGGAGGGTGTCAAGGCTTTTTATGCCCATAAACCACCTCTGGGGCAGGGGTGGGGGCAAGGGGCTTTGGACATTCCGAGGACCAGGGGACTTTGGACATTCCGATTGTTACTTAAGTGGTTCACAGAAGTCAAGATAAGTGTTAGTTTACACATTGTCTGGGTAGGGTGTAAATTACAGACCTGAGTTACTTATTACAAGTCACAGGGCCAAGATGGCGTGGGCTTGGACTGCTTGCTAGTCACATCAGGGTTACAGAGAGCAGTTTCAACAGAAAGCCGAGGTATGGTTGAGGTGTGCAGTTTTATGCGGCTTTTACCATGTCACACAGGAAGTTTAATACTTAGAAAGATGCACAATCTCTTTCTCCATGGAAGGATGGAGACATAAATAAACATTAAAACAAAAGTTGTTATGCGTGATATTGTATGTTTATAAAAGAGAAGTGGAATATGCTATAGAATGTCTATTTGCATAGAGGAATGCAATTTCAAGGAAATATAAGGGGAAAGCCTTATGGAAAGGAGACATTTAAGTTAATCCTTAAGAGTAAGTTGAATTTCTTTCAGGGAAGAGCATGGATGTAAAAAAAAGTCCTAAGGAAAGAAATAATTAGTAGAACTTTTGTTTATTTGCCTTTCCCCTTCCCCTACTTTCTGTGTTGGAGGCTGAGTTAATCACAACCTTCTAGTTCATGGGATTGTCCTTACTAATTCTCACAAAGTTGCTTTCTTGTTTTATTTATTTATTCCTTTATTTGGATTTCTGACTCCAAAACTCTTTATTATATATAGATTGTTACACAGGACTCAGTGGTAACCCTTTATTTTGCTTTTCCTTCCTTTGATCGTCTTCATGCTTTGATACATTTCTCCCCCTCTCTCTCCCTAATTTTCTTTGCTGCATAACATATTACTGGCAAACATTACAGCAACACATATTTATTCTCTCACAGTTTTAAAATATCTGGTCTAGGTACTGCAAGACTGGATTTGCCACTCAGGGTCTCATTAGACTAAAGTTAAGATTTTGATCAAGAGTTTCATTCTCGTCTGGGGCTCTGGGTCTTCTTTCAACCTCCTAGGTTGTTGGTTGAATTCATTTATTTGTGGTTTTAGGGCTGAGGTTCATAATTTCCTTGTGGCTTTCAAGCACCACGAGCTACTTTCAACTGTTAGAGACTGGCCCTCTCCCATAGCAGTTCATAGCATGAATATGCTCTTTCTTCCAGGCAAGCTGAAATGGGTCTCTTTGACTTCTCTTTCACTAAATGGAGAAAACTCTGCTTCTAAAGAGTTCATGTAATTAAGGTATAACTACCTAGATTGTTTTCCTGTCTTCAGGTCAGCTGTGCCAGGTAATGTAATTTAATCAAGGTAATAACTACATCAATTAATAATTCACAGTCCCAGGAATTGTGCAAGTATGAACACCAGTGGAGAGTGTAATTTTGGGGGACTGTTATTAGAATTCTAATTAGAATTAATAATTGATCTCATTTGAAAATCCTATTGTATATATGAAAGAGAAATGGAAGGACCAAATAGTATGCAAATTTCAGATTTGCCTAAGTGCTGATTAGCAGGTTTGAGGATGACTTAGTGAACAGAGCATAATAAATGAGCAAAAGACTATAAAGGACCAGGCTGGATACAAAAGCAAGAAACAAACTACCTAGAATATTTTATGACCATATTAAAGACTGTAGTAATCACTTATGTTCAGTTGCTTAAATGGAATTAAATTTAGTTCATCCTATAACCCACTTATTTATTTATTCATTCCTTCTGTCATCAGACTTCTGGGGAACACTAGATAATGAACACAAATAGTGCTATTTTTTTCTCCCTAGCCACTGTCAATTTTCTTTTTTTTTTTTTTTGAGACGGAGTTTCACTCATGTTACCCAGGCTGGAATGCAATGGCGCAATCTCGGCTCACCGCAACCTCCGCCTCCTGGGTTCAGGCAATTCTCCTGCCTCAGCCTCCTGAGTAGCTGGGATTACAGGTACGCGCCACCATGCCCAGCTAATGTTTTGTATTTTTAGTAGAGACGGGGTTTCACCATGTTGACCAGGATGGTCTCGATCTCTTGACCTCGTGATCCACCCGCCTCGGCCTCCCAAAGTGCTGGGATTACAGGCTTGAGCCACCGCGCCCGGCCCACTGTCAATTTTCTTACAATTTAATGTTGACAAATGCAATGAGGGCTGTGTTAAATCAGCTTCCCCTTCCTTCTCGTCTTTTCCTTTCTCAAACTCCTGAAAATAAAAAGAAGAACATATTTTTTAACTGTACTAAAACTTATCAATGTCTTCATTTTTTTCTGCTGAACTATTTATGTCCTTTTTGTTGTGTCCCCTATCCTTTACCTAAGAGAAATTGAGAGTGGCTTAAATTATCCAGATTTAAGCTGACCTTCTGCACAAACTCTGCCAAAACATGAGGAATGACAAACAAGAAAGAATATATTCAATTACTTGTGAATATTTTATCTACTACTGCAGTCTAATCATTATTTTATATATTTGTATGTGTATATGTATTGTTTTGTTTCTTCTTTAGACCATGAGAAATGAGATAGATGGGAAATTTAATTTGTAAACAGTTTAGTGTAATACAACACAATTTACTTACAGGTTTCCAAATTTCTTATGATAAGCCAGAGGAAGCATTGTTCATAGAAGTGTGTTTAACCAAGGAGTATTGCTAAGAGAAATATGTTTTATAGGTGTTACAAGTATTTGAATTATTTTTGGTATTTACAATAATGTAAGTCTATATTTAAATTTGTTAATATTCCCAATATGTCTTTTGATTCTCATGGTTTTATACAATTAAAGACTATTTGAAAAAAAACCACTTCTTATTCCCATCCAAACTCCATGGTAGCTCTTCTTGTAGTTTTCACATACTGTGTCATTAGTCCCATGCTGAGATAGGTGACATATTAGTGACATTTATATCATTGACAGATATTCTGCTGTTCTGATATCAAGCTACTTGATGCTTAAACACAATTAAATAATAATCAGAGCTTTATATTTTCAATTTCCCTGGCATCTTATTCAAAAATTTCCCAATTTAGCTTCTTATACCTTTTAATAAAAACTTACTGCTACTGTGTTCACAGTTCAGCTGAGCTGGAGACACTCAGCTGCCAAGCACTGGATTACCTGATTAAGACAACAAGACACAACTAAAACAATTATCAAGTTTCTAATCACCTACTGCAACTGCATAAGCAAGAGACTAAACTGGAGGCAGTACCATCTCCTTTCCCCACCTGCCACATCCTGCAATCACCCCGTTTTTCCCCATGTCATGGTTCTAGTCAAGGATCAGGGAGATCCGCACAAAGACCTGTGGAACCTCTCACTGCAGAAGGAGCCCTGAACGAAAGGCTTGTGTGATACTTTGGACCTAGGGGCCAGGGGAAGAGAAGGGAAAGGCAGACAGACTGGGAGTAGAAAAGTACTAAGTCCTGAGGCAAAGGAGTCCAGTAAGGCCTCTGCTGAAAGCCTCCCTGCCCTGATAGAGAGGCCTCCACATAAAGGCTTCCGGGTTGGAGATGCAGATATGGACAAGAGCATGAATAACCAGAGGAATTTGATTCCTTGACTGAAGCCTCATTCAGAGATTCTAACGCACTGGCTATGCAACAAACCTAGTATGGAAAGGGCAGAGCAGTTTCCTCCATGAAGCCTGCCAGATAAAGCCTTCATAATCACTTAGGATTCAGGCCTGAAAAATCACACATAGGTTTTTAGCCAGAAGCCACACACCTCAATGCTTTGATACTATGCTGTCCAAATTACTATAAATACTACTTCTTAATAGTTCCCTGAATTTGCCAGTCTACTACTCCTCACACATATTAGACTCATACATATTGACTGAAGTTTTGTACATGGTATATGGTGTTGCTAAATTTCAATGTCTAATACCTCCTCTTTGCTGAACTCATTTTTTTCTTTCTATCTATACCTGAGCAAATTTGACTAATTTATTTAAACACATAAATTGATAAATTGTTATGCTAGTCTTATTTTGACACATAGAAACAGAAGAACAATATTTCACAAATAAATTTAAAACACAAACTGAAGTCTTATTTTAGACAATTTGATACAATTAACTGTTTACATGTTTTAATCTGTTTTATAGTATTTTATTAGCAATAAAATATATCTATAGCTTATATAATGATGTTCAATTTATACATGTTTTCATATAATTCCCTGAAATCATGAAGCGCTAAAAAACCACAATTTTTTATTAAAATAGTTTAATCAGAAATTTCTCTTAATTAACAAATTTTATAAAACAATTCCTCAGTTTAGTGTGTATTTATTGTCATTCAATAAATAAACCACTAGTAAAACTTATTAATAAAACTTTGCATTATAGAAATTATATTTCTACTTTGTCATACTCTTATTTCAAACCTGACTTCCAGGGTTAAAAACTAGTTAGAAGACTTTTTATTTATTTATTTTTTTGATGACTTCGTCTAGCAGTCATTCAGAATTTGCTTTTTAGATGTATAAATATTTTATAAATGGCGGCACCAGTGAGTCTGATTATAATAGGCATCAAAAGATAAGAAGTTGCAAGTCATAGGCTCCTGAATAAAATATATCCCATTTTTAATATCACAAGTGACATTGTTTCAATTCAGAAATTTGTGATCTTGTTGGAATAATACTTAAGACAGTCTAGACAAAAGATTGAAAAGTTTTGAAAATATTTAAAGTAAAATCATATCAAAGACTAGGTTAAGTTTTTGGAATGCTTTTGATTAGTTTCAATCTTTTGAAAAAATGGCTTAAGATTTCAAAAGTTTCTTATCAATGAAATATTCTTATTTAGAAATTAGAAATTAAATACATATTTAAAATAATTACAGCCTATGAGTTGAGAAGTGATACTTTATTTTCTGAAAATAAAGGTATGTGTATTAGGCTTCTTTCAAATGCTTATATTTAGAGAATGAATACTAGGAAAAGCTATTACTAACTCAACACGTAGTCATCATTTTGCTATTCACTATTGGAATTTCAAGACTTCCATGGGCCTCTTACATAAATCTTGATTTTTCATTTTGTTCATCCATCATAATAAATGACTGAGTTGATTGAAAATTTAGTTATATGAGAATATAATTGTAATTTCAAAGCCGTATGTCCTAAGCACAGTCTATTACCCTTAAAAACTTAGAAAATTATACTCACACATGAAGAAGAGTCAGGGTGGTGTGGAAAGCCTTCGATGAAGCATTAGGTACTATAACTACTTTGGGGCATAGATACAGAAACGAAGAATCTTAGATTTAAAGAAAAGGTTTATGTGGCTGGGCACATTGACTCATGTCTGTAATCCCAGCACTTTGGGAGGCTGAGTTTGGCTGATCACTTGAGGTTGGGAGTTTGAGACCAGACTGGGCAACATGGTGAAACCCCATCTCTACTAAAATACAAATATTAGCCTTGTGTGGTGGCATGCTCCTGTAGCCCCAGTTACTCTGAAGGCTGAGACACTAGAAGCACTTGAACCCAGGAGGCAGAGCTTGAAGTGAGTGGAGATTCACCACTGCACTCCAGCCCAACAGAGTGAGACCCTCTCTCACACACACACACGCACACAAACACACACACACACACACACACACACACACACAGCACCACCACTAACATCAAAATAAGTAAATAATAGGTATATGTTTTTCATAGTCTCTGTTAATAGAAATATAATTACAATAAAATGATACATTTAGATATTACCTAAAAAATGCAACTTTTCTTACTAACAAGCATAATTCTTTGCCTACATTGTCAGTTCTTCAGACAAATGGCATGAATTTCCTTTGGCTCCACAGTCATAGAAACCTTTTTATGTTGTCACAGCAATTTGTCTTTTTGGGTAAGACTGTAAGGACCTAATCAGGCTGATGGAGGGTGCACAGCTATAAGGGCTCAGCTTTTGTCTGGGAACTCTTCATGGTTACAATCTACCTCCATGAGAGGTAAAAGGAGAATGTTTTTCCTTTAGAAAATTGATCTTGAATTTTAAGTCGTACCTACATCCCTGAAAACTCTGAGCTGGAAAGTTGCACAAAGATCTTCTAATCTCTTGTCATTCTTTTCAAGAATGTAAAATTAATGTTCGGAGAGTCTCAGAACTTGTCAAAATTTATGCCTGATGATTCATCAAGCAGGTGTGATGGGATTTGTGTAGCTAATGAAGCTACAAGCATTCTCAGTACCTGGATTCTCCATTCCCTATATATGAATCCTGCTGCGACACGATATTGATCAAAATTTTAATATTGCATGGATTTTACAGCACCTCCAGAGATTGTCATTAATAAAGATGTAAATGATACTTTCTATTCTTTTGCTGTCTTTTCAACATTATCAGATATTTGCAATAAAGCTGGAAGAAATACTAATATGAGGGAGTAAGTAGGTTTCTGACCCTCTCCTTCAGCACTTAATATCCCTTTTGTGGACTGCAGAGCCTGTTTTCGGTGAATTATTTTGCTTTTGGTTGTGAAGGACAGAATATGTAAAGGAAGGTGACTGTAAGGGCTCATTTGGATACTGGTTTAGCCTACATGACTTGCAAGCTTTTCCCAGAGCATAGTCTTCCCATTTCACCAGTACACTCATTTACACTGATTTGTAAAGGACTTGCTTTTAATGCCTGCTATGTAACCCACACACTTACTGCAAAATAACTACTGTTGATCCTGATGTTCTTTACCTGAAATATTTAAGAGGACAGTGAATATTACGGCAAATAATTAACTACGGCCTTCCTTACTTTTATGTTCCAGTCTATTAATATATATTAAAATATATAATTATAAATACATTAAAATAACTCTCTAAATAGCTATATATATAATTATAGTAAGTGCGTGTGTGTAAAGATACACACAACACCTATGATACTTGGGGACAATTATTTGGTTTTAAAAATATCCTTTTTTTCTAATTTGAGTAGCAGTTTCCCACACTAATGAAAATGATTAGTTTCCCAAATTAAGATGTCTCCTAACTATAGGTAACTAAATTGGAGCTGTCAATCAAGCTTAAATCTACATAACATAAAATTATGTGTGTGTGTGTGTGTGTGTGTGTGTGTGTACAGCCGTCCCTTGGTAGACAGAAGGGAGGCTAGTTCCGGAACTCCACCAAAGTGTACCAAATTCCATATACTCAAGCCTCACAGTTGGCGCTGTGGAACACACCTATATACAGTATAAAGCTGGCTCTCTTTAAATGTGAGTTTCACATCCCTTAAAAACTGTAATTTGCATCCGCATTTGGTTGAAAAATATCTGCGTATAAGTGGACCCTTGCAGTTCAAACCTGTGTTGTTCAAGGGTCAACTGCGTATGTGTGTGTATGTGTATGTGTGTGTGATTTACAACCAGAGATGATGGATGTTGCTTCCAGGTCTGATCCTTAAGACAATGCTCATTTCTCCTCTATCTTCCTTTCTCCTTTCTATCTTCCATTGCAGTAATCCGTCACATGCCTGGGTGATGCTCATAATGTCAATGTTTAAAGGAAAGCTGAAGAGAAAATATTTTCCTGAACTATTTCATTAAGAAAACTTGCTCCACTGGGCAGGACTACTTGCATCAGGAATTATATTGAAAGAGTAGTGGGTTCCTTTGTTCTTAGTAAATTTTTTTTTTAATTTTTAAATTTAAAAAATTTAAATTTTTAAATTTTTAAAAATTTTTATTAGCTGTATTTTTTAAAATTTTTATTAGCTCCAGCTTCACCAGCACAGTTTCTGTAGACAATGATGGCACTCAATACATATTTGTGGATTTAAAAAATTAGCAGTAACTCTATTTATTAAATATAAGGACTTATATTTATTAAATATAATAATCCAATGTTAGTTGATTGTAAAAACAATTTTTAAAACATTTAGTAATTATGAAAAGAAAATAAGTTGACTCTTAGAATTTCTAGATACTTTTATCTCTAAGTGAAGATAAAAAATAATTACCTAATAATGCCTAATAGTTATATATTGCTGCATTAAAACTATCTCTGACTTAGTGAATTAAAATGCAAATTTATTGCTTATTACTTGTCACATTGTAGTTGGCTATCTGGGTGATTCCTGCAGGATTTCCATGGGTTCGCTCTTGCAGCTGCATTCAGTAAAAGAGTCACATGAAAGGAGAATCCTGTGTTTTTCATCCACGTGTGTGGCAGTTGGTGCTGGCTGGATGTTAGCTGGCGTCCTTTGGATCCTATCTCTGTGGCATTTTATCCTCACTTGATCTAGGTCACCATCCTTGCATGGTGGTCTCAGGTCAATATTCCAGATGGATGTTGACAAAATCAGCAAACGCCATAGAGGAACTTCAAGATTCCAGAAATCACAATGTCTTTTCTGTCACATGCCTTTGTAAAATGAACTCACAAGTTCTGACCAAACTCAAAGTATGAATAAATAGATCCCATTTCTTCCAAGAAGGAACTTGAAGGAATTAATGGCTGTATTTAATCTATCACAGTGTGCCCTTTAGCCAACACATGAAAAATACTTACAGTCAACCAGGATTCTCTCAAAAATGTCTATATTATTATCATATTTTCTCTGATCACGATATTGACCAGTCCCTTTTGATCAGAATTTTCAGGTATGGCTCCTTTTGATCAAAAGCTTGTTAACTTGTGAAGGAAAGTTTTCCCCCATACATCCAGCTTAGTTTGGGGAGACAGGAACAAGTAGTCACAATAGACACTATCGCTCCAAAGGAGGAAGAAGATACACACATAGATGTCACTGATTGATAATTAAGATCCGACATCCAGCCAAAAGCCTATCACTTCCTCAAATTATCCTCTCTGGCTACGAATACTCTCCCTGAGCTCTTGGTACTGCCCTCAGGGTTTCCAGATCTATCCTTTGAGAGACATGTTCTTTTAGATAAGGAATGTACTATATTTGCAATTATGTAGCTCTGTTAGCTCCCTTCCTGCCGAAATAAATTTTAAACTGTTATTGACTCTTTTATTTCAGGATGTCAATGTTTTTACTAGAAAAACTGTTTTAAAATCTGAGATGATTTCTCATGAATATCTCAGGGTTCATTCTATACTTAAATAACCACATCACTAATTATTTCTAAAATATGCTCTGTCTCCATTAGGTTTGGTTGAACCTGCTGTGATACCAATCCGGTAATATTCTTGTAAATCTCCTAAGGAGGACCTAACACCCTAAATATTTCTGAGATCTTAACAAAGATCCAGATTTAGCCACATTATCATATTATTTTGCTCTAACATCATGTATTTCTTTTAAAAATCTCCTGAATGGAAAAACAGAAAATATGAAATAGCTTAACTTCCCAAGCCCAACACATCCTTCTGTATACCCTCTATGTTCTGCTAACAAACAGAATGTCTCCTACTTTAGGCCATCTCTCTAGAGATCTTTTGATCCAGATTCACAAGTTCGTTGTGTGCTCTTCGCCACTGGCCATGTTCTCAGAGACATCACTGCAAATTGCTGATTGTTCTGCAACTATACAACTTTGTTTCTTCTTTCTCCAGTTTCTATCAATCTCTTTGCTTTTTGGTCACTTACAGGTTTTCTTTTCCCCAAAGTCCAGGTGTTCCAAAATATCATATTTACAGGTTTCTTATTGCCTTTCCAGCCACTATCTGCTACATGGTATCAAAGTCAACATCTCCTATGTTTAGGTTTAATGTCCTGCACCGTATGTCTAGGTATTAATTTCTGCATTAGTTATGTATTACTGTGCAACAAACTCCCTAAAATGTAAGAGCTTTACGGTATCACAATTTATATATACGTGAGCTAGAAGAAATTTCTTTTAGTAAGTTTTGCCTTGAACATCTCATGCGGCAGCATTCAGTGGAATGTGACTGTGCTGGCAGGTTAGCTGGGCAGAAGGCTTGGCTGTCATGCCTGACAACTGGTGCTGGATTCACATAGGTTCCTACCTTCCATTGTGCTGATCCAGCTTTCTTCCACAGTGGTCTGAAGACAGTGTTTCAAGAGAGTGTAGGTGGAAGTTGTAAGGCCTCCTGCAGCCTAAACTCTGACACATAAAAGAAATAACTTCTGTTACACACAGTTAAAACTAGTAACAAGGCCAGGCCAGTTTTAAGAGATGATAACATAGGCTCTGCCATTGAATAGAAGCAGATACAAAAAAATTGTGGCCATATGCAGTCTACGCACTATTGTGCCATAAATTATTGGGTTTTTAAAATTAAATGCATTATGTTATTGCCATTAATATATTGATTAATTATTTTACCAAATGCCTATTGAATTTATTGTTCAATGGCATAATAGATGAAGAAGTGGAAAGAACAAAGAGCTTATCTGGAATCAGATTTTATTTGGGGAGGGTACTGATGGAAATAAAAAATTAAGTAAGTAGCATAAGTTGAAAAATTTTGAAAAACAAAACAACTCTGAGATGCTGTGAGTGACAGTGAAATGGGACACTGTTTTGGAGAAAAAATAATTCAGGCAAAGGAAAGAAAGGCTAATGTAACAAAGAAGGCTAGAATGTAGTCAATAAGGTCAAAGAAGAGAAAGACTGGTGAATATGTATATCCAATTTATTAGGAGATAATGTGGGAATACATGGGGGTTACAACATTGATGGGGCCAATATGTTAAATTCTCATAAAATCCATTGAAGATTTTTTTTTTTTGCTCATTTTATTATTAATCTGTTGAGAAGACATTGGCAAATTTTAAGCAGGAGAGTTACATAGTTGATTAATGTTTTAAAATCGTCATTCTTACTTCTACATGGAAAATAGACTGATTTAACTTTGGAAGCAGAAAGAACATTTATAAATATTTAAATTACTTGTGTATTATGGGGAAAAATGATGACTCTCTGAACTAGGGTGTTAATTGATTTTTTTTTAAATAGGTAAAGTTGATGTGATTTTCTGAAGAATTGAATGTGGGAAGTGAGTTAAGCTGGGGAATCGTAAGTTTGAGGATAGACCAAAGGGATAAACTTCATGTTTTAGTAGGATGGGAAAGAAGATGCTAGAAACAGACTGGGACAAGAAAATCAATAACTTTATTTTGGCCACGTTAAGATTTTGAAGACTTCTCTCACGTAAGGAAGTCAAGTGTAACGTTGGCAGTATGAAGTATGGATTTTATTGGAGAAAGCAGAGCTAGAAAAGTAAATTTATGAGCTATCAGTATGAGGTTGGAGCTTCAAGTTATAAAATTAAATTAGAGTTTCTGGAGCTCATACATAAGGACAAACAAACCAAAGACCAAGCCATGGGCATTCCATATACAAAACCTGAAAAAAAGTCTATATAAAATATGCATGACCATGAAATTAATTTATACCCAAAAAGACAAATATAAAATAGTCTAACACAGAAATTTCTTTCCACTTTACATGTTAAATATTTAAACAATTGAGAAAAAATTAGGATTAGTTATACCCACTTGATTGCACTTTTGTTTACTATGTATCAATTGACAGTAAAGACAATTTATATTCCTAGCACAACATAGATTTATTTTAAAAATATTGGTTTTCTTAACACAAAGTTTCTTTTTTTCTCCAGCAGAAATCTTCAAACTCTGTAAATATGACATCTTACATAGTAGAAGTTCAATCATATTAGTGTTTAAAAGGAAGGTTTAACTGGACATTTATAGGAGTTATTGCTAATTGAAAACGCTATTTGAAGCATTTAATTTGAAGGACTACTGATTATTCTGATTATAAATCTAACTTTGTATACACACAAAAGCACATTATAAAATGTCTTACATTATCAACATTAAGATATCCCTTATTTGAATGAAAGGGCCTTCATAATCATAAAATATTTATATTAAGATTTATATTTTTACCTTATATCAAGAAAATTATTTTCAAACAAACATTTAATCTTTGGTGATTTAACATTATTCCTTGTAATTAAAGTTTTATTACAATAAATTTCTACTCAAATATTTTGCCTTCAAAATTATAAGTAAAAGACAATGTAATAGTAATAGTATCTCTAATTTACAAAGACAACAAATAATTTAATACAAAGAAATTTAAATGAGGTTTAGTTATCCTTTCATGGAATCTATTATGAGAGGTAACGAAAGGCAAAGGAAGTAATTTATTTTAATCTAGCAGAAGAAATACCAGGTATGGAATGCAGGGCAAATTTAGCCCACTGCCTGATTTTGTTTGACCTGAGAGCATAGCATGATTTTGACATTTTTCAAGGGCAGCACAATTTCTTTGAAAAAGACCATTTGCCAGAACTGTATGTAGCTCAAAAACCTTAAATATTTACTATATGGTCCTTTACAGAAAAAAAAAAAATGCTGACTCTTAATCTAGTATGTTGGTTCAAGATCAAACACTTTATTGGTTATATATTCTTGGATGAGTTACTAAAATTTTTTTGTGTCCTAGGTTCATTATCTGTAAAATGGGGGCATTAATAGTTTCTATTGTTGCAGTCTCATCAATGCACCTTAATGTAGCAGTTTCTCATTGTCTGAACTAGTACCCAGGGTTCTTTGTCCTACATCCAAGAAAATTTAGGAACTTGGACACAGGTGAGGTTGGAGTGAAAGTTTAATAAGCGAAAGCAGCAATCTCTCTTCAGTGAAGATGGGAGACCAAGTGGATTGCCCGGTTACAGCTACATTCAAAAGCTTTTTATAAGAAACTCCTCTCATCTCTGTAGCAGTTTGAGTGACTTCTCTTACCAGTAAAGTTGTCTTCGGAACTACCCTTGTCTTATGCAGTTGAGTATGTCTCTAGGCAAGCACAAAGTGCCACTTCTCTTGTTGACATAACTGTGGGTTTGTTTTAGGTAAGCCCTCTCCTCTTTGTGCCAGTTTCCAAGGAGCCCCCTGTGTATATGCCTGAAAAGGGGAGGAAACTTTTTCCTGGTAGCTCAGTAATTATACAAAGAACAAAGGGCTTCTGTGCTGGACCCTGTCCACTTATCTGTGTGCAGGTACAGATGAGATTTTTCCCAGGTTGTTTAATTTTCGCCAGTTGCTGTGGCTTTTCAGGCAGGCTGCTTCTGCAGTCTGTGTCACCCAAGTGGTTTTTTCTTTCCTTCTCTCTCATTACCACATGAGGTTGTTGTGAAGACATACACATTTACATTTTCAAATTTCTTCAGATGTAGAAGAAATTGATAAATGTTGGCCCATACTGAACATTTGGTGGCAATATAATCTACAAAGTGAGTCATTTGATCCTCATTGAAGCAATAAATGGCAATCTGATTTTACAAAAAGAGTAACATTTTAGATATTGATGAGATTCTTAAAAATATTTAGGTAAATATGTTAATAAAATTAATAAAGGAAAATTAAGTTTATATATGTATCTGTGTGTATTCATATATTCCTATTATATATGATCACATTATATATATGCTTATATATATTTACAAATTATTATATATTAATATATAATATATGCTCATATATTGTTACATAGATGCTCATTATACATATATGAGCATTGTTTTATTTTTAATTTTGGGGGACATAGTAGATGTATATATTGATGGTTGACATGAGATACTTTGATACAGTCATACAATGCATAATAATTACATCAGGATGAATGGGGCGTCCATCACTTGATTAAGTTATACTTTCTTTGTGTTACCAACAACCTAATGCTACTCTTTTAGTTGTTGGAAAATGTACAATAAAGTGTAAGTGACTGTAGTCACTCTGTTGTCCTATCAAATACAAGATCTTAATCATTCTCATTTTTGAACCCATTAACTATTCTCCCTCAACCTTCCACCCCACTACCCTTCCCAGCCTCTGGTAACCATTATTCTATTCTATATCTCCAAGAGTACAATTGGTTTAATTTTTAGCTCCTACCAATAAGTGAGAACATGCAAAGTGTGTCTTTCTGTGCCTGGCTTATTTTATGTGACATAATGGCCTCTAGTTCCAACCATGTTGTTACAAATGACAGCTTTTTTATGGCTGAACAGTACTTCACTGTGTATATATACCGCATTTTCTTTATTTACACATCCATTGTCGACCATTTAGATTCCTTCCAAACCTTGGCCATGTGAATGGAGCTACAATAAGCATGAGAATGCAGATCTCTTAGGTAAACTGATTCCCTTTCTTTGGAGTATTTGCTAGCAGTGGGATTATCTTTTCCTATAGTACTTCTATTTTTGGTATTTTTTTTTTCAAGAAACCTCCAAGCTGTTAACATAGTGGTTGTACTAATTTACATTCTCACCATATGCAAGGGTCTCTTGTTCTCCACATCCTTTCCAGCATTTGCTGTTACCTGTCTTTTGGATAAAAGCCATTTTAACTAGGGTGATATCATATCTCATCGTAGTTTTAATTTGCATTTCTCTGATGACCAGTGACATTGAGCACATTTTAATGTATCTGTTTGCCATTCATATGCCTTTTTTTAGAAATACCTATTAAGATCTTTTGCCATTTTTTAATTGGATTACAACATTTTTTGTATACAGTTGCTTGAACTCCTTATATATTCTGGTTATTAATCCCTTGTCACATGGATAGTTTGCAAATATTTTCTCCAATTCTGTGAGTTGTCTCTTCATTTTGATGATTGTTTCCTTTGCTGCATAGAATTGTTTAGCTTCAAGTGATCCCATTTGTCAATTTTTTACTTTGGTTGCCTCTCTTTATATTATTCAATAAATCTTTGTCCAGTCCAATGTTCTTGAGAGGACATGGACTTTTAGTAGTACTGACATGTAGTTGCTCATAGTAGCCCCTAATGATCCTTTGAATTTTGAAATATTGGTTCTAATGTCTCCTTTTCCATCTCTGATGTTACTTGTTTTTCTTAGTCAGCCTGGCAAAAAGTTTGCCAATTTTGTTTATCTTTCCAAAAAAACAATTTCTGTTTCATTGATCTTTTGTATTATTTTCTTTAAATTGTATTTATTTTTGCTCTGATCTTTATTATTTATTGTCTTTCGCTAATTTTGCATTTGATTTGCTCTTGCTTTTCTAATTGTTTAGGATTCATTGTTAGATTGTTTATTTGAAGATTTTTTTTTTTCCTTTCTTTTACTTTTTTGATGCAGGCACTTACAAATAAACTTTTCTCTTAGAACTGTTTTGGCTGTATCTCATCGGTTTAGGTATGTTGTGCTTCTGTTATTATTTGTTTTAATTTCCTTTCTGATTTCTTCATTGACACACTGGTCATTCAGGAAAATGTTGCTCAATTTCCATGTGTTTATATAGTTTCCAAAATTCCTGTTATTGATTTCTAGTTTTATTCCATTTTGATCAGATAAGATACTTGACATAATTTCAATATTTTTGAGTTTTTTAGACTTGCTTTGTAGCCTAAATATGGTTTATGCTTGAGAATGATCCATGTGCTGAGGAAAAGAATGTGGAACGTGGATTATGCAGCCATTAGATGACATGTTTTTAAAATATCTGTTAGGTCCAGTTGGTCTACAGGGCAGATTAAGTCAGATGTATCTCTGTTGATTTTGTCTGTTGGTTTTGTCTGTCCAATGCTAAAAGTGGAATATTGAAGTCTCCCGGTATTATTGTATAGGGTTTATCTCTCTCTTCAACTCTGATATATTTGCTTTAATTTCTGGGTAATCCAGTGTTGGGGCATATAATTTCTAGTTGTTGTATCCTCTTGCTAAATTGACCTTTACATCATTATTTAATGACGTTCTGTGTCTCTTTTCATTGTTGTTTGTATCTTATTGTTAAAGAGAGTCCTGCTACCATGCAAAGAATGCCAGAATTTATTCTTACTATATAACTGTAGCTTTGTACCAATTTACCAGCCTTTCCCTATCTCCACAACCCTTTACCCTCTCCAGCCTCTGATAACCACTATTCTACTCTGTACTATGAAATCATCTTTTTTAGACTCCAGATACAGGGTACATTTCTTCTGTGCTTGGCTTATTTCACTTAACATAAGGTCTTCTAGGTTTACCCAGGTTGTCATACGTGATAAGACTTAGTTGTTTTTTATGGCTGAATTTCATTGTATATTTACAGAAGATATTTTTATCCATTCATCCTTTGATGAGCACTGAGGTCAATGTTATATCTTTGGTATTACTAGTAGTGCTGAAATAAACATGAGAAGGCAGATATCTCTTTGAGGTACTGATTTCCTTTCTTTTGGACTTACACACAGCCATGAGTCTGTTAGCTTATTTTGCAGTTTTACTTATAATTTCTTGAGTAAGTTTTATACTATTGCAGATAAGAGCTGCACTAATTGACACTCTCAAAAATGGTATAGAGGAGTCCCCTTTATCCACAGTCTTGCCAGCATTTGGCAATTGTGGATTTGATTTGCATTTCTCTAATGACAAGTGACATTGAGAATTTTCCCATATACTTGGCTATTTGTATGTTTTCTTTTGAGATTCTGATATTTTTATTCAAATCTTTTGCCCACTTTTAAATCAGATTATTTTTATTTTTTACTTTTTGCTATTGGGTTGTTTCAATTCTGGGTATATTTCAAATATTAGACTCCTCTGTCAGATGCATAGTTTGCAAATATGTTTTCCCATTCTGTGGGTTGTCTTTTTAATTTTTCTGCTGTGCAGAAGCTTTTGAGGTAACCTCATTTCTCTGTTTTTGCCTGTGTTTTCCATGCTTTTGAGGTCTTGTTTAAAAAAAATCTTCGTCCAAACCAATCTCATGAAGAATTTTCCCTATGTGTTCCTGTAATATTTTCAAGGTTTGGAGTCTTACATTTAAGGGTTTAAATAATTTTGAATTCTTTTTTGTAAGTGGTGAGAGATTAGCATAGTTTCATTATTTTAAAGTGGTTTTATAATTTTTCCCACACCGTTTACTGAAGAGACTTTCTTACCCCACTGTGTGTTCTTGGCATCTTTGCCGAAATCAGTTACTGAAATGTGTGAATTTATTTTTGAATTTTCTATTATTGTCCATTGGTCTATGTGTCTGTTGTTATATCAGTATCGTGTTGTTTTGTTATAATTGCTTTGTAGCACATTTAAAAGACAAGTAGTATATGCTTCCAATTTTGCTTTTTTTGCTCAAGATTCCTTTGGATATTCAGGGTCTTTTGTAGTTCAGTACAAATTTTAAGATTGTTTTCAGTATTTATATGAAAAAAATGTTATTTGTCTTTTGATAGGGGTTGCTTTAAATCTGTCAATCCCTTGGTAATATTGACATTTTAAAACTATTATTTTAATCTAGAATAATGGAATATAATTTTATTTATTTGTATCCTCCTCAATTTATTTTATTAATATTTTATAGTTTTCCTGATAGCTATCTTTTACTATCTTGGATACATTTATTTCTAGGTACTTTTTGTAGCTATAATAATAGAATTACTTTCTTAGTATTTTTAGATAATTTAATTTTGATGAATACAAGCACTACTAATTTTTATATAATGATTTTTCCTGTTGCTTTTCTGATTTATTTTCTAACTTTTTAAAATGGAATCTTTAGGGTTTTTCTGTATATAATTTTATATCATCTGCAAATAATTTGATTTTCTCCCTTTCAACTTGGATCTCTTTATTTACCTCTTCTGTCTGTTCTGACTAGGTCTTCCAATACTGTGTTGAATAGAAGTGGCAAAAGTTGACACCCTGTTCTTTTTTTTTTATTATTATACTTTAAGTTCTGGGGTACATGTGCAGATCGTACAGGATTGTTACGTAGGCATACACATGCCATGATGGTTTGCTGCACCCATCCCCCCGTCACCTACATCAGGTATTTCTCCTAATATTATCCTTCCCCAATCCCCCCGTGCCCTGCTATCACTCCTCTGGTACCCCCCACCATCCAAAGGCCACAGTGTGTGATATTCCCCTTCCTGTGTCCACGTGTTCTTGTTGTTCAATATCCACTTATGAGTGAGAACGTGCCACGTTTGGTTTTCTGTTCTTGTGTCAGTTTGCTGAGAATGATGGTTTCCAACTTCATCCATGTCCCTGCAAAGGACATAACTCTTTCTTTTTCCAGATCTTAGAGAAAAAGCTTTTGACTTCTCCGAATTCAGTATTATGTTAACTGTGGATTTTCATATAGTGACTTTATTCTGTTAAGGTACATTCTGTGTCTAAGGTTTTGTCCTTCATGGTGTTAATGTTATGTATTACATTTATTAATTTACCTATCTTGGCCTGTAGATTTCTGGATCTGTAGTTTTCTTGATCTCAGCTCACGACAACCTCTGTCTCCCTAGCTGAAGGGATCCTCCCACTTCAGCGTTCCAAGTAGCTGGGGAATTACAGGCATCTGCTATCATGCCTGGCTAATTTTTTATTTTTAGTACAGATGGGGTTTTACCACATTGGCCAGGCTGGTCTCGAACTCCTGACCTCAAGTGATTCTCCGGCCTCAGCTGCCCAAAGTGCTGAGATTACAGGCATGAGCCACCACTCCTAGCCTAATGGGACACTCTTTCTTATTGATTCATTATCATTACTCATTTTTTGTCTGTTCAGGTTTACTATTTTTTCATGATTTAGTCTTGGTGGGTTGTATGTGGCCAGAAATTTATCTACTTTTCTCATAATTCTCCAGTTGATTAAATATAGTTGTTCATAAATGCCTCTGATGATGCTTTCTCTGGTACTTAGTTGTGATGTCTCATTTTTGTCTGTAACTTTATTTGAGTTAACCTTTTTCTTAGTATAGCAAAAGGTTTATTAAGTCTGTTTACCTTTTCAAAAAACCAACTCTTTGGTTGATCTTTTAATCTTTTTTAAGTTTCAATTTATTTCTGCTCTTTTCTTTATTTTCTTCTGTTACTGATATGTTCAGTTTATTCTAGCTTTTCTAGTTACTTGAGATGCACAGTTAGGTTGCTTATTATGAGGTCTTTCTACTTATTTGATGTAGGTATTTATTGCTTTAAACTTTCTTCTTATAATTGTTCTTTATCTCATAGGTTTTAGCGTGTTGTGTTTCCTTTTTCATTTGTTTCAGTAAATTTTAGTTTGTTTTTCAGTCTCTTCATTGACTCATTGGTTGTTCAGGAGTATTTTTTTTTTTATTTTTATGTATTTGTGCAGTTTTTGAAGTTCCTCCTGCTATTGATTTCTACTTATTTTATTGCAATCAGAAAATGTACTTGATATGATTTTGATTTTGTTTTTATTTGTTAAGATTTGTTTTGTGATCTAACAGATAATCTATCCTGGAGAATGTTCCATATGCCATTAAGAAAAATATGTATTCTTTGGCGGTTGGATGGAATTTTCTATAAATTTGCATTAGGTTCATTGTCTAAAGTTAGATTAAACTCTATTGTTTCTTTGTTGATTTTCTGTCTCTACAGTCTGTCCATTGTTAAAAGTAGGGTGTTGAATTCTCCTGATATTAATTGCTACATTTGTTTTTTGCTTGAGGTCTGTTAATATTCACTTTATATATTTAGAGGCTTTGCAGTTGGGTGCATATATATTCATAATTGTTGTAACTCTTGCTGTATTAACTTTCATCATTATGCAATGACATTGTTTCTTTTTACTGTTTCAACCTAAGTCTATTTTATCTAATATAGCTATATCCACTCTTGCTCATTTTTGGTTTCTATTTGCATAGAATATCTCCCTTCTATTCCTTTACTTTCAGTCTATGCATATCCTTACTGGTTAAGTGATTCACTTACAGACAGCATATAGTTGAGCCTTTTTAAAAAATCTCTTCAGCCATTCTTTTAATTAAATAACTTAATCCATTTACATTCAAGGCAATTGTTGATGTTTAGGGGGTTACTATCACCATTTTCTTGTTTGTTTTCTAGTTGTTTTGTATATTGTTTCTTTTTGTCTTTTTTTTTTTTAACATTTTTCTTTTTGGCTAAGTTATCTTTTTCCAGTAGTATATTGTTAATCCTTGATTTTTATTTTTAGTGTATATATTATAGGTTTTGGCTTTTGATTGCCATGAAGCTTACAAAAATCATTCTGTAGTTATGAAATGTTATTTTTATACTAAAAACTAATTAACCTTAATCACAAAGAAATGAAAAAAAACTGTGTATTTGAACTTTATTTCCTCCCCATTTTGAATTTTTGATGTCATAATTTACATTTTATATTGACCATGTTTAATGAGTTATTTCCAAAATAGCTATTTTGAATTCTTTTTCTGAGAATTCATGTCTCCATCACATTAGGGTCAGTCTCTGGTGCATTATTTTGGCTGTTTAGGTCCCATTTCCCTGAAAGTTCTTGATGCTTGTATACATGTGATGATGGCTTCACATGAGGGATTATGCAGGTATTCCAATCTTAGTAGTTTGGCTTTGTGCCTATTCTTTTTCACAGGGTGGTCCAGAAATTATAAATTCACTCACTGTTGTAGTCCCTGAGCCAGTGACCACTGCAGCTATTTCAGCACTAAAGGGCATGGTAAGCCCAGGTTTTCTGTAAGTCTTTCAAAGGCTCCAAGGTTGGCTCAGCTTGCCAGCTTGTATGAACCTATGGAAGACCCAAAGAGGATACCTGGGCTGTGTGAGAATGCTGTCCAGGAATCCAAGCCTGGAAGCTTGTCCAAGTGTCCTTCATCAAAATAGCTCCCAGCTGGTCCCTGCACAGGTGCAATAAGATCCTGACAGCAGCATGAGAGGCTGGAGTTCATACTTGGCCCATCAAGGTCTGCTGTGGCATGGTGGCTGGTGAGCCTGTCTTATTGGCTCAGACAGGCACTTACCACCCAGCAGATCTTTGCACAGGTGGGATAACAGATACTGCAAAGCAAGGGGCCTGAGCTGAGACTGGGTCCCCTCAAGCCCTTCATGGAAGCTCAGATTCTTAGGTCACAAGATATGAGTGAGTCTCCCTTTAGTCCTTATGTGAGCAGTTGTGAGCTTACAAAGCAACATTCAATTTTATTGCTGAGATCAGTGTCTTCATGCAGACAAGCGACTCCACTGTGGCACAAATGTTTGTGATTCCTCTGGACCCCTAGATAGTTGGTTTTAGTTTCAAGCTTAAGGTCCAGTAAGGTTATAGCCAAACCCCTTCGTGAATCAGCTGTTTCCAGGCTCAATTCCAAAAGCACTGGCAGTGGATCTGCCACCTCACTGCCAGTCTGCTCTCTCAAAATGGCACGCTTAGTCTTGGACTTCACAAAGTTATCACAACCTCCTACCTAAATTTTAAGACTATAATAAAGAGACTTTGTCTGTAGTTGGGTGCTGAATTCTTGTTGGTGAGGGCATGTCAGAATGTTATCTCCTATTCTACCATTTTGCTGATATCCTAAGCATTATTATATATGCATGCTTATATTAGCTACCATGTCCTTGGTGCTGGCTACACACTAGAGAATGTGCTAATCATGTTATTTCTTGCATAGTCCTCAAAATGACTGTGAAAGGAAGATTGTATGATGCCTAATTTTTGGGAAAATGGTTGCTGAGATCATAATATGTTTGGAAGAATATTGTTGCAATGTGATCCCAGGAACAATATCTATGAGGGAATGCAGACAGCAAGATTGCTTTGAAAAAGGGGTTGAACTGTGATGTAGTTGCCACCAAGACTTTCTTTTGACAGGTAGTTGAGAAGCAGGATCTGCCATTCTGTTATGTTCAAAACTGAAGCAAGGGAGGAAGGCCTTTTAATTCCCACTGAATCAGTCACCAAGTAGGGAGGTAAATTTGGAGATAGGCAGCTCCCTCTGGCTGAAAGAAATTACTGAGGAGAATTACAACTGTGAAACTTTAACTGGAAAATTCTTAGCAAGTGGGTTCTGTGTGGTACGCCACAGCAGCTGGTGAGCTACCCTCGGTGGAGCTCCATTTCAGACAGTAAGTTGACCTCAGGATGAAGTTCTGCAAGGTTCTGTTTTGCCTGTTATCTGGGGAAGTTTGCATGAGGAGTAATAGAGATTCATTCTCAGTTGCTGGCAGTAAATGTAATTGATATTTATCATCTTACTCCTCTATTACCTATTTCAGATTCCTCTCAACATCAAACTAGCACCTTGGCTGGTTTAGGTGGCTTATGTTGTGAGGTCACTCACATTCTTATCCCTCAGAGGATGGCATCCCTAGTCACCATGCCTTTCTCAGTCTTTAGCTGCTGTACATTTTCATTAACTATCAAAACTAAGCAGTGAAGCAGCAAGAACTACTCCAGGGACCACATTGATGACAAACATATTATCCTCTGTTCCTTTTGTTTCACATTAGTCCTACCTATTCTCATGGTCAAGGTTGATTACTTTGCCAGGCTGGTTGCTACTCTCTTCAAATGGTCGCTTGCAATAATGAGCTTGAAGATTTAACAATTTACCAATCAAAATCCCAGCAAGATTTTTTTCTGACAAAGCCTTAAGCATAACAAACATACATAAATGCTAGAAAAAATATACCAGTTACGTTGTGGAAATTTCATGAATTTAAATTCATGGTCATAGATAAGTGATTATATATTAGATAAGTGTATTTTCAGCAAGTTCATGAGTTCTATATTTACATTAAAAATTGATAATCACTAGCATTTATAAGATATTGGACAGTCAGTATACTTTATACTGCTATTAAGAATGTAAATTTGATATAAACTTACAGGTGAGAATTTTATAAATAACTATTTACATTAACATATATGTGTGTATATATATATACTTTAGACCCTCAATTTTTCTTCAAGAAATATATACTAGGGACATGGAAACACCAAAATGTTTTTAATTTCTTACTATTGAGTAATGTATTATTATCAGAAACCATCTAGATTACAAGGATTAGCTATTATATGCTATCAGGAAAATCCCATGCAGCAGCATGAAAAATGTATAAATAATACTGGCTTAAAAACAAAAGTATTGAGTGTCTGATTCAATATAAAAAGAATTATAAAAACATATGCAGGTCTTGGAAAGTTCTGGAATATGTACCAAAATGTTAACATCAGTCTTGTTTTTAATACAGTTGCGAGTGATCTTTGCCTTCCTATTTACATATTTCTGAAGCTATTTTTAAACGAACTTGCATTAAAATTTAAACACACAAAAAAATGATTTCCTTTGTGGTTATTTTCATTAAACTTTCTAAATGCATTGCCTAGATTTGTATAGAACAAAATTTATTAGTAGTAATTAAATTGTCTAACCAAGGAATTCTTAATCGTAGAAAAAGTAGTTGCTACATAAAATAGTTTAAAATCTCTTTTTGTATTATTAGTGTTATATTTCCCTATCCCATTGAAGTCAGATAGATTTTGACTTGTCTTGGTTACCAAAATGTGAGTATCCAGACATGCAATTTTTTTCCTGGTGGAAGCTTTAGAAAGCAAGCATGAATCGTTGTGTCGTCTCTTGGCATTGCAATGTTCTAGCTTGTCGCTCTTTCCTCAGCTCAGAACATACAGATGCGAGAACACAGAGGAAACCTCCTAACCAAACTGCAAAGAATATGCAGAGTGAGCAAGAAATAACCCTTTGTGGTTTATATATTATCTTCTTCCTCTACCTAAATATAGATACTTCTTAAAAAGACTTACTTATCACAGTGATATCAAATTTATCTTCAATATTTGTAACTCGATAGATCATTTTAATATGTGTTATAGAAGTTGAATTAAAAGAGCTTCCAAAGTAAAGTTTAAACCACTTTCCATTAGGTTAATTTGAAACTTGTAATATTTAAATTTAAAAAGTTGTTTTAGAGTGGAGATCAATAAATAGTTTTTATTCCATTTGTGGTCTAGTTAAATAGCTAATTATTTTTGTTTTTATGTTATTTTTGTCATGGGAATGAAAAAGGAATTACAGAAATAGATGTTTTGAAAAGATAAGATGGGAAGAAAAAGTCTGTAGTGAGAATTGAAGAAATACCCCTTGAGGTGAGTTATTAGAGTTCAAGCTGGGGAGATAAAAATAAGTAAATGTGAAAAGATATAAAATGAAGCTGTTATTTTTATGCATTTGAAGTAAAGATTTTTCCAAAAATGTAACTAAGGAAAAAACATCTATTTAGAAGGAGTTGTTTGAGAATATATTTTATATAGAAGAAAACAAAAAATAAGCAAATAATTCTTTTAAAAATATTTTATTTTATTTTATTCTGAGTTCTGGGATACATGTGCAGGATGTGCAGTCTTGTTACCTGCATTGTAAATCAGGTCAAACGTGCCCTGGTGGTTTGCTGCACCTATCAACCCATCATCTAGGTGTTAAGCCTAGCATGCATTTGTTACTTTTTTATGCTCTCCCCCCGCCACCCCCCTTTCTAACGGAGCCCAGTATGTGTTGTTCCCCCTCCTGTGTTCTCATTTTTCAGCTCCCACTTATAAGTGAGAACATGTGGTGTTTGGTTTTCTGTTTCTGTGTTACTTTGCTGGGGATGATGGCTTCTAGCTCCATCCATGTCCCTCCAAAGAACATAATCTCTTTCCTTTTTAGGCTGCATAGTGTTTCATGGTGTTATGTACCACATTTTCTTTATCTGGTATATCATTGATGGACATTGGGTTGATTTGATATCTTTGCTATTGTGAATAGAAGCAAATAATTCTTGATTTAAACAGAGGCACATGACAAAATAAAGAGCAGGTTGGTGTGACCAAATCGTAAATAAATACACAGCTTTCTGCTGTTTCTTATTTTTGCCTCATTGAGACTTCTCTTCCTCTTGTTTTTTTTCACTGCAGCGATAAGATATTTAATGTATGATTATTGTTCCTATAACATTCCACTGTGCAAAATATTGGAATGTTATACTAAACTAGCATTTCTATTGGGCTTTGTGTGTGTGTGTTCTTTAATTGTGAATACCCTGTATTTTACAACATTTCACTGTGCAAAACATTGGAATGTTATGCTAAACTAGCATTTCTATTGGGCTTTGTGTGTGTGTGTGTTCTTTAATTGTGAATACCCTGTATTTTAAATCAGGTCAAAGATTATCATTTGTTTCTTTTGGTGATGGCTACTTTGCATATTTGAAAAAGACATACTGTGCGTAACTGGTTTCCTTATACCACATACCAATTTATTTTTTAAATTTTAGTTAAGTGTATTACTTGCTCCATTTTTCTTTTTATTTGTGTGTTTCTTCCTCTTGTCTTCTTTCTCCTGTTGTCTTCCCCCTCTTTCTCTGTCACTGGAAGTAAAAGTTGAAAAGCAAATGTGATCCTAGTTTATAAGTTCAAAAATCTAGGGCTATATAATCAATTTGACATGAAGCATAAAAAATATGAAAATTTGGATTACTCATGATAAATACCAATTTTATTAAATCTTCAGCCCAAATAATCTGCTAAGTAGTCATGAGACTGTGGAAAAGCAAAACATTTTATTTTAAATATTTTGACAGTATTTTGTCTACCATTCCCTTTGCTCCACTGAGAAACAGTTATATTTTCCTGCTTACAGTTGTGAGACCTAAGACAATAAGGAATGTAATTTAAACTCTGCAGAATGCTTTCAGCAATATGCTGTATGTTAAAAAAGAATATTCACACAGAGTCAATTAATCCATTGGATAATAGATCTTTTGTGTTCAGGTAACTAAATAAGCTACTCATTTAAAATATTTATTAGACCTTCTTTGTTTTTATTCACACTCGAGGTTTTCAAAGAAAATGACAGTCTTAATGTTTTCTCTAAATGATCTTCTATTATGACTTATTGTGAAGCTCGGTTTTATTCATCTGCTTAGGATAATAATGATGCTGGTTATTCTGAGGTTAATAAAAGGAAATGACATGAGACACACTCTCATTCCCTTGTGATAATTATTTTCTCTAGTATACAGCATACAGGCATGAGAAAATGCAACCCAGTGTTTATTTATTTACTTGTTTGTTTATTTATTCATTTTTTGAGACACGGTCTCACTCTGTTGCCCAAGCTAGAGTGCAGTGGTATGATCTTGGCTCACTGGAATCTCTGTCTCCTAGGTTTAAGCAATTTTCCCACCTCAACCTCCCGAGTAGCTGGGATTACAGGTGCAGGCTACCATGCCCAACTAATTTTTGTATTTTTAATAGAGACAGTGTTCGACCATGTTGGCCAGGCTGGTCTCCAACTCCTGGCCTCAAGTGATCCACCCACCTCGGCCTCACAAAGTGCTGGGATTATAGGCATGAGCCACCACATAAAAATAAACACTGCAGTTGGCCCCAGTGTTTATTTTTATGTGGCGACTTCTATATTAGTCGTTTTAATGTAATTACATTAGGTGCCACCTGCTCGCATTAAGTCAAATTTGATTTTCTATATAGTTTATTCGGACACTGGAGATAAATAAGCTATTTAGTTCTGTCAGTTTACTATCTTAGCTAATAGAATTTCTTAAAAAATATTTTTCACAAGACAACATATCTTCAAATATCCTTTGATGCAATGTATTATAAAATTACTGTTTTGTTTTATGCTTTCTTAAAAGGGGGATTATGTAGATCATTCTTTATTTTCAAGGCCTTACAACATATTGAAAGACAAGATTTACTTTTGTAAGATGAACATAAATACACATTTTGGGGGGTAAGCTACAAAAAAAGAGAAAAAAGGATTGCTCCAGGCAGCTGTATTCTAATGATTAGAAGCTGCTTCATGTCACATGACATTTTTTGAAGTAATTAATTCTGTCATTATATAATATTAATTTTAGAAAAGTATAAAACATTGACTTACTAGTTTTTCATGTTGGACCAAATTCTTTATAATCAAATATAATGTGTAATAAATGCTTTATTTATTGGTATAAATGTCCTCCAATTAAGAGCCACCAGTACCACACACTTAACCAAACACAGCTGGCTTTATTGCTTTCTGCAACAAGGATTACATCTTCTTGGGCTAGGTGGGCAAAGAGAAATTTTCGTGAAGAGCCTCATTTCTATTTTATTTAAAACATTGGGCCTCCTTTAGGTGATTTTGGAGGTTGCTCAATGGCAGAGTGTCCTTTTTCTGGATTAGGTACTATTAGATAATGAGAATAATTCTGTAATATGGAATTTTAACTTCATTCTAGTGGATGAGAAAAATGATACTGAGTTAAGGCTGTAATTTGTAAAGAAGTAACAAATTAAAGAAAGAAATTGTTTTGTCATTGTTATGGTTAATTTTGTGTCAACTTGACTGGGCTAAAGGATGTTTAGATAGCTGGTAAAACGTTATTTCTGTTTGTGTTTGAGAGGGTGTTTCTGGAAGAGAGTCACATGTGAATTGGTAAACTAAAAGGTTGGAAAGACTTTAAAGATGAATCAGGCTGAACTTAATGACATGGACCCGCCAAACAGATTCTGCATTTAATGTTGCAACCTAAGAAGTTAGAAGGAGCTCACCAGTGTGTTCAGGTAGTTGGCTAAAACATGGAGCAAAAGATGGTCCACCATGAGCAAATTGGGTTAAGTTAGAGAAAGATATTCAAAGGCTTAGGGAGATTGAACCGTGGATTTGTCATTTAACATCTACTCACCACAATGGGTGAATTCAGAAGACATACTTTTCACTAATATTTTAAGAAGTACATTTCTGAGAGAAGCCCCAGAATCCTTGAGGTGTTTCAAGGTCAGTTTTCCTTGTAGGGTAGAACATACAGTTGGAACTGCAGCCACTCAACTGGAAAACCTAAATACAATGACAATAATTGGATCCCTGAGTGAGTCTAAGTGGTGACACTCAACCACCAAAAGCACGGTGAATGTGGTTACTGTAATCAATAGCAGTCAAAGCACAGATCAGAATAGTCCAATTAATTCAGAACGATGGGGGAAATTTGCCAAGACGGCTGAATAGGAACAGCTCAGGAGTGCAGTTCACAGCGTGAGCGACAGGGTGAGTGATCCCCACATTTCCAACTGAGATACTGTGTGCATCTCAATGGGACTGGTTGGACAGTGGGTGTAGCCTAAGGAGGGTGAGCCGAGGTAGAGCGGGGTGTTGCCTCACCCAGGAAATGCAGTGGCCTACCTGACAGAGGCCATCGGGGCCTTTTCCAGCCACTCCAGAACTCTGGTTCAGATACTGCACTTCTCCCATGGCCTTTATGTCCAGACCAGGAGACTCCTGCAGGCCGAGAAGTGCCATGGGTTTCCAGCACAAAACTCTGCACAAATCTGGGCAGCCATTTTAACTGGCACCTGGAACTCCTGCAAGACAGAGACACAGATTCTCCTGAAAAAGAGGGTGCTGAAGGCAGGGAGCCAGGTGATCTGGCTCAGCGGGTCCCACCCCCACAAAGACCAGCAATCTGAAGCAGACTGGTTCGAGAGTTTCAAAGCCAGCGCAGCAGTTTGAGCTTGACACTGGATGGTCGAGCTTTGTTGGGGGAAGGGAGTCTGCCATCACCAATGCAATCCGCCATCACCGAGGCAGTCTGCCATTACCAATGCAATCCGCCATCACCGAGGCAGTCTGCCATTACCAATGCAATCCGTCACCACCGAGGCAGTCTGCCATTACCAATGCAATCCACCATCACCGAGGCAGTCTGCCATTACCAATGCAATCCGCCATCACCGAGGCAGTCTGCCATTACCAATGCAATCCGTCATCACCGAGGCAGTCTGCCATTACCAATGCAATCTGCCATTACCAATGCAATCCAGCCATTACCAAGGCAGTTCTAACCTTACCCATGTAAACAAAATCACAAGAACGCTTACACAGCAGCTGGACAGAACTCATGGCAGCTCAGCAACGTCTCTTCAGGCAGATTATGACTAGACTTCCTCCTTGCTGGGAAGGACATCTCTGAAAAAAGGCAGCAGCACCTCAGGGACTTATAAATAAAGCCCCACCTCCCCGGGACAGAGTATCTTGGAAAAGGGGAAGTTGTGAGTTCCACTGCGGCAGACTAGAATGTCCCTGCCCAGTAGTTCCCAGGGAGCAACGGAACTCACAGCTCAGCACTTGAGCTCTGATAAGGGACAGACTGCCTCCTCAAGCAGCTCCCTGACACCCATATATGCAAAGAGACATCTCATAAAGGAGAGCTCTGGCTGACATCTGGGGAGTACTCTCCTGGCACAAAGTTCCCAGAGGAAGAAATAAGCAACAATCCTTGCTGTTCGGCAGCCCCATGTGTGATTCCAGGCAAGCAGGGTCTGGAGTGAACTTCCAGCAGTTTTACAGCAGAGGGGCCTGATTTTTAGAAGGAAAACTAAAAAACAGAAAGAAATAGCTTCATCATCAACTGAAAGGATGTCCACTCAGAGACCCCATCGTGATGTCACCAACTTCAAAGACTGAAGGTAGATAAATCCACAAAGATGGGAAGAAACCAGTGAAAAAAGAAAGAAATCACCAAAACCTAGAACGACCCTCCCACTCCAAGGGATCACAAGTTCTCACCAGCAAGGGAACAAAACTGGATGAGAATTAGTTTGACAAATTGACAGAAGGAGGCTTCAGAAGGTGGATAATAACAAACTTCTCTGAGCTAAAGGAACGTGTTCTAACCCAATGCAAAGAAACTAAGAACATTGAAAAAAGGTTAAACAAAATGCTAACTAGAATAACCAGCTTAGAGAAGAACACAAATGACTTGATGGAACTGAAAAACAGCACAAGAACTTTGTAAAGCATACACAAGTTTCAATAGCCCAGTCAGTCAATAGCCAATCAATCTGATATCTTCTGAAAGGATATTAGAGATTGAAGATCAATTCAGTGAAATAAAACGAGAAGGCAAGATTAGAGAAAAAAGAGTGAAAAGAAATGAACAAAGCCTCCAAGAAATATGGGATTATGTGAAAAGACCTAATCTATGTTTGATAGGTGTACCTGTATGTGACGGGGAGAATGAATCCACGCTGGAAAACACTCTTCAGGATATTATTCAGGAGGACTTCCTCAACCTAGCAAGGCAGGCCAATATTCAAATCCAGGAAATACAGAGAATACCACAAAGATATTCCTCAAGAAGAGCAACCCCAAGACACATAATTGTCAGATTCACCAGGGTTGAAATTAAGATAAAAATGCTAAAGGCAGGCAGAGAGAAAGATTTTGTTATCCATAGAGGGAAGCCCATCAGACTCACTGCAGATCTCTTGGCAGAAACCCTACAAGCCAGAAGAGAGTGGGGGCCAAAATTCAACATCCTTAAAGAAAAATTGTTCAACCAAGTATTTCATATCCAGCCAAACAGCTTCATAAGTGAGGGAGAAATAAAATCCTTTATGGGCAAGCAATTGCAGAGGGATTTTGTCACCTCCAGGCCGGCTTTACAAGAGCTCCTGAAGGAAGCACTAAATATGGAAAGGAACAACCACTACCAGCCACTCCAAAAACACACCAAATGTTAAAGACCATCAACATAATGAAGAAAATGCATCAACTAACAGGCAAACAACCAGCTAGTATCAAAATGGCAGGATCAAATTCACACATAACAATATTAACCTTAAATGTAAAGGTGCTAAAAGCCCAAATCAAAAGACACAGACTGGCAAATTGGATAATAAGTCAAGACCCATCGGTGTGCTGTACTCAGGAAACCCACCTCATGCACAAAAACACAAATAGCCTCAAAATAAAGGGATGGAGGAAGATTTACTAAGCAAATGGAGAGCAAAAAAAAAGCAGGGGTTGCAATCCTAGTCTCTGATAAAATAGACTTTAAACCAATAAAGATCAAAAGAGACAAAGAAAGGCATTACATAATGGTTAAGAATCAATGCAACAGAAAAGATAACTGTCCTAAATATGTATGCACCCAATACAGGAGCACCCAGGTTCATAAAGCAAGTTCTTAACAAACTACAAAGAGACTTAGACTCCCACACAATAATGGTGGGAGACTTTAGCACTCCACTGTCAATATTAGACAGATCAACAAGACAGAAAATTAACAAGGATATCCAGGTCTTGAATTCAGACCTGGACCAAGTGGACCTAGTAGACATGTACAGAACTCTCTGCCCCAAATCCACAGAATATACATTCTTCTCAGCACCACATCACACGTACTCTAAAATTGACCACATAATTGGAGGTAAATCACTTCTCAGCAAATGCAAACGAACAGAAATCATAACAAACAGTCTCTCAGACCACAGTGCAATCAAGTTAGAATTCAGGGTTAAGAAACTCACTCAAAACCGCACAACTACATGGAAACTAAACAATCTGCTCCTGAATGACTATTGGATAAACAATGAAATGAAGGCAAACATAAAGATGTTCTTCAAAACCAATGAGAATGAAGGCACAATGTACCAGAATCTCCAGGACACATTTAAAGCAGTGTCTAGAAGGACATTTATAGCACTAAAGCCCCACATGAGAAGCAAGAAAATATCTAAAATCTACATCCTATCATCAAAATTTAAAGAGCTAGAGGAGCAAGATCAAGCAAATTCAAAAGCTAGCAAAAGACGAGAAATAACAAAGATCAGAGCAGAACTGAAAGAGATATAGACACAGAAAAAGCCCTTCAAAATAATAAATCTAGGAGCTGGTTTTTTGAAAAGATCAACAAAATAGGTTCATCGCTAGCCAGACAAAGAAAAAGTAAAGAGAGAAGAATCAAATAGATGCAATAAAATTTGATAAATAGGATATCACCACTGATTCCACAGAAATGCAAACTGCCATCACAGATTACTATGAACAACTCTATGCACATAAACTAGTAAATATAGAGAAATGGATAAATTCCTGGACACAGTTTTTAATAGTAAAGAGTTGGAACCAAGCCAAATGCCCATCAAAGATAGACTGAATAAAGAAAATGAGGCATATATACACTATGGAATAATATGCTTCCATAAAAAAGGATGAGTTCATGTCCTTTGCAGGGATATGGATGAATCTGGAAACCATCATTCTCAGCAAACTGGCACAAGAACAGAAAACCAAACACCGCATAAGTGAGTTCTCACTCATAAGTGGGTGTTGAACAATGAGAACACAAGGACAGCGGGGTGGGAACATCACACACTGGGGTCTGATGGGGGGTGGGGGGCTAGTGAAGGGATAGCAGGGAGTGGGGAGGTTGGGGAGGGATAACATTAGGAGAAATACCTAATATAGGTGACGGGGGAATGGAGGCAGCAAACCACCAAGGCATATGTATAGTTATGTAACAATCCTGTAAGATCTGCACATGTACCTCAGAACTTAAAGTAGATTTAAAAAAATAATAATAAAATTAAATGAATTTAAATAAAAATACAGACTAATGGCATTGACTAGCTAATCATAGCATTACTCAAAGAGAAATACACAGAAATTGTATCGAATTCTTACTGGATCTGTATAAGCAGAAAAGTACTAGGTCAAGTGATGTCCAGTCTAACTTGAATCATAAAAACAGAAGTTATAGCTATCTGATACAACAGATAATTAAGGTTAAATGAGGTCATGAGGCTAGAGCTCCCGTAATTAGGTTAAAGCCCCTATAAGACGAAGAAGAGAAACCAGAGCCCTTCTTCTCTCCCCAGCATATGAGAACACAATAAGAAGGTAGATATCTACAATCTGGAAAGGGAACCCCTACCACAAACTGAATCTTCCAGCACCTTGATCTTGAATTTCCCAGTATCCAGAATTGTGAGCCATCCAGTATATGATATTGTGTAATTAAAGACTGAGCTAAGACAATAATCAAATATTTAATTCTTAAATTGTGAATTATTATAAAAATTTGTAGTCAGGGTACGACATTAAGATTAAATTGACATTTTACTTATTATGATTGATGAAATTAATTCATAACACCATTAATTAGTTACCTGTTTGAGACATTTCACTGTGTCACATGAACGTTGACATGGTGTTGCAAGTGACAGATCAATTTTTCACCTAAATTGAGCATAACTCTTCCATCAAAGGATGTTTCAGAAATTATTACCGGTTCCTACAATATGCAGATGAACATGTGTTACAGGGGAGGAAAGATTATATATATATATATATATGGGAGTAAAGTTTATGGAGGGCAGAGAATTATAAAATCAGAGTCATTTTAATAAAGCAGGGGATCAAATTTTAAAATAACATGTAGAAAAACAGGAATTCTGAATGAAACGTTTGAAAAATATTCAGTAATTTAACACTATACTATAAGCAAGTGTTTAAAAAGGGCAATGCAGTTTACATTAAGAGCTTCAATAACAGGTGAATATTTTAGCTCTGATGACTCTGCAAGAAAGAAACAGGCCACTAGATGTCTATTAAGGCAAAACAGATTTCTATCAGAACTCATTACATATTATTTATAACTCCTTAAATATAAAATGTCATTTCTCATTACATAAATGTTTTCAGTCTTTTGCAACAATCCATTTTTGCATAAGTGCCAATCCCAGGATCAAAGTATTTTCAATTATTGTTCACTATTGGTAGCTAGCCCAAGAGAGACTTTCTAGTAAAAATCCTAATCACCCAGATGGAGAAAGGTGGAAGCAACAGTCTACATGTTCTGTCAATGCAATCTGTTTCTGCCTCTGTATGCTACATATTACAAAAGTGCCACTCAAGCAGTTAAATACAAATGTGTAATCAAAGATGATGAAAATACATTGTGTGACATGTGTGCATGTGCATCTGTGTGTGGTCACACAGTGAATGACCTCAGGATCCCATACAGTCAAATGAATATTGAATTAACATAGTTTATCTATAAAATGTAGCAGCGAATATGTACTGATGGTATTTATGAGATCTTACTCATCAAACTATAACTTTATTTGTTTACGTATCCGATCATTATTGAATATTTGCACTACCCATTGTGATTAGCACACTCACTAGTGTGCTAAATGACAGTGGCCACATATGGATTATTTTCTCAATATGTTTCTGACTAGTAGAAGGGACACTTGCAACATTGGACAGGAAAAGAAACATGTCAAAATAGAGAGGAGCGCAGAAAACGGAAATGTTATCTCATATAGGGGTTTGTTCCTACATAAAACATTCAGGAAAATAAAATGGTATTTGAGGTTAGGTTGGAAAGATAGTGAGGCAATGACATTTTTATATTTGGAGAAAGTAGAAAGGGCATTCAGGATTGCAATAAGAGCAAGAAAAAAAATCCACCATGAAGTGAAGCACTGAAAGCATTAAAAATAACTACAGTTGCAGAAATAGATACACAATAAGAAAAGATATAAACTGTGACATCGGTAGCATAAAATTTGGGACAGTAGAAAAACTAAGTTTTTGTGTAGAATCAAAGTTATCAGTTAAAAATAGACTTATAACAATAGATGCATGTTTATGTACACCTTGTAGTAATCACAGAGAAAAAATCTGCAGCAGTTACAAAAGATTAGAAACAAAATCAAAGTGGCAACAGTAAAGTTTTTATCTAGGAAACCTAAAGAAGAGAGTATTTTTTTGATTAGTCTTATTTGTTTGTCATTGTATTTGAGATTGGCAGTACTAAGCAGTAGTTAAGATCAAGAAATCTGGAGCCAAACTTTCTAGATTTGAATTTCTACTTCCTCCAATTAATGATGATATGACTTTAGCTAAAATTACTGCATCTACTTTTGCTCTTCTCTAACAAGTGCATGATTCTGTGTGGTAGGGGAATACTAAAATAGTTCTCAAGTTTTCTGCCCCCTGGTATACAGGTCTTATGTAATCATCTCGTCTTCCGTAGAAACTGAACCATGAATAAAATGAAATATCACTCTCATGAATTTCTTGTTAGGTAGTCAGAGGGATTTTGAAGATATAATTAAGGTCTCAAATAAGTGGATTCTGAGTAAATCAAAAGAATCATCCTGAATGAGATTAATCTAATCAGGCAAGACTTTTAAAGCATGCATAGAACCTTCCTTACAAGAAATGCTAAGGGAGTTTTTCTAGTTGGAACAAAAAGATGATAATTTGCAACATGAAAACATATAATAGGATAGAACTCACTAGTAAAGGTAAGTGAGTAGTCTAGTCCAGAATACTGTAATACTATAATTGCAGTGAATTCTGTTTCACTGTAGGAAAAGTTAAAAGACAGAAAGCATTAAAAATAACTATAGTTGCAGAAATAGATATACAATAAAAAAGATATGACATCAGTAACATAAAATTTGGGACAGGTAGTAAAAGTAAGTTTTTGTGTGGAAGCAAAGTTAACAGTTTAAAATAAACTTATAATAACAGATGTATGTTTTTGTACACCCCATAGTAATCAGAAAGAAAAAATCTGTAGTAGTTACAAAAGATTAGAAAGAAAATCAAAGCAGCAGTGGTAAAGTTTTACACGTCAAGAATTATTTTAAATGTAAAGATAAATAGAATGGCTAAGCAGATTAATATTTAAAAACAAAATAAGAACTAACCATTTGCTTCCTACAGGAGACTCACTTTAGCTTAAAGGATACACATGGGCTGAAAGTGAAAAGATGGAAAAGGTATTCCATATAAATGATGACCAAATAAAAGCAGGGATGGCTATACTTGTATCAGATAAGAGATATTTTAAGTTAAAATTGTCACAAGAGAAAAATAAAGCCGTGACCACTCAGAGTGGCTTCAGCCTGTAATCACAGCCCCTTTGAGAGGCTGAGGCAGGAGGATTGTTTGATGTCAGGAGTTTCAGATCAACCTGCACAACACAGTGAGACCCCATAGCTACAAAAAAATTAAATAATTAGCCACATGTGGTAGTGTGCATCTGTAATCCTTGTTCCTCAGGAGATTGAGGCAGAAAGATTCCATGAGCCCAGGAATTTGAGAATGCAGTGAGCTATGATCACACCACTGAACTTCAGCCTTAGTAGCAGAGCAAGCCATGGTCTCTAAAAAATAAAAAACGTTCAGGGTGGTCACAGTGGCTCATGCCCAGAATCCCAGCACTTTGGGAGGCCAAGGTGGGTGGATCATGAAGACAGGAGATTGAGACCATCCTGGCTAAAACAATGAAACTTGTCTCTACTAAAAACACAAAAAAGTAGCCGGGTTTGGTGGTATGTGCCTATAGTTCCAGCTCCTCAGGAGGCTGAGGCAAGAGAATCACCTGAACCTGGGAGGTGGAGGTTGCAGTGAGCCTACATAGTGCCAGTGCACTGCAGCCTGGGTGACAGAGCAAGACTCTGTCTAAATAAAGTAAAATAAAATAAAATATAAATTTAAAAGATCATTATATGATGATAAAGAGGTCAATTTATCAAGAGGATATAAGAATTTTAAATATATATGCACAAGTATCAAAGCACCTAAAGATATAAAGCAAATATTAACAGAACTGAAGGAATAAATAGATAGCTACAGAATTATAGTAGGAGACTTTGATATTCAACTTTTAACAATGAATAGATTATTCAGGCAGAAAATCAACAAAGAAACACCAGAGATAAACCTCAGGCTACTTCAAATGGACCTAACAGACATTTACAGAACATTCTAACAGCCACCGAGCACTTACTCTTTTCAACGCTATACGGAACAATTCTCTGAAGAAGGCCTTTTTGCTATACCCTCAGATGGCAGAAGGTAGAAGGGCAAGAGAAGAACAAATTTGGTGTCCACTTATGGCAAAAAAGCAGAAGAGAGAGTACTCACTCCTACAAACCCTTTTTATACTGGCATCAATCCACCCATAAGAGTAAAATCTACGTGACCCAAACACTTCTTAACAGTCCCCACCTACCATTGTACCAATATTGTTGCATTAATAATTGAGTTTGTATCCCATGAATTTGGGGGTACACATTCAAACCATAGCAATTACATTGATCAATTTGCATATGATGAAACAACATTGCATTTCAGGGACAAATCTCACTTTATTATAGTGTGTGATACTTTTAGTGTGCTGTTAAATGTGGTTTTCCAGCAGTTTGCTGATGCTTTTGCATCTATTTTTATCAGAGACATTAGCTTATAATATTTTTTTGTAATTTTATTGTGTGGCCTTAGTATCAAGGCAATACTGAGCTCACAAAATACATTTGACAAGGTTCCTTCCTCTTCAATTTTTTGGAAGAGTTTCTTGAAGGATTGGTGTTAATGCTTCAAATGTTTTTTAGAATTCACCAATGAAACTATTAGGTCCTAATTCTTTGTGGAGACATTTTTTATTATCGATTCAATTTTTGTAGTCATCTATTAGGTTTTCTATTTTTTCATGATGCAGTCTTGGTAGGTTGAATGTTTCTTGGAATTTCTCTATTTCTTCTAGGAAATTCAATTCACTGTCATATAATTGACATGCATGGCCCACATCAGCCTCTTGCATTCCTTTCATTTCTATGGAATACGATGTAATGTCTCTCCTTTTGCTTATAATTGCATTTGTTTGTACCTTAATACAATATTGGCCATATAAGGCAAACCCGCTGTGAACAGCATACTCAGCCATAAAATGTTGAGAACTTTTTGTCTAAGATCAGGTACAAGGTCAGGATGTCCACTTATGCCACTTTTATTCAATATAGTATGGGAAGTCCTGGGAAGAGCAATTAGGCAAGATGAAGAAATATAAAGCAGCCAAATTGGATGAATTCTTGATCTTCCTTATAGCTTGTTTTGATGATTTGAATTCCAAATACATGATAAAAATACACCCTCAAAAGTTAATACATTTTTTCTTTCAGAACTACATTGTAACAATCATTAGGTTATAGGATTGAGACTTGTGAAATAAAAAACTTTAACTCATTCTAAGTCACATAACTATGGTAGAGCAACTGTAGGGAAACAAAGAAGGCAATCAACTTGATTAAGATTTGGTGAGAAAATTAATTGCGGTATATATTCAAGATATACTTAATCAATAGATATAATAATAAACTAGTGGTGTTGTTAGTAAACTGTGGGCAGGGCGTATGTGTGTGAAACAGGTGCGAGATAAAATCCTTTCATTGTAGCATCTGCCAGTTTCTATGGTGTAAATTTTCTAGCATGTCTGTTTCCAAATTTATTTATTTATTTATTTATTCACTCATTCATTCATTCATTCATTCATTCATTTAAAGGGGATTTTATTACTTGTAACAAGTAAGGAGAACACTGGGAATAGTCCCCAAAGCTGGATCAGGTTTTATAAGGTTAGGGTAATGAGCTATGACCTGATTGGCTCTTGCAATTAGATGATGCTAGGAGATATGACCCGACTGGTTCCTACCATAGGGTGATGCAAATGCTTGACCTGTCTGTATCCTGGATCTGCTTATTAATCTAGATCCCACTCCATGGTGCAAGCACTTTTTCTTCTGCAGTTTCACACTTGGTTCATCTGGAAATGCTTACTTTGATTTACTCAAGGGTCCATGTCAAAGTTCCACATGGTTGGGCGGCCTCACAGTCATGGCAGGAGGTGAGGGAAGAATAAAGGCATGTCTTAACATGGTGGCAGGCAAACTGGTTTCAAAATTTCTCAATATTTAACAATCTTGTCTCCTCAACCAGTCTCAGCAGGCTCCAGGACATTAAGGAATGCAACATTTTCAAAAACACTTGGCAAAAGATAGAGTCAATGGAAACCATAGATGGGAGCCCCAAATGAAGAGTTTGTCAGTATCAAATCAATTTTGTAAAAGGAGTTTATGGTGCTCATCAGATCAGGGAATGCCTGTTTCTCTAGTAGGGCAATTGATTGATTATGCAATTGTCATATCTGAAAGATTGATTCTGGGTAACCCACTCTTTTATGTTCATAAGAAGATGTAAGTAGACATCTAGTGATAAAATTGTTATTAGATAATTTGTACGTGATGTGTGTGTGTGTGTGTGTGTGTGTGTGTGTGTGTGCATGTGTGTTGACATAAAGAGAATGAAGTGAGCAATCAACAGGGAAAGATTATTTTTCTTGTCTGTTTGATAGTTATATATGCTGTTATAAATACACTGTCATTCTATTTTATACCAGAGTCTCTTATAAGCTTGACCTGTACAAGGTTCTTTACCAGTCACCTTAGAGTTCAGCTTTATAGGTAACTGAAGAACAGCATCAGAAATAGGACCAGATGTTTGAATGATAATATGTAGGCCTCTGGGTTCAGTAAGTGATCTAGGGAATGTCTATGGTATACAGAAAATATAAAATTAAATAAAATATAAAATTATGATTACATCATCTTAGTATTCGTCATGTGAGATGGGAAAGCTGTTCTGAGTCTATTCTGAAATAAGATGAAAGAGTTGAAGTGATACTAATATTCATACACGGAGTAAATAAAAGTAAGACTTGAAGGATTTGAGCAAATTGTAACAGCATGATAAAAGTTTATAAATAAAGAAATATATACTGTATGTAAATATATTTCATAACAAAAATTATTTATGATAAAATAGAAAAGTAGATAGAGAAAACAGATTGAAGAAATACATAAACACCACTTAAAAGCAGGTAACATTATTTAGGTTACCTAAATGTATCTGAATCATTAAGCCATTATCCACCCCTTACTTAAAAGGCAGTTGCAGACTAGTCCAAAGTACTCTTTAAGTAGACAAGAACATTAATTTTTATCAAAAAATGTGCACATTGTCATTTCCGTAGAAGAAAATCTTTTAGAAATGAATTATGCTAATAGTATGCAAAATGAAGTTTCATGAAGAGCTTTATCTTACACCATCTAAAGCATATTTTACAGTGCTCTTAGTGCCTCAGTAATTTTTTCAAGTTGCTTGTGATCAGAAAAAAAAAATACCTACAAGTTTGGTTTATTAAGCAATTAGTTTCAAACAACTTCATGTGTATAGTTGGTCGCCTGTATCTGTGCATTCTGTGTTCATGGAATTTTAAAAAATGGGCAGGACTCAGTGGCTCACACCTGTAACCCCAACACTTTGGGAGGCTGAGGCAGGCAAGTTGCTTAAACTCAGGAGTTTGAGACTAGCCTGGGCAATGTGATAAGAACTTATCTCACCAAAAAATAAAAATACATAAAAAAATAGTTGTGCATGTTGGCATGTGCCTATAGGCCCAGCTACCCAGGAGGCTGAGGTGGGATGATAGCTTAATTGCAGGCATTCAAGGTTGCCGTGAACTGTGATCGCACCACTGTGCTCTAGCCTGGGAAACAGTGACTCCGTCTAAAAAGTTTTTTTTCTAAATGAATGGTTACATCTGTATTCAACATGTACACACATATTTTTTGTCATGCTTCACTAAACAATAAAGTATAACAACTATTTATATGATATTTGCATATTAGGTATTATAAATAATCTAGAGATGATTTTAATTATACATTAGGATATGCATAGGTTATATCCAAACACTACACCATTTTATATAAAGAACATGAGCATCTGTGAATTTTGGTATCCATGAGTGTCCCGGAACCAATCCTTTATACCATGGAATGTCTATGTATTTTAAATTTCTAATAGCTGTTTGCAAAAAAAAATATATGTTTATATATATATATATATATATATATATATGCACTGAATAAAACATACTATTGTTGTTCCTTCCTTAGATAACCGTGATTATCTGCCAGTGTGATATGTGCTTGTTGTGTATAAACAGCTTCAATTGTTACTTGATTTGTACCAGCTGTATTGTAACATTAAGTATGCAAATGAAACTTACATCCTTAGTGACACAGAAAAAGATAAAAGCTTGGAATAGGCATGGTGTACTTGTGCCACCTCACTAGTCTTAGAAAGCTTGTATGTTGCAACCTAATTGGATAATTATAAAAAGAAACTAAACACTATGATTTTGTTTTTATAAACCAAAGGACACTTTTCTTATACATTATATAGTGTTCTGTAATTTTGTTGCCTGAGTAAATAAGCTATGAAAATTCACTAATCCTTAATATTTTAATTACTACTGCAGACTCAGATTACCTTTCATAACTAAATCACAGTTCTTGTTTTGTTGCCTGCCCTGAAAACCAGCATCATGGACAGCATATTGACTCGACCTACAGCCGTTCCAGTCTGAACAATAATTAGTTACTTCACAGCACAGAATTTAACGATAGTTTCACAGTGGTTAGGGAAATTGGTAGGAAAGTCCTTCAGGTTTTTCAATAATTTTTATTTCTGAATCATAAAAATGGGCAATGTTGCCTCCAATACAGACTTAAGTGATTTTCAACAAAATAAAGAAAATGCATTCAGTCCTTGAGAGCTACCATTAATATAATGAATGGTAAAATTACCAGTTACAATCCTACCTTTAACAAGCTTTCAAAAATTTACTCAATATGATATCTGTTTAATTTATCCCTATAATCTTCAGAGATGACTTTTTAAAATTCAGCCTCATTGATTTCCTTATAGATGAAATGCACTGCCATTGAGTTTCTTTTAGGTGCTTTTCATTATTTTAGTATGAATGGTGCTTACATATACTTTGAACAACTTTTTTTTCAATGATTAGACTTTATTCAAAGCAATAATAGCATATTCACATAGTGACAGGGTTGTGAAGTTAACAATGATGATAATGAATCACTCATATAAATGACTTTTGTGGTTATTTTATAAAATCTAACTGAAAAAGTATTTTGCAATTATTTATTTAACTTCTTTTTTTTTCAGATTGTACCTTGATCTCATTTTTTTCTTTTTAATTTATTTTACTTTAGGTGTATACTATATCCAGCATTTCTCCCCATGTTATCCCTCCCTACCCTCCCCACCCCCTGCTGTCCCTCCCCTACCCCCCTCAACTGCTCTCAGTGTGCGAGGCTTAAACCTGACATTCAGAATTTATTGCTTATATTTTCAACACATAGTTTAATATGACCATTTAAGTTGTGTGTGTTTGGATGTGCGTGCGTATGCTAACTATATAGTTTTTGTTTTGCTTCTCCATAAGCATATTTCAGGGTAGTTGTTAACCAATTCACTGTTAGATTCCAAGAGCATATGATTAGAAGAAAATATTAACAACAACAACTAAAGTATGACAACAAGTAAAAGACTCACTATTTAAAATCTTTAAAATGATTGTAATTCAGGAATATACAATCTGGTTATGGGGATGCTGTGTTATTCCTCCATAATGTGAATGAATGTTGTTGATTTTCAAAATTTTTATGTAAAATTACATTTTATGTCACTTTACTTACGTCGAGTACAATATGTGCTTCTTTTTACAAAGCAGAATACTTATTTTTAATTCAATGCCATAAAGGAAATATTTGACAAAACAATTTTGAAGAAGTAGAATTAATGAATCAGCCATATAAATCTATATGGAAAACGCTCTCTGATGCAAAGTGTATCTGTAGCCACTGGATCTAAGGTGAATTAATATTTTTCTTTTTGTCTATGTCCAACCTTGAGAAAATGACATTAGTTGTTAAGGTCTGAGGTTTATAACTTTAAAAATTAAAGAGTGTATTTACGTGATTCTAAGGAACCTTCTAGCTTTGAAAATGAAACGTAAATATGAAACTATAAATTCTGGTATAAATGATACATAATATCCTAGTAATATTATGGAAAGAGTTCAATACACCCTCAAAGTATAAAATACCCTATTAAACATTATCTAGAAATTTGAGCTCAGGATAGAGTAATAATTCTAGATTATTTTTGGAATATTACTAGATTCACTTTATTTTTGAAACAAAACCCATATTTATGTTATTTTCTGACCGTAATATCTATCAGACAAGAAACCAAAAGCAGTGGTTATTAGTCCCTTGAAATTTTTTCCTGTAGAATAGTTATTCTTTCCTGTGAATGACTTGACGACCTGATCTCAGGATCTAGTTGCATAGTGGCAACGATGTCCTGAGGATCTATTGAAAATCACGTCTCCTTTCTCATAAAGTCTGTGCAAGATAATTCATAAAGGCTAACCTGCCTCTGTTGAGCCATCAAATTTCCCCCCACCTTGCCCAATTGCATGCGTTATAAACATACAGAAGGAATATAATAGAGGGAACAATAGCATATGATACAGCCAGTAGGCAAATGTCAAATAAACAACTGTAGTGTTTAGAATTCTCTTCAGATGTTTCATATTATTATAGAAAGCAGCTTATTACATGGTACTTTAAAAAAATTACAAAACTTGTGCAATTTCCATTCACTTGCAAAAGCCAAATAATAGTTCCTAGTAACAGAGCATATAACACAATAGACGTATAAAAAGCAACAGTCATTAAAATTCACTCTTTATAATAATAGGGAGGAAGCAGGTGTCTGGAACATAAAGAAACAACAGAAAATAGAGAACATATTTGCAATTAGAAATTAGCAGTACATCTTATGTGTAGATTTGTAAAACGTGAACTGAAATATTCAGCCACAGATATTTTCCTCAGTGTATATGTGTGTATATAAAACTCATACAAAACATCTTATATTAAAAACTTTTAAAATTTAATGAATGAATTGATAAAAATCTGGGATTCCATTTAGGAAAATATATTCAATAACTTAAAATGATAAACACTATTTAGTTAATTTAATTTAAAAGAATGCTTTTCTCAAAATAGAAAAATACAAACTTGCCTCTCAGTTTTTATCCATAAAGCACAAATATTCAACATGAAACTGATTGATTACTAATTAAACCAGTAAAGGCCAATTCTAAACCACCCATGCATATTTAATCTTCAATATCATTCTATAAGGCCTGGGAACATTAAGTATTCAAATCCCTGATTGGACTTCAGTGGGCTACTGTTATTAATTTGATTTTAGACTATAATAAATGTACGTCAAAATGACCATACGCCTTAATTTAATAATTATAATAATACAAACATAATTGAAAAAATTATGCATAGAGTCTTGCTGTCTGTTGATTTATAGAGTGGTTTGTTATATTTACAAAAATGTGTACAATTCACGTACAAAAGCAAAAATAAGTTAGCTCAGCAAATCGGTTTTCCTCATTGAATAGAAATCGTGCAAGTCTTTGCTTGCCTGGTCCAGCCAGTGACAGCTGGTGAAGAGACTTAATGCTAATGAGTCCTTCCTGCATGAATATACCCATCGGTCTTGCTTCTGCAGTTCTGTTTCACTTTCCTTAATTTTTAGTTCTTGAATACAGATCACTATTTTTCCTAGCGATCTTAACACCTCCCTGGGCAGGTGGGGAACTCCAGCGAAAACAAGAGCTGCCAAAATCTTTTCTTCCTCTGCTTGGATGAACATACTTGCTCTTTGAGACTTTTAGTGCTATTAACCAGGTTAGCCTTTGTCTCTGTGTCCTCCAGTGTCCCTTTGAATGACTTGGAACTTCAGAGAAGACAATTACTGAGGAGATTGGGGTCACAGGTTTTTATTATCATTTTCTCTAGGTTCCTGGTTCTACTATGGTGAATAAACACTATTAGACCTTAATCTATGTTGCCTTTACAGTGGAATCTACTATAGAATTTCTGATTTAACTGAACTGAAGCAATATCTTTTAAAAGCTTCCCAGGAGAGTTTGAGAAAGACTGCGTCAACGGCTGTACTGTGGTAACTAAAGAAAACATGTTGTTATCGAAAACTGCAATAGTTTTCAACCATCTTGGGTGAATACCAAATTATCCCAGTTTTTGACCATCTGTAAAATACCACAGAATGCTTGACTGAGCAATCACATAGTCTGACTTTCGATAGTCTCTGTTATAACCCATTAAGTGTTGCAGACACCAACTTAAGGCCAAGGCTGGCTCTGGCCACATCCATGCTAGTCAAAGTTTTTCCTATAGACTAGTTCTCCATCGAGTCTGGTAACATCAGCATTATCTGGAAGTTTGTTGAGAATACAGTATCTTAGGCCCCACCCTAGAACTTACACAGTCAGAATCTATTTTTAACAAGGTTCTCACATGATTTTCCTGTACATTAAAGTTTGAAAACCACTATTCTAGAGACCATCTCAACTGTGTTTGGAGAAATTAATTAAACAAATTCACTAGGACTTCATGTTTGGTGTCCACTTTACAGCATATATGTGTGTGTGTGTGTGTGTGTGTGTGTGTGTGTGTGTGTGTGTGTATGTGTATACGGTAAGTATATATATGCTGTTAAGTGTGTGTGTGTGTGTATATATATATATATATATATATGAGCTGTAAAGTGTATATATACATATCAGCTTTGTAAGGAGATTGCATCCAATGGTGATCTTTATGATTGTTTGAACCATTATGTCTTTAAAATTGTCCCCCATGAACTCTATCCTGGCTCTTCATTGCGTTCTATGTCTTGCTCCATTTTGTAATAGAATTTGGGAATGCTTCTTCTAGTTTGGACATTATATATATGTATTATATATATAATATAAATTTTATATTACATATAATTTAATATTATATATAATATTAAATATAAATATATACTATATATTATATATATTACATAAATATATATAATATAAATATATATATTCTATATATATATATAGAATAATTTTCACCTTCACGCTGAGATGTAGTTAAGAATTTCAGCGTATGAATAACAATGAAAGTCCAGTTTGTCATGGATGAACCCGGAAACCCCCATTCTCAGCAAACTGACACAAGAACAGAAAATCAACCACTGCATGTTCTCACTCATAGGCGGGTTTTGAAAAATGAGAACACACAGACACGGTGGGGAGCATCACACACTGGGGTCTGTGGGGGGGAACTGGAGGACGGACAGCAGGGTTTAGGGAGTTGGGGAGGGATAACATGAAGAGAAATGCCAAATACTGGTGATGGGGAGGAAGGCAGCAAACCACATTGCCATGTATGTACCTATGCAAAAATCTTGCACGTTCTTCACATGTACCCCAAAATCTAAAACACAATAAAATATGTATTAAAAAAAAAAGAAAGACCAGTCTGCCATCACCTCTTTCTAGGGCAATATGGCAATTCAATTCATAAATGCAACATTTTGTTCTTTGAAGCTCCAATATTCCCGAAAGTTTGGCTCAGATATCATCAGTTCTCTTCCTCTGAGAATATCAATTTCTGTGCTGTTTCACTGACATGCTCTAATTTTCTATTTTTTTCTATTAATTTTTTCAGTTTCTTACCTCTACAGACAAATCCAAACCTGATCTGACCATAAGTTCCACAGTAACATTCAAGTCTCCAGAATTAACTCATCTCTCCTGGAGCAAGACAACATTGTCCTTAGCCCTCCAAGCATATCTGATTTTAATCTTCATCATTTCTTCAGAGAGATTTAATGTATTAGGAAATTGAATTTCTGCATAAGTTTGTTTAAAAACAAAATCCTATTGGTAGCTTTGCAACAAGGTGATGAACCACATGTAAGTTGGAATTTTTTCCTAGTTGTTCTGATTGCAAATGTAAGATTCTCTTAATACGTGTGATTTTAAGAGTTAAAAAACAGATTAAAACACTTTCTTACGACACAGTTTATACACTGAAAAAAACTAAGTCGTGTATCTATTGTTTATTTAATTAACAAATGAAATTGCACATATTTATAGCATAAAACATAAAGCTTTGAAATATGTATGACATGTAAGATGGCTAACTAAAGCTAACGAACATATGTGTTCCTCACGTGCTTACTTGCAGTGAGGACATGAACTCTACTCTCTTAGTAATTTTCAAGTGTATAATACGTTGTTATTAACTGTAGTCACCACGTGGTACAGCAGATCTCTTCATCATATTCCTGCCCTCTAATTCAAATTTTGTATCCGTTGTCCAACATCTTTCCAGTCCTCCCCACCTAATGCCCCCTGCCCTGGTGACCTCTAGTTTGTATTATTAACAAAAAATCCATTCTTATAAAGCTAAGAGTTGAGTCACCAGAAATTCGGAAGTGTGTCGGGGAAAAAAGAATGAAATATTTATTTTTATTGATCAATTTTCCTATTACAAAAATCCTAGGTGATTCCATGAAATCTCACTTGAACAATTTGTCCATCTTGTAAGAGATATTATTGCATTTTTACAATAAGAAGAGTTCTTCTGCTTTAATTTTCAATGTATACAACTTTTAAGTCATCCAAGTTTGTCTCGTACTAAAGGAAATCCCTTTATATATTCCTTTCATTGTCTCACACATTCATAAAACAAATGTTTGGTTGGTTACTAAATGTCAGTCATGGGATTAGCTGGGCAGGTGGTGGAAATAAAATGCTGAATAAAACACAGCTTTTGTCTTACTAGACATTTAAATGTAGCAAAACATACCTACAATGAATAAAAAATTCAAAGTAAATAAGATGAGAAAATTGGGCACTATGAGAAGAGCAGATAGGGACAAAATATGTGGATCAGCATGGCTACCCTAATAAAATGAGGCTTAAGCTAAATACTGGCTGTTCTTGTTTTTGATTCATTCTTGATACGGGTTGGCTATGTCCCCACCCAAATCTCATCTTCAATTCCCACATGTTGTGGGGGGGACCTGGTAGGAGGTAATTGAATTATGGGGACAAGTCTATCTTGTGTTGTTCTTATGATAGTTAATAAGTCTCACTAGATCTGATGGCTTTAAAAAAAGAAGTTCCCCTACACAAACTCTCTCTGTTTTCCTGCTGCCTTCCATGTAGGATGTGACTTCCTCCTTCTTGCCTTCCGTCATGATTTTGAGGCTTCCCCAGCCATGTGGAACTGAAAGCCCAATTAAAGCTCTTTCTTTTCCATATTACCCAGTCTCAGCTATGTCTTTATCACCAGTGTGAAAATAGACTAATATGGTAAATTGACACCAGTAGAGTGGGGCACTGCTGAAAAGCCATCTGAAAATCTAGAAGTGACTTTGGAACTGGGTAACAGGCAGAGGTTGGAACAGTTTGGAAGGCTCAGAAGAAGACAGGAAAATGTAGGAAAGTTTAAAATTCCCTAGAAATTTGTTGAACATCTTTGACCAAAATGCTGATAAGCATATGGACAATATAATCCAGGTTGAGATGGTTTCAGATAGAAATGAGGAACGTGTTGGGAACTCTTGTTATGTTTTAGCAAACAGACTGGTGACATTTTTCCCCTGCCCTAAAAATTTGTGGAAATTTGAACTTGAGAGAAATGATTTACAATATCTGGTGAAAGAAACTTCTAAGTAGCAAAGCATTCAAGAGGTGATTTGGGTGCTGTTAACGGCATTCAGTTTTATAAGAAAAGCAGTGCATAAAAGTTCAGAAAATTTGCAGCCTGACAATATAATAGAAAGAAAAAAACCTCATTTTCTGGGGAGAAATTCAAGCCAGCTGCAGAAATTTGCATAAGTAACTAGAGGTCAAATGTTAATCCCCAAACAATGGGGAAAGTGTCTCCAGGGCATGTCATAGGTCTTCACAGCAGTCCCTCCCATCACAGACCCAGACGTCTAGGAGGAAAAAGTGTTTAATGGGCCACACCCAGGGTCAGCGTGCTGTGTGCAGCCTCGGGTCTTAGTGCCCTGGATCCCAGCCTCTCACCATGGCTGATAGAGGCCAATGTAGGAATCAGGCCATGGCTTCAGAGGGTGCAAGCCTCAAGGCTTGGCAGCTTCCACGTGGTGTTGAGCCTGTAGGTACACAGAGTCAAGGACTGGGGTTTGGGAATTTCTGACTAGATTTAATAAGGTGTATGGAAATGCCCGGATGTTCATGTAGAAGTTTGCTACTGCAGCGGGGCTCTCATGGAGACCCTCTGCCAGGGTAGCAATGTGCGGTCAGAGCCCCCACACAGACTGCCTCCTGGATCACTACCTACTGGAGCTGTGAGAAGAGGGCCACCATCCTCCAGACCCCATAATGGCACATCCACTGACAGTGTGCCTGGAAAAACTGCAGACACTCAATGCCAGCTCGTGTAAGCAGCCAGGGGGGAGGCTGTACCCTGCAAAGCCACAGGGGTGGAGCTGCCCAAGACCATGGGAACCCAAAGCTTGCATCAGCATGACCTAGATATGAGACATGGAGTCAAAGGAGAACATTTTGGAGCTTTAAGATTTGACTGCCCTGCTGGAATTTTTACTTGAATGGGGCCTGTAATCCCTTTGTTTTGGTGAATTCCTCCTATTTGGAATAGCTATATTTACCCAATGCCTATACCCCCATGTGTCTAGGAAGTAACTAACCACACCCCTCCCTTTTGCAATCTGTGCCAAGCAGTCATGTTTAGAATGATTACTTAGCACTACATCACATTTTTTGAAAAGCAAACAAAAATTAAAGCATACAACATAACTTCCTCCTGTGAAACCAAAAGGGTGTTCAGAAATCCCTAATTACCTCCTTATCCCACTCCTTTTGTTGATCATTCCAAATAGTTGCTAATGTCCTTTAACCTTCCTTCCCATTATCTCTTCAAATGCAATCGATTTTGTATTCTGCTAAACTGAAAATGGAAACTACTAATAAAATATTCCTAAATTTTCTACTCCACAGCTTAGAATTTACAGCATCTGAGATCATTTGACCTACCTTAAATATGCACTAATTAAAATCGAAGTTCTTATTACTGTTCACTAACCTCTGATTTTCATTTAGAGTTCATACTCTCTACCCTCTTTAGTGATCTTATTTTATTAGCCTTCTTTTGCTCCTTCAATTTCTGTTGAATAGGGGTAATATTCATCCTCTTTTTCATAGTTTCTTGGCTCCATTTTTTAACAGTCAGTATCTTAGTTGCTACCCTCATTGTTTCTTATCTGAGATACTGCACTTAATGTCTCACTGGATCTTTGGATCAAATCACCCTAGAAGCTTCCCCTATCCTATCCGCATTCCTCTACTTAGCACAATTCTAAAATGCAATCAGGAAAAGCCATGAGATTTCTTCCTTTACCAAAAATCCTATAAATTATTTCCATAATATTCAGGATATAATTCAAAATTTTAAGCCTGATACACTTATCTTTCTAGCTTCCTAGTTTCTGTACCCAACATACATTCCTGTTCCAAATTTCAAATCTATAATGGCAGACATCATTGCCTCTGTTGAAAGCGCCTTGCACAATCATCCCCCATCTCCACAGCTATCTGCCACATATCTTCATCTTGCAATTTTAATTCATCAAAATTCAGCCCTGTATTCTGTAAATTGGCATATATTCTTTAAATCCTGCTTTGATCTTATAACTTGATTTTGATGTCACCTCTCTTGGTTTCTGTTATACTGTGTGAATATCTATATCAGAGTACTTGTCAAATTTAACCTGGATATTTAACATATCCCTTGTTACTCTGCTGCAGCATCCTTATCTTAAGGACAGGAACTCTATATCTCCAGTGTCCAGGTGAGTTTCTGACTTATTTGAATGTTCTACAACTGTCTCTTGAATGACAAACGAATGAATAAATAAATTATATGTAATATGATAGTTCAATTACAGTTACTTTCTCCATAGTCATTGTATAGATCTAAAGGATTTCTCATTTTCTAAATTGGAAGCATGGTAGAGCTGGCAATCAGAATAGTATGGTAGATGAGGAAATACACAAGCAAACAAGAAAAACATGCTATTTAAGCAAACTTGTAGCTTCTACTCCGTCAGTACTTTTATATTAATTTTTAGTTCCTAAAAATACATGCTAAGTATATATTTTTAAAAAGATGGTGAGTAGGAATAACTTTCTGCAACCTCATGTTTACCTTTTACTTTTAAGATTTTCCTCATTAAAATAAATATATATATTTAAATGTTCAGCAGGCAAATTGTAACACAATAAAGTATCTAGAATGCACCTATTGCCAAAAGCAATCTACAAATTCAAAACAATCCCCATCAAAATAACATGATCATTCTTCAGAGAATTAGAAAAAAAGCAATTCTAAAACTCATATGAAATCAAAGAGTGCACCCATAACCAAACCCAGACTAAGAAAAAATAACCCATCTGGAGGCATCACACTACCTGATTTCAAACTGTACCATAAGGCATAGTCACCCAAACAGCATGGTACTGGTATAAAAACAGGCACATAGACTAATGGAACAGAATAGAGAATCCAGAAATAAGCCCAAATACTTAACAGCCAACTGATCTTTGACAAAGCAAACAAAAACATAAAGTGGAGAAAGGACACCCTTTTCAACCAATGGTGCTGGGATAATTGGCAAGCCATATGGAGGAGAATAAACCTGGATCCTCATCTCTCACCTTATGCACAAATCAACTCAAGATGGTTTAAGGACTTAAACTTAAGACCTGAAACTATCTAGGCCAGGCGCGGTGGCTCAAGCCTGTAATCCCAGCACTTTGGGAGGCCGAGGCGGGTGGATCACGAGGTCAAGAGATCGAGACCATCCTGGTCAACATGGTGAAACCCCGTCTCTACTAAAAATACAAAAAATTAGCTGGGCATGGTGGCGCGTGCCTGTAATCCCAGCTACTCAGGAGGCTGAGGCAGGAGAATTGCCTGAACCCAGGAGACGGAGGTTGCGGTGAGCCGAGATCACGCCATTGCACTCCAGCCTGGGTAACAAGAGCGAAACCCCGTCTCAAAAAAAAAAAAAAAAAAAAAATTCTATAAGATAGCATTGGACAAACCCTTCTAGACATTGGCTTAGGCGAGGATTTCATAACCAAGAGCCCAAAAGCAAATGCAATAAAAACAAAGATAAATAGCCAAAACCTAATTAAACTAAAGATCATTTGCACGGCAAAGGGAACAGTCAACAGAGTAAACAGACAACTCATTGCGTGGGAGAATATCTTCACCATCTGTACATTTGACAAAGGACTAATATCCAGAATCTATAATGAACTCAAACAAACCAGTAAGAAAAAAACAAACAAGGCCAGGCACGATGTCTCACGCCTATAATCCCAGCACTTTGGGAGGCCAAGGTGGGTGGATCACGAGATCAAGAAATCGAGACCATCATGGTCAACATGGTGAAACCCCGTCTCTACTAAAAAAAAAACACAAAAAAAATTAGCTGGGCGTGGTGGCGCCCACCTGTAGTCCCAGCTACTTGGGAGGCTGAAGCAGGAGAATTGCTTGAACCCAGGAAGCAGAGGTTGCAGTGAGCTGAGATTGCACCATTGCACTCAAGCCAGGTAACAAGAGTGAAACTCCACCTAAAAAAAAAAACCAAAACTAAAAACAAAAAAACCAAACAATCCCATCAAAAAGTGAGCTAAGAACATGGCTAGATAATTCTTAAAAGAAGATATACAAATGGCCAATAAATATATGAAAAATGCTCCATATCACTAATGATCAGGGAAATGTAAGTCAAAACCATGATGCAATACCACCTTACTCCTCCAAGAATGGCCATAATTAAAAAAAATCACAAAACAGTAATTGTTGGTGTGGATGCAATGATCAGGAAAGTCTTCTATATGGCTGGTGGGAAAGTAAATTAATACAGCCACTATAGAAAACAGTGTGGAGATTCCTCAAAGAACTAAAAGTAGAGCTATCATTTGATGCAGCAATCCCACTACTGGGTTTCTACCCAGAGGAAAAGAAGACATATATATATGTATACAGCTAGTGCTTGACTTATGACCACGATTGGTTCTGACAGACCGGTTGTAACACGGTTTGGTCATAAGTTGAGTAGGCTATATGTACAGTACCGTGAAATGATGTTATAAAAATCTTTAAGTCATATTTTATCATAAGACTTGATGGTGTCCATTTTTGAATTTGATCTTCCATCCAAATATGTAGCAATTTCTCAATTTTGTGGATGGGCCCGCTTCGTTGCTTTGTTATAACTGTTGATTGCATGGGTGCAGAACCTTTCACAACTTCACGAATTCTTTCTTTGTCTTTCAAAATCGTCGACACAGTCGAGTGTGATAACTTTGTATCACGTGCGATCACATTAACTTTCTTTTCTCCTTTGTACTGCTTAATTACCTTCATTTTCTTGTCGAGATCGATGGCCTTTCTTTCCTTCTTGGCAGGCTGAGGCATAGACAAAGACAATTTCCTCTTGGTAGACATCTTGGGAGGGGTTTGATGAAAAATATCCAAGACACAAAACACAAACTGCTGTACCAAGTCTGGGATAACAGTTGAAATGGTGCACGCGGAGATGGTAGTGCTGCCGGAAGCTGGTCCGTACTGTCATATGCCCAGCTGGGCAACGTTTGCGCTGCCAGATGCGGAGCAGTCGTGGCTAGCGATTGTGGTCGTAAAGTCGAATGGTCGTAAGTTGCATGGGCCATAAGTCAATCAATACCTGTATACAGATACACACAATGGAATAGTACTCAGCCATAAAAAGAAATGAATTAACAGCATTTGCAGTGACCTGGATGAGATTGGAGACTATTATTCTAAGTGAAGTAACTCTGGAATGGAAAACCAAACATCATTTGTTCTCACTGATATGTGAGATCTAAGCTATGAGGATTCAAAGGCATAAGAATGATACAATGGACTTTGGAGACTTGTGGGGAAGAGTTGGAGGAGGTGAGGGATAAAAGACTACCAGTATGGTGCAGTGTATACTGCTTGGGTGATAGGTGCCCCAAAATCCCACAAATCACCACTAAAGGACATACTCATGTAACCAAATACCACCTGTACTCCCAATAACTTAAGGGAAAATTTAAAAATAATAAAATAAAATAAAGATTTGCCTCATTAAAATAAATACATATTTAAATGTTCACGAGGCAAAATCTAACATGATAAATTATCTAGAATGTCACATTTATTTTGGGAGGAAGGTGGTGGAGTTGAATTAACACATCATTTTGACATGTGTTATTTAAAGCTGTGAAATGAATTCGTACTTGTCTTTCCTTATATTTTTAAAAATTTTCTTTCTATGAAGAACCCTTGGTGAACGCACCCAGGGTATTGAAACTGTGCCTTAAAAAATATACCAGAAGTTAATTGTAGTTTTGGACTAATACACATACATACATATATATATATATATATATATATATATATAAACACACACACCTGAAGTTTTGTAACATAAGTATCGTTCCAATTAGAATCACCTTGACTTTAAATTTGTTACACATAGAAATTTCAGGATTTTAATGAAAGAACATAAAAGAAACAAAAAAATATAATGTTAACAAGATTAACTATGTAGCATTTTTTCTCATCTTGTAATAAGGTGCTTTTTTAAACCACAATATTGTATTTAAGTAAGAATAACAAATTTTATTATATACATTATTAAAACACTTTTATATCAGCTTAAAATGAATTCCCTAAGCTTATATTCTCAAGTAACAGTTGACTGGCAGTTTATGGATTGGGAAAAACATATTTGATAAGGCATTAGTATTCAAAATTTAGAAAGAACTCATGCAACTCAAGAGTAAGAAAGAAGCAATGCATTAAAAAACAAATTGGCCAAAGACCTGGAAGATTATTTATTCAAAAATAAAATAAAAATGGCCAACATGTACATGAAAAGTTGCTGAACATCATTAATCACCTGGGAAGTACAAGTCAAAACCACTATTCATACCATCTCAGACCCATTAGGATGAGTATTAGGAAAAAGTCAAATGACAATAAATTTGGGCATAGTATGGACAAAAGGAAACTCTTCTACATTGTTGGTGGGACTGTAAATGTGCAACCATTATGAAAAACAGTATAAAGCTTTCTAAAGACATTGGAATAAAAATAGAACTATCATATGACCCAGCAATCCCCCTTCTGAGGAGACACCCAAAGGAAATGAAAGCACTACATTGTAAAGATATCTGCACCCATGATCATTCACAACAGCCAAGATATGGAAACACCATGAGTGTCAGTTGACAGACAAATAAATACAAAATTCTTGGGTAAAATGAAGTATTAGCCATAAAAAAAAAGTGATGTCTGTCATTTGCAGCAACGTGGATGGAACTGAAGGAAGTAAGTGAAATAAGCCAGGCGCAAAACGACAAATTTTGTGTGTTCTCACTCATATGTGGGAGCTAAATAAATTGATGTCATTCAGGTAGTGAGTGTAATGTGAGTTACCAGAGGCTGGGTAGGGGAGACAGAGGGATGAAAGAAATTGGTTAATAGGTACAAACAGGCATTTAAACTGAAGAAATAAGTTCCACTGTTTGATAGCACAATAGGGTGAGTATAGTTAACAAAAATTTATCGTATAATTCAAAATAACTAGAAGAGAAGATTTAAAATGTCTCCAATACAAAGAAAAAAATAGAAGTTTGAAGTGATGGGTTGATCACTGCACATTGCATACAGGTATCAAAATATCATAATACCCAAACAATGTACAACTATTATATATTATCAATAAAATGAATTAATTAGACATGTTTAAAAAAGAAATGATAAATATTTGAGTTGATGGATATTACAATTATCCTGATTTGATCATTATATATTGTATGCGTGTATCAAAATATTACACATACCATGTAAATATGTCCAACTATTATGTAGCAATGAAATAAAGAAAAATATTTTGGTAATACATTTTGTAATATAGGTAATAAAATTATACTGAATATGAGCTTCCTGCTAAAATGATTAGAATTCTGCTACTCATGCCAAAAATATGGGTAGCTAGGTGAGATAATGAATATGTTAATTTGTTTCATTATAGCAATCTTTTTATCATCTCTCTATAACATCATCTTGTATGCCTTAAATATGAACAATAAATGTATTTTGAAAATAGAAAATAAAAAAACAATTGTCAACCAAAACATTAAATAGTCCTGAGTGTAAACGGTAGAAATGAATGACTGATACTTGCGAAGTTAGATGACATGCCATTATTTTGTCTTATTTAACTGTCCATTAGATTCACTTTTAGAACAAACATAAAGAAAGTAATGTCTGAGTTTTATATCCTTCTTGAGCTCTACGATATGTGGCTTGTTTTCCTACTAAAAATTTTTGTAAATGTTGAATGTAGCTCTAGATATTTTACAGTTTTCTTCAAATAAGGTAGATTTTTCTCCAAAAACTCTGTTTTTTGTTTGTTTTTGTTTCTCCACTAATATCTCTCTGTCTGAGTATTTAAACTGAATGACTAATTATTATAGTCTCTAATATTTCTCTAATCGAATATAAACATACTTTGTATTGCCCATTACAACTAAATTAAGCAAATCAATAATGAAAGACAAATACTATGTGCTGCTGAAAGTATAAAAATAAAACACACTTAGGCCGGGTGCGGTGGCTCACGCCTGTAATCCCAGCACTTTGGGAGGCCGAGGCGGGTGGATCACGAGGTCAAGAGATCGAGACCATCCTGGTCAACATGGTGAAACCTCGTCTCTACTAAAAATACAAAAAACTAGCTGGGCATGGTGGTGCGTGCCTGTAATCCCAGCTACTCAGGAGGCTGAGGCAGGAGAATTGCCTGAACCCAGGAGGCGAAGGTTGTGGTGAGCCAAGATCGTGCCATTGCACTCCAGCCTGGGTAACAAGAGTGAAACTCTGTCTCAAAAAAAAAAAAAAATAAAAAAATAAAAAAATAAAACACACTCAAGTATCCATTACACATTTGTAAAGTCAATTACTTCATTTTCTCACTCTTGTAAATTAATCTGTTGCAAGTATCTTGCACACCTTAAGAATTAAAAACTAAAATGCAATAAAAAAATTAAAATCTGACATATGTTTATGTCCGTACATGGGTGCTCAGTTTTACAAAATCTGTTAGTATGAAATAAAACCAAGTTTTGTTAAATAAAACTCTCAAGCTTTAAAAGAATTCCAGTTTGAATCTGAGCTATGAAAGCATGCTAAATATACCTTTTTATTTTCATTTCCTTAAGTCTGAGTTTTCTAACTGGGCTTGTTCTGAAGAGTTTATTCCAGTGTCAATGGAGACTGGGTCTAGAGTGGAGCAATAGCATACATGGTGCTGTGATTGCCACCTCATGGCGTTATGAATTGTATAACCTGCATAGGCATAGGAAGTACCCTTGGTCTGAAAGCATATTTGTATATTATTTTACCATCTTTAGGGCATCTACAATAAGATAAAGACTAAAGATTCATCATTCTTCTATATCTTGTACAAACTTAATTACATGGCACATTTTTATGGTAAGTGCAAAAATTATGAAAACACACATGGCCTTAAAATACTCTAACTGGCATTCAGAAGATTTTAAAGATAAAATGACAATTCTGGGATTTTAGTCCTATCATATTTTATTGTCATTTTTTACTGATACATTATATCTATATATGTATTTTCAGAGTGTACGTGTTATATTGATGCATTTGTACAGAGTGTAATAATCAAATTAGGGTAATTGAGATATACATTACCTTAAACATCTATCTTTTCTTTAAGCTGAGAACTTTTTATTGATTCTCCACTAGCTATTTTAAAATATGCAATAGAATATTGTTTACTATAGGCAGCCTACTGATTTTTTTAACACTATGTCTTATTTCTATAACCTGTATTTTCCTTCAATCAACCTCTGTTTATCCTTCCCTCCGCCCTACTCTTCCTGGCCTCCGATAACTAGCAAACTACTTTTTATCTTCATGAGATCCATTTTCTTAGCTCCCATATATGAGTGAGAACATATAGTATTTATTTTTTTCTGTATTTGGCGTATTTCAAAGTGCATTATGCATCATTAAGTAGTAATAAAATATCAGTCATAATTGTTAAAAGACAAACATCAGAAGTTCCCCCCATTAAATATATATATATATGTGAGCCTATATTAATTTCATATTAATATATATATTATTTTCAACAACTGTAAAATGTTAGAGCAAATCAGTTATTATACCAAGATAATAATGAGTAGTTTGGGAAGACAAAATGATTTTTTAATGATTAAAAAAGCTCACATGTAATATTTTCTGAAAATAAAAATATTGCAAAATGCTGCCAGTAATTTTTCCTAAGATTCCATGGGTCATACTAGTTTCTATTTTCTCTTTTGACTGTGACTTACAAGGCTTGACTACAAAGAAGAGACTCCTGATACTGACAGCTAAGAGTATATATTTCTTTAATTATTTCCCATTATTATATTTCTTAGACAGAAAACAAAATCAAACATAACAAGTCACACTTATTTATCATGGAATGAGTATTTCAGTGAGACTCATGTTTTAACTAACTTCTGTATTACTTCACTGTCTTATAGCACTTCCTTCTCATCTTTTACCAAGATTATTTCAATATTTTTAAATGTTTTTCCTGCCATTCGTACTCACACTTTCTGAAATTCCAGTGATTATTTGAAGTTTCAAATATATTCTCTTTAAAATATAATAAATTCTTAATGTAGAAAATACTAATCTGGACCTTTTCTTATTTAGATTGCAGTATTCTTATAAACCTAAATTTCTGCATGGTATTCTGACTATCGAAGAGGGGAGATGCTGTAGTGTAGTGTTTAATAGCTTGCACTGTGGAATTACACTGTAAAGTATAAATTATTGCTCTGGTCTTTGCCTGTTACATGACACTGAGCAACTTGCTTAAGTCGTCGAATCCTTCAGTTTCTTGAAGTACAAAAGGACATGACCATTTTCACAGTTACCAAAGAAAATTTTGTGAAAAAGAAGTAAGATCACAAATTGTTCACCTTGATGCCTGGTATAAAGTGATTACTCAATACCTGTTAGTCATCTTATTCATACACACTAATTTATTGATGTCTGAGAGTCTCCTTATGTTAATAATTCTGGAAAACATTTAACAATTCAAAATTTCAATATGTGTAAGTCGTATTATACAGGTGGCCACCAGAAATGATGGAAGGTTATAATACATGGGCTACCTCTTAGCAGTCCTCTTTCTCTTTACAGGGCAAAGTAAAAGAGAGGAGAGACATTGCTCACTCCTCTAGGTGAATGTCTCTGCTTTCATTAAAGTTGGAGAACACCTTTAGAACTTAGATTTATGGAGTTCATGCCATTTTTATGTGAAGGGGATAGGTCCATATGGCATAAATCAATTCAGTCGGTCACCTTTGCTGATTGAATCATTATAAATATCACCAGAAGCCAAATGTACATGACAGAGAATAAATGAAAACCATTTATGAAAGCAGGATTGGAATAAAAAATCTGATTGAAAAACCTAAAGAGCATCCTATTCCTAAATGTTTACAAATGAATCTAAAAATGTGATCAGAAAATATTCTGTGTAATGTAAAGCTCTACATTGCAGATATTCATGAAAGCATGGGGGTCCCTAGTCCATCATAAAACTTCTTTTTCAGAGTCTAACTTCCATCTTTCTTGTGTCTCAGCCATTTCATAAATAATTACTTTTGAGGTGTTGCAAATAATATGTTAAAATCCACAAATGTGCAACATTTGGCATTCATTCGATGGTGGAAGGTTTTAAACCTCAACTTAAAGGTCAAATTAAAAGGCAGTTTACACTATGTCATATACTTTTAAATCAGCATCCCGGTATATATAGAAAATATGACATATTTTTTTAATCAACTGAGATAAGATCTAGGTTCTTGTGCTTGCTCTTCCCTTGAAAGCTTGCATAAACTATCCAGTCACTTGTTGATTAAAAACATTTACTGGATGTCTGTTATATTTCATGATTTGTACCAGACACAGGGATTTAAAAAAATTACAGTGTCTTTCATTAGTACAGACAAGCAAAAAACACAATATATCTTAAATATGAGGACAAGAGTATACATATGACACCACAACGGCAGCTTAATCACTTCTGTGGTTACACGGTCTTCTCTATTCATGTAACTACAACCTGTCAATTATGTTTTAGAATACAGACCAAGATTTACTCTTTTCCATAAAACTCTTCTGATCTGTTCAAGTGATATCGAATGCTCCACTCTTCATGAACATACAGCTGTGTCTAGAAACATCTTTTATAGGGTAACACTATATTGCAATTAATTGTTTAGCAATCACTCTTTACATTAAACCTGCAAGTGCAAAGAGCCTTTTTCTCTTAATTGCCTGCCATAAGACATACACAAAAATAAGTTCTTAATATATGCTGCTATGAATGAAGAAATGAATGAATAAATGGCATCTAATTCGGTCGGTCTGATCATGGTAAGCTACAACCACTCTTTGAAGAGAACAGTTCACAGTATTGAATATGGTGTTTGGACATACAGTCCTAAGAATCAAGAAAAATATTGGGGCTTCACAGCAGCACATGGGATTTGTTCAAAACATGGTATAAATGCAATATTCCTGAAAAAGATAAGAGATCTTGGTAAGAATGTAGGCACTGATTCTTGGTAAGAAGATGCAAGTTCTAGTTAATAAAGAGGCTGAGGAGGTAGCAATTTGTTAACCATAGACTGATATGGTGGTGACAGGGAGTGTAGAAGACAGGAGTTGAAAAATTGTAGTGAATTGTATAGAAGTGAAAGATCTCTTCCTAGCAAAGAAAACAGAGGCGTTGGCAGGTACAGTCGACACTGAACTCAACAGTTCTGCATCCCTGGATTCAACCAACCATGGTTTGAAAATACTTGGGGAAGAAGAGTTACATCTGTACTGAACATTTGCAGACTTCGTATCATCATTTTCTAAACAATACAGTATAACAGCCACTTAGCTAGCAATTACACTGTATTTGGTATTATCAGTAGTCTTGAGATGATTTAAAGCATGTTGGAGGATGTGGACAGGTTAAATGCAAATACTGCACCAGTATATATCAGGAACTTCACCCTCCATGGATGCTGGTGTACATGGAAGGTACTGGAACCAACCCCCTGTGAATAACAAAAGATGACTGAAGCTCTTTATGTAGCAAAGACAGCATGTAGATAATCTAGGATAGAAACATGAAGCCTTGCTTTTAAGACATTAACAAAGAATGCCAAGACATAACAAGTCTGGTAAGATTTGTTTTTGCTAGGCTAGAATCTTTGACTATTTTGGGTAGAAATGGCCTTCGTTATTAATATTACAGAATCTAGAAGCACCCTTTCTTTCATCGGGCCTGAAAACCTCGTGGGAGAAAACATTAACTCTGAAAACAATGGGAAACAAAGCTATATTCTGGCAAGCTCAGTGAAATTGAGAAAAGGAACTCTTGAAGAGAGAAATAATACTTTAAAAAAAAAAAAAGCAGTAACCTTGTGGGATGATGTCTGACAAACAGGACATGCAGTACTGAGGACAATGGGGAATGCTGTCTGCACCTGCCTTGATCCACCTATACCAGAATGCTCCTGAAGACTAGTGGTCCTAGAATACAGAAGGAAACATGTTAAATTAAAAAAAAAATCCCACTTTTCCTGCTGTCTTGTTTCTTCCTTCCTGTCACTCCTCACTGTCCCTTCCAAGAGAACATGACAAGAGAACAAGGAAGCCTTTTTCTAAGAGACAGTGATAGAAATAACCAGAAGATACTACATTCATAGACACATTCAGTGAGGAATTTGTTAAATAGATTAGACAGAATATAAATTCAGATGCCTAAGGCAGGTTTATACCACTATGCTGGATTTTTAAAAAATGTAAAGAGGAAAAGCAGAAAGGAGACTACATGGCAAACTTGGACCTTGAAATTGTTGTATGACATGCCCTCGTTGGGAACTCCTAGAACAGTGGTTCTCAATCAATAGTGCCCTTAAACATTGACTCTGAGTGTCCTGAAAATTCAAATTTCTCCAGAGTTTCTGACTCCATAAGTGGTGAACATGAAACCTAAAAATCTTTTTATGGAAAATCCCCATAAAAAACAAAAAACTAAAAGCGACTCTGCTCCCAGTGTCTTAGGCTACCTTTAAAACATTGCTCGAGAGCATTAGGTTAAAAACTGTTTTCACGGCCGGCACAGCATCTCACGCCTGTAATCCCAGCACTTTGAGTGGCCAAGGCAGGTGGATCACCTGAGGTCAGGAGTTCAAGCCTGGCCAACATGTTGAAACCCCATCTCTACTGAAAATACAAAAATTAGCCCAGCGTGGTGGCATGCACTGGTAATCTCAGTTACTCGGGAGGCTGAGGCAGGAGAATTGCTTGAACCCAGGGGGCAGAGGTGGTGGCAAGCCGAGATTGCGCCACTGCACTCCATCTTGGGGAACAAGAGTGAAACTCTGTCTCAAAAAATAAAAGAAGTTTTCACAATAATACTGAGATGTCATTTGTCCCTTTAAACTATGATGGCCTTTACACTGATGGAGCATAAATAATGGTGGGTAAAATTTCTGGCGCCATTAGACAAATCCAGGTGAGGAACGCTGGAGTAAATTAATAGTCATATTTTTAAATGTCATATATTTACAAATTTGTTTTGAAGTTAGTTTCATTTAAGTATTTAAGATTGTCTTTTATATAAAAGTACAATTATTGATTTTATTAAATCTTAACTTGAGTACGCGTATTTTTAATATTCTGTGTGACAAAATGAGACATGCAAATAAAATAGTTCTGCTGTATTACAAAAATATGCTGGTTGTCTACAACAAAAGCACTTATTTGACGATTCATGTTTCCAGATGAACTATTTTGTGTTTTCATGAAATATCATTTTCACTTGAAAGAATGCTAGAGTCTCTTTTTCACCAAGATTTAGAAGACTACTTTTAGTTGTTGAGGCAGGTGTAGGCTTAAACTATGTAGAACTTGTCTTCATGAACTGTTACCTAGCTTTTTTCAGTTGTTTAAGAAACTTTTAACTACAAAGTTATGTAAAATGTTTATTATTTAGGCTCTGATTTCCTCCCATTCACTTTTTACTTTTTTAACTAATTTAATACAAGCTATTACTTAGAATCTGATAATGTGGGATCAATCTAAGTTTTGAGCACTTGGGATAATCATAGATGAGCCATTTACTTCAAGTCAGAATATTCTTATTAACAAACAGAATAACAATGACTATTTCATAGGATCAGTGTGAAAATTAAATAATTAACGGTAGTTAAAGTTATTTTGTGATACCATTCTATGAATGTCAAGCAATAATGTATTTGGTTAGGTTGACAGAAGTTGACATAACTTTGCATTATTTTGCGCAACCTTTTAAATGTGTGAATTAAATGAAAATGTGAGGGCTTGTCATTCAGATAAGAATTCTTCTCTATCTGTTGCAATACATGTGGTGTGGAAGTATGTTTATCATCACTAATGGGTTAAAAAAAGGAGATGATGAGCAACTGTGAATAAATCTGTGATAAAAATATGCAAAGAAGGCACAGTGAGTTTAATTCAGACCGAAATATGCCAATTTTAATTCACCAAGAGCACAACACTGAAGTCAGTTAATTAACAGGAGTGTTAAGAGTAGCAACGCTTTCATGTGAGCTTACCTTGACAAAGGCATCCTGTCTAAGATTCCTGAAGGGTATAGCGGTTTGACATGACTAGTCAACATATAACAATTTTAAACAAAATAGACTCTCGTGAAATGAGGGTCAATTTTTAACAAATAAATAATAACCATGGAGGCTGTTTTAAGTGACATTATTTTAACCAAGCAGAAAACAAATGAGTATTAGAGACATTACATTCTGGAAACTCTCCTATCAAGAGCCCGAGAGCAGTAATTCCTTGTGAGTGCTTTGTGAGGCCAGAAACAAATGTAGGCTTCTCACTCTTGCCATTTATTCACAACACGGTTTATGCTTTCTCCACTGGCTAATGTGATCCTGGTAACTAAGGGCTAAGGTCAGATCGTAGACTAAGTTCTTAAATATCTGATGGAATTACCCCAAAATATAACAATAAAGGATAAAAGAATATGGGATAATCAAGATAGGGATCAACTGGTGAACTTGGTATTGTAAGGGGACTGAAAACAAGACAAATGTCTTGCTTTTTTATTTATATATGTATTTATTTTCAGCTCTCATAACTGGATTATACAGATCTTAAATTTAGATGTTGTAATTTATTTTGCTGGATGCTTACTTTATCCTAGATATGGGGAAAATCATAGTTCACTGAAAAATTGAGTAGACATTAAAATATTTTAAGTCAGTTTATACTTAGAGCAATATTAAGAGTTCTTAATTTTAATGACCAATGCATTTAATTAAACACACATACATGGAAAGACAAAATCAGGTGTATAATCATTTGCATCAGCCACTTGCCCCCTTGTCTTTCAAGCTTTTGGTAGCTTTTGCATCATTGTTAGAAACTTCTAGAAACTAGGGCAAGAATGCAATGCTTGTATCAAGGTTATTTGTCAAAATATTTATCCAGAGAAGTAATTGAGTAGACCAAGGTTAGTCTTCTGTGGAAGGGTGGGAAGTAACCTTTAATTATATATTTTTCTCATATTGCTTACCAGAATGGCTCATTATGACTCACTCAGCCTTTAGTCCAACAATTGTGTTAAAAGAAAACAGTCATTTTTTCCCTTAATTATGAGGAAAATACTAAGTAATCACCCAGGATCTTCAAATGCTTAAATGTAAAATCCTCTCAGGACATTTTTAAAACTTGAAAATTGAAGTTGCTGAGTACAGAGCTTTTTTTGTGTTTGCTTTCAGATGTGTTTTCCCTAACGCTCACACTCAGCACTACAATCTTAAGACAGAATTAGTGATAGGGTTACTTACCAAAGGAGACAAGAAAAGATAATAGGACAGAGAAAAGAAAAGAGGGAAAAGAAAAAGGAGAAAAGAAAAAGATACAGGAGGGAGGGGTAAAGGAAGGAGAATGAAAATGATGGCATAAAAATTACTTGAATCTTCAATAATTTTATGTTAATAGAAATATACATTATAAACACGTAGATTGCCTATAATTGTGTCTGAGATCTTATGTTTTATGTATTTGCTGAGATTAATATCTAAAAATGTTAGTATTTAAATAAGTAATACAATAAAGTCCCTTTTTCTACCTCTTTTCGGATATGATTGAGGAATATGCAATAACAGATGGAAAATCAAAATATTACACTAATTATTAATAACACACCCTACATGGAAAGCAGCAAGCATATTCCCAACACTTAGTTACAGGCCTTAATGACCCTCTTATTGTTCTAATGAAAGTCTGGGCCCCTGCTGTGCCCACAGCCCTCCTTGCTTCCTGTGTATTAGCAGGCTTCTTAAAATGTAATAGCCTTGGCCAGGTGCAGTGGCCCACGCCTGAAATCACAGCACTTTGGGAGGGATTTTCCATCTACTACTGCATATTCCTCAATCAGATTTGAAAAAATTAAATTTAAAAAATTAAAATTTTAAAATTTCTTCAAAGGCTTAAAATGTGTGGCACTAATTATATCCTATGAAAATCATATTTTTCCAGAAGTTAGTCCATGCAGAGTATCATTCAGAGTGTTAACCTTACATACATGATTGTAGTGAAAGTCTATGCATTTTGTCAAGTCCACAGCAAATTAGAAGAAGGTCAGTTGAAGAAATAAGAATAGCTGGTACAGCTCAATTAATGCATCTAAGGTTATTTACACCATCCTTCATGCTTTTATTGTACTTTCTAATTATTTCTCTTACAACAGTTACCTTATTTTCTTACTTACTTGTTCACTGAATTCGGTGATGAGTTTTTTTTGTTTTTTTTTTTTTTTTTTTTTTTTTTTTTTTTTGTTGGCCTATCTCTTGTTTTAAGATGGGAAGGGAGTCGTGT